>NC_053023.1:398133439-398497451 GCF_003073215.2 Triticum urartu | reverse complement strand
CAAGCTTTAGCACGATCTCTAAGCGAAAAAGGAAATAGCTTCAATTTAACAATATCATTATCCATATCTTTCTTCTTTTGCATATCACACAAATCAACAAAGCTATTTAGATGGGTAGCGACATCTTCACTAGGAAGGCCGGCAAACGGATCTTTCATGAAAAGATTCAGCAAGGCAACATTAATTTCACAAGATTCAACATCAGTAAGCGGAGCAATCAGAGTGCTAATAAAATCATTGTTGTTGGTATTGGTAAAGTCACACAATTTAGTGTTATCTTGAGCCATCGCGACAAGCAAGCAATCCAACACACAAGCAAACACAAGAGGGAGGATAGAGAGAGAGAGAGGGCAAATAAAACGACAAAGGTGAAGTGGGGGAGAGGAAAACAAGAGGCAAATGTCAAATAATGTAATACGGGAGATAGGGATTGTGATGGGTACTTGGTATATTGACTTTTGCGTAGACTCCCCGGCAACGGCGCCAGAAATCCTTCTTTCTACCTCTTGAGCACTGCGTTGATTTTTCCCTGAAGAGGAAGGGATGATGCAGCAGAGTAGCTTAAGTATTTCCCTCAGTTTTTGAGAACCAAGGTATCAATCCAGTAGGAGGCTACGCGCGAGTCCCTCGTACCTGCACAAAACAAATAAATCCTCGCAGCCAACGCGATAAGGGGGTGTCAATCCCTACATGGCCACTTACGAGAGTGAGATCTGATAGATATGATAAGATAATATTTTTGGTATTTTTATGATAAAGATGCAAAGTAAAATAAAAGCAAAGTAAAAAGCAAAGGAAATAACTAAGTATAGGAAGATTAATATGATGAAGATAGACCCCGGGGCCATAGGTTTCACTAGTGGCTTCTCTCGAGAGCATAAGTATTCTACGGTGAGTGAACGAATTACTGTTGAGCAATTGACAGAATTGAGCATAGTTATGAGAATATCTAGGCATGATCATGTATATAGGCATCACGTCCGAGACAAGTAGACCGACTCCTGCCTACATCTACTACTATTACTCCACACATCGACCGCTATCCAACATGCATCTAGAGTATTAAGTTAATGAAAACAGAGTAACGCCTTAAGCAAGATGGCATGATGTAGAGGGATAAACTCATGCAATATGATGAAAACTCCATCTTTTTATCCTCGATGGCAACAATACAATACATGCCTTGCTGCCCCTACTATCACTGGGAAAGGACACCGCAAGATTGAACCCAAAGCTAAGCACTTCTCCTATTGCAAGAAAGATCAATCTAGTAGGCCAAACCAAACTGATAATTCGAAGAGACTTGCAAAGATAACCAATCATACATAAAATAATTCAGAGAAGATTCAAATATTGTTCATAGATAGACTTGATCATAAACCCACAATTCATCGGTCTCAACAAACACACCGCAAAAAGAAGATTACATCGAATAGATCTCCACAAGAGAGGGGAAGACATTGTATTAAGATCCAAAAAGAGAGAAGAAGCCATCTAGCTAATAACTATGGACCCGTAGGTCTGAGGTGAACTACTCACACTTCATCGGAGGGGCTATGGTGATGATGTAGAAGCCCTCCGTGATGGATACCCCCTCCAGCGGAGCTCCGGAACAGGCCCCAAGATGGGATCTCGTGGATACAGAAAGTTGCGGCGGTGGAATTAGGGTTTTGGCTCTGTATCTGATCGTTTGGGGGTACGTAGGTATATATAGGAGGAAGGAGTACGTCGGTGGAGCAACAGGGGGCCCACGAGGGTGGAGGGCGCGCCTTGGGGGGGGTAGGCGCGCCCCCCTTCCTCGTGGCATCCTATTTTGTGTCTTGACGTAGGGTCCAAGTCTCCTGGATCATGTTCGGTGAGAAAATCACGTTCCCGAAGGTTTCATTCCGTTTGGACTCCGTTTGATATTCCTTTTCTTCGAAACCCTAAAATAGGCAAAAAAACAACAATTCTGGGCTGGGCCTCCGGTTAATAGGTTAGTCCCAAAAATAATATAAAAGTGGATAATAAAGCCCAATAATGTCCAAAACAGTAGATAATATAGCATGGAGCAATCAAAAATTATAGATACGTTGGAGACGTATCAAACGTCATCTTCGAGGGTCGTGGTGAGGCCTTCCACGTCGACGGCCAAGGCCAAGTTTTTGATCCTGATGCGACCCAAAGCTAGGACGACCGCGACCACTATGGTGATACTCAATTTGTCGGCCATGATGAAGATGAGGACGACCATGGAAACTCATGGCATGAAGATGATGACTTGTATTGTGAAGACGAGGAAGAAGAGGTCGACATTTCGGCGGAGCCATTGGTGTTTATCGATGAGCTCACCCAAAGGGTCGAAGCACAAAAGAAGAGGCAAAACATTCACACGGGATCATACACCCAAGAGGAGGGCACTTTGATTTGCGAGAGTTGGATGGAGATAGGCGAAGATCCCATGAAAGGTGCCGAGCAAAAAGTATCCATTTTGGACAAGATTTAACAAGAACTTTCATAAGAGAAGGAAGTTTGCCCGCTACCAATTTGCGAGCACCCACGGCATCAACTCAATCCAAAAAAGACGGGGTTTCATTAAACAAGAGTGCAACAAGTATTGTGCCATGTTTGAGAGTGTCAAAACTCATCTCGTGAGTAGCCTAGACCTTGGTGACTTGGTATGAACTGATGTCTACTACACAACCTTCTTCTTGTAGACGTTGTTGGGCCTCCAAGTGCAGAGGTTTGTAGGACAATAGCAAATTTCCCTCAAGTGGATGACCTAAGGTTTATCAATCCATAGGAGATTTAGGATGAAGATGGTCTCTCTCAAGCAACCATGCAACCAAATAACAAAGAGTCTCTTGTGTCCCCAACACACCCAATACAATGGTAAATTGTATAGGTGCACTAGTTCGGCGAAGAGATGGTGATACAAGTGGTATATGGATGGTAGATAAAGGTATTTGTAATCTGAAAATATAAAAACAGCAAGGTAGCAAGTGATAAAAGTGAGCATAAACGGTATTGCAATGATAGGAAACAAGTCCTAGGGTTCATACGTTCGCTAGTGTAAGTTCCCTCAACAATAATAACATAATTGGATCACATAACTATCCCTCAACATGCAACAAAGAGTCACTCCAAAGTCACTAATAGCGGAGAACGAACGAAGAGATTATGGTAGGGTATGAAACCACCTCAAAGTTATTCTTTCCAATCAATCCATTGGGCTATTCCTATAGGTGTCACAAACAGCCCTAGAATTTGTACTAGAATAACACCTTAAGACACAAATCAACCAAAACCCTAATGTCACCTAGATACTCCAATGTCACCTCAAGTATCCGTGGGTATGATTATACGATATGCATCACACAATCTCAGATTCATCTATTCAACCAACACATAGAACTCAAAGAGTGCCCCAAAGTTCCTACCGGAGAATCACGACGAAAACGTGTGCCAACCCCTATGCATAGGTTCATGGGCGGAACCTGCAAGTTGATCACCAAAACATACATGAAGTGAATCACGTGATATCCCATTGTCACCACAGATACGCATGGCAAGACATACATCAAGTGTTCTCAAATCTTTAAAGACTCAATCCGATAAGATAACTTCAAAGGGGAAACTCAATCCATTAGAAGAGAGTAGAGGGGGGAAGAAACATCATAGGATCCAAATATAATAGCAAAGCTCGCGATACATCAAGATCGTAACACCTCAAGAACACGAGAAAGAGAGATCAAACACATAGCTACTGGTACATACCCTCAGCCCCAAGGGAGAACTACTCCCTCCTCGTCATGGAGAGAGCCGGGATGATGAAGATGGCCACCGGAGAGGGATTGCCCCCTCCGACAGGGTGCCTGAACAGGTCTAGATTGGCTTTCGGTGGCTACGGAGGCTTCTGGCGGCGGAACTCCCGATCTATTGTGTTCCTGGATGTTTTTAGGGTATATGGAGATATATAGGCGGAAGAAATACGTCAGGGGAGCCATGAGGGGCCCACGAGGGTGGAGGGCGCGCCCCCTACCTCGTGGCTCCCTCGTTTCTTTCCTGACGTGCACTCCAAGTCCATCAGGTTGCTTTCCTTCCAAAAATAACTTCTCCAGAAGGTTTCATTCCGTTTCGACTCCATTTGATATTCCTTTTCTTCGAAACACTGAAACAAGGGAAAAAACAGGAACTGGCACTGGGCTCTGGGTCAATAGGTTAGTCCCAAAAATAATATAAAAGTGGATAATAAAGCCCAAATAATGTCCAAAACAGTAGATAATATAGCATGGAGCAATCAAAAATTATAGATACGTTGGAGACGTATCAGCATCCCCAAGCTTAATTCCTGCTCGTCCTCCAGTAGGTAAATGATAAAAACAGAATTTTTGATGCGGACTGCTACTTGGCATAATTTCAATGTAATTCTTCTTAATTGTGCCATGAATATTCAGATCCTAAAGATTCAAGATAAAAGTTCATATTGACATAAGAATAATAATACTTCAAGCATACTAACTAAGCAATTATGTCTTCTCAAAATAACATGGCCAAAGAAAGTTCATCCCTACAAAATCATATAGTTTAGTCATGCTCCATTTTCGTCACATAAGAATGCTCTCATCATGCACAACCCCGATGACAAGCCAAGCAATTGTTTCATACTTTAGTAATCTCAAACCTATAAACTTTCACGCAATATATGAGCGCGAGCCATGGACATAGCACTATGGGTGGAATAGAATATGATGATGGGGGTTATGTGGATAAGATAAAAAGGAGAAAGTCTCACATCAACGAGGCTAATCAATGGGCTATGGAGATGCCCATCGATTGATGTTAATGCAAGGAGTAGGGATTGCCATGCAACGGATGCACTAGAGCTATAAATGTATGAAAGCTCAACAAAAGAAACTAAGTGGGTGTGCATCCAACTTGCTTGCTCACGAAGACCTAGGGCACTTGAGGAGGCCATTGTTGGAATATACAAGCCAAGTTCTATAATGAAAATTTCCCACTAGTATATGAAAGTGACAAAACAAGAGACTCTCTATCATGAAGATTATGGTGCTACTTTGAAGCACAAGTGTGGCAAAGGATAGTAACATTGTCCCTTCTCTCTTTTTCTCTCATTTTTTTGGGCCTTCTCCATTTTTCTTTTTATGGCCTTTCTCTTTTTTCTGGGCCTTCTTTTTTTATGGCCTTCCTCTTTTTTTTGGGCCTTCTCTTTTTATGGCCTTTTTTTTTCCTCATTGGGGTCAATGCTCTTGAAAATGATGATCATCACACTTCGATTTATTTACAACTCAATGATTACAACTCGATACTAGAACAAAGTATGACTCTATATGAATGCCTCCGGCGGTGTACCGGGATTGCGATGAATCAAGAGTGACATGTATGAAATAATTGTGAACGGTGGCTGTGCCACAAATATGATGTCAACTACATGATCATGCAAAGCAATATAACAATGATGATGCGTGTCATAATAAACGGAACGGTGAAAAGTTGCATGGCAATATATGTCAGAATGGCTATGGAAATGCCATAATAGGTAGGTATGGTGGCTGTTTTGAGGAAGATACAAGGAGGTTTATGTGTGATAGAGCGTATCATATCACGGGGTTTGGATGCACCGGCGAAGTTTGCACCAACTCTCAATGTGAGAAAGGGCAATGCACGGTACCGAAGAGGCTAGCAATGATGGAAGGGTGAGAGTGCGTATAATCCATGGACTCAACATTAGTCATAAAGAACTCACATACTTATTGCAAAAATCTACAAGTCATCAAAAACCTCGGCACTACGCGCATGCTCCTAGGGGGATAGATTGGTAGGAAAAGACCATCGCTCGTCCCCGACCGCCACTCATAAGGAAGGCAATCAAATAACACCTCATGTTTCAAATTTGTTACACAACGTTCACCATACGTGCATGCTACGGGACTTGCAAACTTCAACAAAATCATTTCTCAAATTCACAATTACTCAACTAGCACGACTTTGATATTATTACCTCCATATCTCAAAACAATCATCAAGTATCAAACTTCTCTTAGTATTCAACACACTCATAAGAAAGTTTTTACTATTATTAGATGCCTAGCATATTAGGATTATTTAAGCAAATTACCATGCTATTTAAGACTCTCAGAATAATATAAGTGAAGCATGAGAGTTCATCTATTTCTTCAAAATAAAACTACCACCATGCTCTAAAATATATAAGTGAAGCTCTAGAGTGAATGACAAACTACTCCGAAAGATATAAGTGAATATCAATGAGTAGTTAAATAATTATGCAACTATGTGAAGACTCTCTAACATTTAATGATTTCAGATCTTGTTATTTTATTCAAACAGCGAGCAAAACTAAATAAAATAGGATCTTGCCACTCCTTAGGCTATTGGTTGTCCTTGAATATTACCTTGGGGTTCCTTGGGAATCCCCAAGCTTAGGATCTTGCCACTCCTTATTCCACAGTCCATCAAATCTTTACCCAAAACATGAAAACTTCACAACACAAAACTTAACAGAAAACTCGTAAGCTCCGTTAGCGAAAGAAAAGAAAACACCACTTCAAGGTACTGCAATGAACTCATTCTATATTTATATTGGTGTTAAACCTACTGTATTCCGACTTCTCTATGGTTTATAAACTATTTTACTAGCCATAGATTCATCAAAATAAGTAGACAACACATGAAAAACAGAATCTGTCAAAAACAGAACAGTCTGTAGTAATCTGTAACTAACACAAACTTCTGGAACACAAAAAATTATAAAATAAATTGCTGGACCTGAGGAATTTATCTATTAATCATCTGAAAAAATAATTAACTAAATATCACTCTCCCATAAAAGTTGGAAGCAAATATCGTGAGCGCTAAAGTTTCTGTTTTTTACAGCATGATCGCAAAGACTTTCCCCAAGTATTCCCAAAGGTTCTACTTGGCACGAACACTAATTAAAACATAAAAAATCAATCATAACATAGGCTAGATAAATTATTTATTACTAAACAGGAGCAAAAAGCAAGGAATAAAAATAAAGTTGGGTTGCCTCCCAACAAGCGCTATCGTTTAACGCCCCTAGCTAGGCATGATTATTTCAATGATGCTCACATAAAAGATAAGAATTGAAATATAAAGAGAGCATAATGAAGAATATGACTAGCACATTTAAGTCTAACCCACTTCCTATGCATAGGGATTTTGTGAGCAAACAACTTATGGGAACAATAATCAACTAGCATAGGAGGGCAAAACAGGCATAACTTCAAAACTTTAAGCACATAGAGAGGAAACTTGGCGTTATTACAATTCCTACAAGCATATATTCCTCCCTCATAATAATTTTCAGTAGCATCATGAATGAATTCAACAATATAACCAGCACCTAAAGCATTATTTTCATGATCTACGAGCATAGAATTTTTATTACTCTCCACATAAGAAAAATTCTTTTCATTCAGAATAGTTGGAGTATCATAAGAAACTCGAATACTATAAATTGTTTCCACATTAAAAGAGTAATGTTCAGAAAAGGGGTAACCATAATCATGACAAGTTTTATAAATGTAATTACTACTTTTTATAGCATAAGTATCATCACTATAATTATCATAAGTAGGAGGCATGCTATCATCATTATAAATTTGCACATCAAAACTTGGGAGACTAAAAATATCATCATTAAACATAGCTTCCCAAAACTTGGGACACACATTAATTACAGCAAATATATTCTCAAAAACATCATCTTCATCAAAACATAGCATCCCCAAGCTTGGGCCTTTTCATATCATAAGCATAATCACTCTCATCATTAATAGTATGGATAGCACCAATAGTATAGCAATTATCATATTCTTCCAAGCAAGTGCCAAAAATATTTTCAAGATCATAAGAAGTATCATTATCTTCCACAGTTATATTTTCATGAGGCACAATAGTGATAGGAGCAGCGTTATTTGGGAGATATATATTTTTAACTCTCTTCCTTTTTCTTTTCTTCCTCTTCACCACATCATGTGTGGGTTCAATCCTCTTTTTGGAGCTCTTTATTAATGAGATTGGTTGAATAGGAGGCTCCTCCTCGTTACCTGATTCATCATAAGAAATAATAGAAGGGTATTGGGAAGTCTCTTCCCTTTCGTTAGTATTCACTTCATCTTCTATTTGTTTTCTTTTCTTTATGTAGTTGGCAATATAAGGATTTTCAATACAATTCACCGCGCAATACATATAAATCTTCTCTGGATCAAATTCAAGGAATCTATCAAGATTAAACTTTGGAATACCCTCAATTATACATTTCATTTCCTCATACCCCAAAAGAAGACTAAGCTCTTTATGATGCTCAATGGTAATCAAATTATCACAATTTTTGGATATGATTCGGTCATGAAACAATTTGCATTGGATATTTAAATGACCATGTTCATTGCAAAGTTCACAAGGAGCGCGAAAAATATTGAATTTTTCAGCACTAACATCAAGACTTTCTTGCAAAAGTTTAGTTTCTAAATACTTATGCCTCTTGCAATATCTATCTTCCCTATTTGGTGTGTACTTGCAAACCCAATATACTCCACAAAAATCGAAATGTTTATAGGAGACATTTTCATCATAACTAGTGCAATCATCTTTAGTATCATGGATATTCAAATAATTCGTACTAACAACATTGCAATCATGCTCATCATTCACATATATTATGCTAAGCATTCTATGTAATTCTTCTTCTAGTATTTGAGCACAATTTTCCTTTCCATCATACTCACGCAAGATGTTAAAAAGATGAAGCGTATGAGGCAAACTTAATTCCATTTTTTGTAATTTTCTTTTATAAACTAAACTAGTGATAAAAACAAGAAACTAAAAGACTCGATTGCAAGATCTAAAGATATACCTTCAAGCGCTAACCTCCCCGGCAACGGCGCCAGAAAAGAGCTTGATGTCTACTACACAACCTTCTTCTTGTAGACGTTGTTGGGCCTCCAAGTGCAGAGGTTTGTAGGACAGTAGAAAATTTCCCTCAAGTGGATGACCTAAGGTTTATCAATCCGTAGGAGGTGTAGGATGAAGATAGTCTCTCTCAAGCAACCCTGCAACCAAATAACAAAGAGTCTCTTGTGTCCCCAACACACCCAATACAAAATTGTATAGGTGCACTAGTTCGGCGAAGAGATGGTGATACAAGTGGTATATGGATGGTAGATAAAGGTATTTGTAATCTGAAAAAATATAAAAACAGCAAGGTAGCAAGTGATAAAAGTGAGCATAAACGGTATTGCAATGATAAGAAACAAGGCCTAGGGTTCATACTTTCGCTAGTGTAAGTTCCCTCAACAATAATAACATAACTGGATCACATAACTATCCCTGAACATGCAACAAAGAGTCACTCCAAAGTCACTAATAGCGGAGAACGAACGAAGAGATTATGGTAGGGTACGAAACCACCTCAAAGTTATTCTTTCCAATCAATCCGTTGGGCTATTCCTATAGGTGTCACAAACAGCCCTAGAGTTTGTACTAGAATAACACCTTAAGACACAAATCAACCAAAACCCTAATGTCACCTAGATACTCCAATGTCACCTCAAGTATCCATGGGTATGATTATACGATATGCATCACACAATCTCAGATTCATCTATTCAACCAACACATAGAACCTCAAAGAGTGCCCCAAAGTTCCTACCGGAGAATCACGACGAAAACGTGTGCCAATCCCTATGCATAGGTTCATGGGCGGAACCCGCAAGTTGATCACCAGAACATACATCAAGTGAATCACGTGATATCCCATTGTCACCACAGATACGCATGGCAAGACATACATCAAGTGTTCTCAAATATTTAAAGACTCAATCCGATAAGATAACTTCAAAGGGGAAACTCAATCCATTAGAAGAGAGTAGAGGGGTGAAGAAACATCATAGGATCCAAATATAATAGCAAAGCTCGCGATACATCAAGATCGTAACACCTCAATAACACGAGAGAGAGAGAGATCAAACACATAGCTACTGGTACATACCCTCAGCCTCGAGGGAGAACTACTCCCTCCTCGTCATGGAGAGAGCCGGGATGATGAAGATGGCCACCGGAGAGGGATTGCCCCCTCCGACAGGGTGCCGGAATGGGTCTAGATTTGCTTTCGGTGGCTACGGAGGCTTCTGGCGGCGGAACTCCCGATCTATTGTGCTCCCGGATGTTTTTAGGGTATATGGAGATATATAGGCGGAAGAAATACATCAGGGGAGCCACGAGGGGCCCACGAGGGTGGAGGGCGCGCCCTAGGGGGGTGGGCGCGCCCCCTACCTCGTGGCTCCCTCGTTTCTTTCCTGACGTGCACTCCAAGTCCATCAGGTTGCTTTACTTCCAAAAATAACTTCTCCAGAAGGTTTCATTCCGTTTCGACTCCGTTTGATATTCCTTTTCTTCGAAACACTGAAACAAGGGAAAAACAGGAACTGGCATTGAGCTCTGGGACAACAGGTTAGTCCCAAAAATAATATAAAAGTGGATAATAAAGCCCAATAATGTCCAAAACAGTAGATAATATAGCATGGAGCAATCAAAAATTATAGATACGTTGGAGACGTATCATGAACCTCTCGTTTTTTTCATCTTGTGTACTTTCTTCTTAGCTTTCATGCATCTTGTGTCCTTCCATGTTACAATTGTGGCCATATCTTTGATTGTATAGGCCTTCCAATCTTTGGAAGCCTTCAAGGACCGGCACAAGAACAAGTCGTTTACTCTCACACATTGTTGGTCGCTCATCAAAGATTGTCCCAAGTTCAAAGACCAATGTGCCGCTCGTAAGAAGAAAGGAGGGAAGGCTGCCATGACTGATGAGGAAGACTTGCTCAAGAGGTAGAGGGGCAAGACAAGCTCGAAGGCCGACCAGAAGCGTGATGCGTCTTCCATAGCCTTTCAAGGAACTTTGGAGCAAAAGGAAGTGAGGGAGGAGAAGAGGAGCAAAGGAAAGGAGGAGCAAATGAAGATATACCTAGAGCTCCAAATGAAGAAGCTTGACATGTAGGAGGCCACAAAGAGTAGGAAGCTTGACATCGAGGAGGCCGCACAACTCAAGAAGCACGAGATCGAGGCCATCAATGCCGACACCAAAGCAAAAGAGGTGGCACTCGCGATCATGAGCATCGACAAGAACAACATGTCACCGGAGAGGAAGCCTTGTTTCACGAACCGGCAGAAGGAGACGTTCGCCGATGACGGCCTAAACTAGGTGAGACCTCGTCGTGGACTATGGCCGTTCATTTTGAAGTCTGGTTAGTGTGCTGGGCGCTGGCTTTGTTGCCAGCCCCAAAAACTTGTAAATTTTGAAGGTTGGCTCGTGTGCCCGCCGCTGGCTTTGTTGTTAGCGTAAAAACATGTCCATTTTGAAGGCTGGCTAGTGTGCCAGCCGCCGGCTTTGTTGCCGATGTGAAACTTGGGTGGCCAATCGTTACACCCCTGCCTTTGTTGCTGGCCGACATGAACTGGCGTGAACGTGGCCGCTGGGGTGTACTATGTCCGATGTCATTTAGCTACATATTTTGTTCTTTTTCATATTTGCATGCATAGTGAACGAGATATAGCCAAAGATGCGGCCGTGCGGTGCATCCACAAATCCAGATGGACACGGCCTCATTGTCACCCCCAAATGAATGAAATCCAGAAAAAATGAATGTCTGTTTAGGGTCGTGCATTGAAGTAGCCCTAATTTCCTTTCCTCTTTCTAGTTGGTGTATACATCAAAGCTCGATTGCTATAGATTTCCTTTTTTGAAAATACTATAGATTTCCTTTTATGAAGCTACTATAGATTTCCTTTGTTTGTAGTGAAATACTCTCTCCATAAAGTAATTTTATTAGATATTTTAATCATTAAAGTAGTAATCTAAAACATCTTATATTTATTTACATAGGAATGGTGGTCGCCTATAAGTATGGTTTCTCACGTCAAAAAATTTGAGACGTCTTGTAAACTACTCCCTTTGTAACAGTGTAAAAAATGTCTCGTAATAAGTTAGTATTTGCGGAGCTGGCTTTTGCCCTCTAGACCGAAGTGGTCTGTAGAGGAATTTATCAAAGAAATGTTTGGTACCCTTTGGAAGAACTTGTCTTTTAAATACGAATAAGCATGCGTATCATTACTCCTGTAAAGGATGCCGGAGTACCTGCCTTTTGCCCTCTAGATCGAAGTGGTCTGTAGAGGAATTTACTGAAGAAATGTTTGGTATCCTCCGAAAGAACTTGTTTTTTAAATACGAATAAGCATGCGTAACGTTACTCCTGTAAAGGATGTCGGAGTACTTGCCTTTATGTGGCTTCACGGACAAAGAGGCCCTTTGAGCCGCCCATTTCCGGCCGGCTTGTCGCGACAGCCTCTCGGGGCGTCTTCGAGCCGTCCGATCTGCCTGGACGGTGCACGCACGAGCGATCTTGCTGGGAGGTCCATGATGGGTACACCGTCGAGTGTGCCCTGTGCAACCATCATTGGCGGCATCGAGCGCGCCACGAATGCCATTTCACACATTGCTCCCCGTGCGGGAAGTGAGCCGGACCTGCTTCTGTGGAAGCCGGACCTGCTTCTGTGGCGTCCACAGCGCCGGTGTGGTCGCACCAGACATGCCGGGAGAGCCCTCTGGCGCATGGCCCCATGCACGCTGGGGAGGCCGAGCCCGCTCGTTGGCGTTTTTGTCTTGTATCGCGCTTGTTCGATCACGATAGGCAGGGCATGCGTCCCACCCGCCTGAACCGGCTCGTTCGTGGGGCCAGTCGTTCAGGGTCGTTCACCCCGTGCAATCTACGGTCTGATGCTGCTTGAAATTGCGTCGGTATTTCCCCAAAGAGGAAGGGATAATGCAGTACAACTACGATAGGTATTTCCCTCAGTTATGAAACCAAGGTTATCAATCCAGTAGGAGAACCAAGCAACACTATTTAAACGGTACCTGCAGATAAAGAACAAATACTTGCAACTCGACATGTAAGAGGGGTTGTCAATCCCTCCACGGTAAAAAGATAAATTGTTTTGCATGAGATTGGATCAATAGATCTAGCAAGAATACGAAATAAATCAAGTAAAGAAAAAGTGCAGCAAGATATTTTTGGGTTTTTGGAAATATAGATCTGAAAGCAATATGATAAAAGATAGACCCCGAGGCCGTATATTTCACTAGTGGCTTCTCTCGAGAAAATAGCATGCGGTGGGTAAACAAATTGCTATTGGGAAAACTGATAGAAGATCAAATAATTATGACGATATCCAAGACAATGATTATGAATATAGGCATCATGTCCAAGATTAGTAGACCAAAACGATTCTACATCTACTAATATTACTCCACACGTCGAACGCTATCCAGCATGCATCTAGTGTATTAAGTTCATGAAGAAACAAAGTAATGCAATAAGAACGATGACATGATGTAGACAAGATCTATTCATGTAGGAATAGACCCCATATTTTTATCCTTAATATCAACGATACATACGTGCCTCGCTACCCATTCTGTCACTGGGTGAGGACACCGCAAGATCGAGCCCATCACAAAGCACCTCTTCCCATTGCAAGAAAAATGATCTAGTTGGCCTAACTAAACCAAAGATTTGGAGAAGAAATACGAGGCTATAATATAATAAACTCGAACTTCATCGGATCCCAACAAACACACCACAAAAAGTCGTTACATCAAATAGATCTCCTAGAACAACGATGAGAACATTGTATTGAGAATCAAAAAGAGAGAAGAAGCTATCTAGCTACTGCCTACGGACCCATAGATCTATGGTGAACTACTCACGCATCATTGGAGGAGAACCAATGAGGATGATGAACCCCTCCATTATCGTGTTCCCCTCCAGAAGAGTGCTGGAATAGGGCTCTAGATTGGATATCGTGGTTTTGGAACTTGTGGTGGCTGGAATTGTGTTTTGTCGACTCCCCTAGGGTTTCTGGAATATTTAGGTATTTATAGAGCTGAGAGGCGGTGAAGGAGACTCCCGTGGGCCCCACAACCCATCAGGGCGCGCCTGGGCCACCTAGCGCACCCTGGTATCTCGTGGGCCTCACGGGCCTCCCCTTTGGTGCTTCCTTGTCTCCCAAGTTGTCTTCTGGTCCAAAAAAATCTCCAAAAAGTTTCGTGGCATTTGGAGTTCGTTTGGTACTGATATTTTGCGAAGTAAAAAACAAGCAAAAAAACAACAATTGGCACTGGGCACTATGTCAATAGGTTAGTCCAAAAAAATGATATAAAGTTGCTATGAAATGATTGTAAAACATCCAAGAATGATAATATAACAACATGGAACAATAAAAAATTGTAGATACATTGGAGACGTATCATTGTTCGCTCGCGATAGTCGTGGCGTGACTGCCGCTTGGCTGTTGTCGGTGTTAAAACTGGCAGTTCTCGGGCAGGGGTTCGACCTATGGATCTTGGATCGATGGGTAATAAAGGGTGCAGAGATAGTGTTTACCTAGGTTCGGTCACTCTCGAAGAGGTAAAACCCTACATCCTACTTGATTGCATTGATGTGTTTGTATGATGATTACAGAGTTGATCTACCACAATATCGGATGGACTAAACCCTCGGTGGGTATGATGATTCTTCTAACCTCTACGGACTAAACCCTCTGGCTTATATAGATACCAGGGATACCTAGGGTTACACATGGTCGGTTACCAGGGGATATACATGCAGGTTTTCCTATCTTGACTTAGAGGATACACCAAGGATTCGGAGGTTTCCTTCCTGAACATGGAGTCGCGTATAACTCGGCCTTCCAATGATGGATTGAGAGTGGCTCAACTGTCTGGCCCAGGAGAGATAGACTGGCAGCCCGAGGACTCCTTAGTCCGGGACACCCTCAGTAGCCCCCGAACTAGTCTTTGAAGCCGAGGTATGTGCGCGAATCATCGACTTTGTGGACAAGTTCCTTCCCTCCATGGTGCTCGCGCCAGGTCTGCAGTTACCCTTAGTCATACCTTCAAGGTTTGCTTGGCCATGTCCAGCCATGCATTGTCCGGATTATGCCCCGATTTCTGGAGTGTATGTATTAGTTAGCCTCGAAGGCCAGTCCTTCAAGTGTGAATAGTGTCCTCACCTGGCAAACTTTTGTGAAAGATCACAACCTGCCATAACCACTAACGAGTTATGAAAACTCGATTCGCGGTTCAAGGCAGTTTCTCCATTGGCACATTCCATCAATATGGAGATCGTGCCCCGTTTTTAAGGGATATGATCAATGATTCGCACTACCGACGTGTGCACAATGACATGATTTAATTGGGAAGAGGCGAGGTCTGCGGCGCAGTAGAAGGACTCTTGGTATTATGATAGCCCATAAAAGGGGAACAACCACCATTTTCACCACACGCTCTCACTTCCCCCTTGCCATTGCTTTCCTACCTTCTAAGCTCCAGTGCCTAGATCCATTCACCCCTCCAAAGACCTCTCCGGCCATCTCCTCGATCAACCATTGTCGGCTCGGGCTCTAAGGGCAAGTGGGAGGCCTCCAGCGCTATCGATGATGCCATCCTGGAGCTCTACCTGCCAGCCAATGTCGCTCATTGCGTCCCGGAGGAGGGCCAGGTCATCTCCAAGCCGAGGCCAAGGGAGAGGGTGGTGTTCCTCCCCCACTTCATCCGAGGACTAGGTTTCCCTCTCCACCCCTTCGTCAGGGGGTTGATGTTTTTCTACCTGTTGGATTTCCACGATCTCGCCCCAAACTCCTTCTTGCATATCTCGACCTTCATCATCATTTGCAAGGCCCTTCTTTGGGTCCGGCCACACTTCAGCTTGTGGCTAAATGTCTTCAACATCAAGCCTAAGATTGTTGATGGACAACAAGCAGATTGCGAGGGGGGGCAATGGTCAGCAAACTCCCCCAGGTTGAGTGGCCGGACGACACTTTCATAGAGACCGTCAAGATCTAGCAGAAGGAGTGGTTCTATATCATGGAACCGCGAGGCGCGTCTTGGGCGGAGATCCCTGCCTTTGGATCCAGACCCCCACTAAGCTAGTTTCGTGGACCAAAAGAGGCCTAGATTGGGGATCAACCATAAAGGTGGAGTCGCTTTAGAGCCGATATCCAAGATGATGAAGAAGAAGGTCGAGATGCCCAACATGATTTAGATCATGCTTTGCGGACGACTCCTACCTTCCAAGACTGAGCCATCCCCATGTGGTTGTACAAGCCCGAAGACCCTGTCACCGTGCTCTATTTCTACCGCACCTCCCACGCCAAGTTGTGGAAGGTGTTGTTCAAGCCTCAAAAAGATTGGCCGGCCACGGAGGAAGACATCAGCCTTGATGCCGCGACACCCCCTCGGGAGGTATGACAAGTTTTACCATTATGTTCGAATGTTCCTTTTTGACAAAGTACCTAATTCCTCCTTCTCCCCCCATAGAGCTAGCTGAAGAAAACCATGCAGATCGATAGCCCAACCCTGCTGCCCAAGGGCCCCAGGACAGACTTGGTGAACGAAATGCTGGTCATGGCAACGTACAAGGCGTCAGAGAAGGAGAAGAAGAAAGAAGAGAAGAGGGAGGCCTAAGAAGGCCTCCGTCCCAGAGGACCCCCCGGCACTAAGTATGGGGAAACCAAGGCCCCCTCCGCTCATGATGGAGAGTAGGGAGAGGACAGGGAGGAGAGCGACTCCTCCCGAACAAGGAAGAAGGCGGCGACGGATGACGCTGAGGAGGATCAGCCTCCTCCTGCCCCGAAGAGGCAATGCAGGGCCAAAGTGGCCCTGTCTGACGACAACTCGGACTCTGCCAACGAGTCAGAGCCTTCCGGGGAGGTTCCTCAGAGGAACCCCAGGCTCCAAGGTACGTATTCGAAGATGCACCCGCACATTCTTGATCAAACTAAATCCATATTTGATTATTGTGCTTGCTTTTAACATCGCAGCCCGCCACCTAGTGTTGTCCAAGAAGACCCCTCCCGGGCTGAACACGGGGGGGGGGGATGATATTATGCTCGAGGTGAATACCTCGATCGCCGAAAACCAGGAGGGGAGGACCCCTATGGAGAACAAAGAAGGGGAGCCTGGTCAATCCGAGCTCTCCCCGAAAACGATTCTGGAGCCACTAAGGCACAAGGAGCTGACTATTCCGGCTTCCACCAAGGAGGAGCCAGGGTAATTCCGCCACCCAGCCCACTTCAGAGCAGGTCCCAACTGGGTGGCCGGATGTGGTGGAGGAGGCGCTGACCAACTCCTCCGTCACCGAGGAGCACCATGCCCTGATGGGCACCGCACAATTTTGCAAAGTATCCGATCCGTGCACAAGGGACTGAAATTGGCTTTCAGTGACCTTCAAGGTAAGACATGTAATGCCCTTTGACTCTGATGTTTAAACTTATATGATCATGTAGTTGTGTATACAGTAGCCCCCGAGCCTTGAGTGAGTTTGAATAACTCGTGCGGGAGTCGAATAGCTTAGGGGCATAGCTCATAGCCATACTGAAGCCCCCGAGACTGTGGTCGGATTTGGGAAATGCCGATGGAGGATTGGTAATCGAATGTATGGAGGCTTGATATGTTAAGTGTAATGTGGAGGCATCATCTTTGGCGGTGGCTCCCTAGGCCGAGGAATGGTCCGAGCTCAATCTCAAGCTCAAGAGCTCCAATGACAAGCTCTATCGGATTAATAAGCGGTCCGACGAGGTGCAAGGTAAGTCCGAATTGGGCTAATTACAATAGTCGCGTTTTTAATGAAGTTTTCTGAAGTTTAACCTAGACTGGGTGCAATTAATATTGCTGCAGCTATCGCCGCAGAGGTCAAAAACCACAAGGCCGAGTTGGGGAAGGCTCGGCAGGAAGCTGGGCAATAGTAGGCAGTGGCCGGACAAGAGGTCACCGAGCTGGCGATGGTCAAGAACGCTAGCTAGCAGCATGAGGCCAGAGTGGCCAAGGTGTAGCAGGAGCTCAAGGATGCCATCACAAAATGTGAGGACCTTGAGCAAAAGAGTAGGGATCATGCCTCCGAGCTGACCTCATTGAGGTCGGCGATCAAGAAGGCATGGGTGGAGTCGTGGGACCACCAAGAAGAACTCTACCTAGTCAAGCTGATTGCGGATGGTAAGCCGTACTTACTGCAAAGTGTCTTTGGTGGTAATAGGTTCACTTTTCTCACGCAAGTATGTCGTTCTCCAGGCGCTTTCATGGACCTCCCGAGGAGTGCGACAGATGCGGCGAGGTACTTCACGTCTCAGGAGGGTAATACTGAGCGTAGGCTATTTTGGGTGCAATTTCAGGCACCCGAGCACCCTCCCCTCCTCAACAACCAGCCGAAGCAGCTAATGGAGTTACATCCACTAAAAAAAGATATATCCGTGACATTTTGGCCTGAACGATTTTTTTCTGTCATGCTTATGACACTTCCATGACAATAATTATGACAAAACCACATATCATAATAGATGTGGTGGGATGCTACTTCTATGACAAAAAATCATGGCAGAAAATGGGCTTTCGTCCTGGGCAGGCCAGGGACGCACCTGCATGACATTCTTGCACTGTCCATGACGAAAAAAATCATGGTAGAAGTGAGGGCGAGGAAAATTTCTGGGAGTTCCCAGTTACGATGGGTGGTCGGGGCCGAGCGATGCATGGAGATTTGCGCATTTCTCCCTCGTACACGCGTGTGTGCGAGGCGTTGGGTTCTAACTGAACCTGAGCGATCGATCGATCCCTTGGCTGTTAACTAAACCCGAGTGATTCATTCGTTGCTGACTAAACCCGAGCAATTCCTTCGCTGCGGCTGCTAACTGAACCCTAGCGATCAATCACTATTGTTGCTTACAAAAGCTGATTGAACTCCCGTGGCCATCTGGTGTTGGATTGCCTCTCAATGAAAAATGATCATTGCTACCGTGCACACGGTACGTAGAACGAGTCGAGACGTGGTGAGACGAGCCGGTTGGTTGGTTGTGGATGAACAGCTCCCAGTGGGGGTTGGATGAACAGGACCCCGTGGTAGTAGGTCGTTGCCGCTGGATGAGCATGACCCTGAGGAGGCCGCCACACCCCAGCAACCGGTTGGGGGTGGATGAACAGGACCTCGTGGAGGCTCTATGAATAGTAGTAGGTGGAGGTTGGAGGAGGTCGACGGTGGATGAACAGTAGCAGGTGAAGGCTGGAGGAAGTCGACGGTGGATGAATAGTAGCCCATGGAGGCTGGAGCGAGGCAGTAGACGATGGATGAACAGTAGCCTATGGAGTCCCGTTTTGCAGTACGACACGTCCCTCCCGATGAAGAGGACCTCATTTCAACTGTAGGTGCTCCATCACAGGTTCGTTTCATCCGTTTTGCGGTATGCCACACCCCTCCCGATGAACATGATCCCGTTTCGACCGTACGCGGTCGAACGGAAGGCTGTTTCCTCCGTTATGTGGTACGCCAGGCCCCGTTTCGGCTATTACATCCAAGTCGGTTGGCTCCCGATGAACACGACGCATTTTGTTACCTTCCGATGAACATGATGTAGTTTCTCCATTCCGACTAGCCTGTTGGCTGCCAATGAATAGGACGCCGTTGCTGCCGTCTGATGCCTCTCCATGTACACGAGCCCTGGACGTACGTATGCGCGAGTAGGCGTTCGAGAGCCCGCCCATATGTACATACGTGGCCGTATTTTTTGGCATCTACCTGTACGTACGTGTACACGGTTTAGACAGGACTACCTGAACTGCTACGTCGGGGGCTCTACTACTACACGTCCCGCTGCTTGCTCGGCCACGGGTCATCGTTGCAGAGACACCGATTGGCTTGTATGTATGTACACGTTGGTTACTAGCCAAACAACACTACATACGCTTCGATCGGGTGGGTCCCAGCTGTCAGGGAGGATAAGGAGGCACTTCTTTGCATGCGAAGATATCGCTGGTGGGTCCCAACTATCAGCGGGAGGAATCATTTTTTTCCATGTAATATGGAGGTACTTCCTTGCGTCCGATGATGTAGCTGGTGGGTCCAGCTCTCAGCATCACCGTGTATAGTCGTCTTCCGATGGCTGTCATTCGTTGACCACGCTGCGCCGAGAACACCAAGGTAGTGGATGACGGCAAGGCCTAGGAAGGGAACAAAGCGGAGCCAGGGAAGACGCGACAGTGGATGCCCATGCGGAGGGGACTACGAGGGTTGACTGGTTCAGCTGCGGTGTGAGGCCGCCGTCGCCGCAAAATAACAGGGGTTTGTTGGGGAACGCAGTATTTCAAAAAAATTCCTACAATCATGCAAGATCTATCTAGGAGATGCATAGCAACGAGAGGGGAGAGTGTGTCTACGTACCCTCCTAGACCGAAAGCAGAAGCGTTAAGTAACGCGATTGATGTAGTCGAACGTCTTTGCGATCCAACCGATCAAGTACCGAAGGCACGACACCTCCATGATCTGCACACGTTCAGCTCGGTGACGTACCTCGAACTCTAGATCTAGCTGAGTCTGAGGGAGAGTTTCGTTAGCACGATGGCATGTTGACAATGATGATGAAGTTACCGACGTAGGGCTTCACCTAAGCATTGCCACAATATGACCGACGTGGAAATCTGTGCAGGGGGCACCGCACACGGCTAAGAAATCAACTTGTGTGTCTTTGGGGTGCCCCTCCCCCGTATATAAAGGAGGGGAGGAGGGGGCCGACCGGCCACAAAGGGCGCGCCCCAAGGGGGGAATCCTACTCCTAGTGGGAGTAGGTTTCCCCCTTTCCTAGTCCAAAAAGGAGAAGGGAAAGAGGAGAGAAGAGAAGGAAGGAGGGACCCCCTTCCCATTGTCCAATTCGGACTGGGCAAGGGGGGGGGGGCGTGCTCCACTGTAACACCCCGGATGTAATTTACCTTAATTGTACTCCAACTCTTGCCGCTTCCGGCACTAAGTTATTCTATTTCCTCGTTGTCGGGTTTTTTTGCCTTCGTGTGTTTTCGTCTTTGTCATGCATCTCATATCATGTCATCATGTGCATTGCATTTGCATACGTGTTCATCTCATGCATTCGAGCATTTTCCCCGTTGTCCGTTTTGCATTCCGGCGCTCCTATGTCCCCCGGTGTCCCTTTCTACCTATTTTCGTGTGCGGGTGTTAAACGTTTTCGGATTGGATCGAGACTTGTCATGCGGCCTTGGTTTACTACTGGTAGACGGCCTGTCAAGTTTCGAACCATTTGGACTTCGTTTGATACTCCAACGGTTAACCAAGGGACTGAAAAGGCCTCGTGTGTGTGAATTGGGAACCACCTCAGAATGTGAAGCAACTCCGCAGCTTCCTTGGTCTCGCAAGCTATTGTCGAAGGTTCGTTGAGAACTTCTCTAAGATTGCGAAGCCTCTTTCCAACCTTCTCCAGAAGCATGTGAAGTACGTTTGGTCTCCTGAATGTGACATCGCTTTCAACACTCTGAAAGAGAAGTTAGTCACCGCTCCAGTTCTGACTCCTCCTGATGAATCCAAACCGTTTGAGGTCTTTTGTGATGCTTCCCTTCAAGGTCTTGGTGCAGTGTTGATGCAAGAGAAGAAAGTTGTGGCCTATACCTCTCGCCAGTTGAAGCCCAACGAAAAGAACTACCCCACTCACGACCTCGAGTTGGCGGCAGTTGTCCATGCTCTTTTAACTTGGAGACATCTCTTATTGGGAAGAAAAGTGGACATCTTCACTGATCATAAGAGTCTCAAGTACATCTTCACTCAGCCTAATCTCAACCTCAGGCAGACTTATTGGGTCGAGATGATTCAAGAGTATCAAGCCTTACCAACCCGAGCTTTGTGAAGCTTTCCGCAAACTCAATCTGCAAGTTGTTCCTCAAGGTTTCCTCGCCAACCTCCAAGTCTCTCCTACTTTCGAAGATCAGATTCGCGAGGCTCAACTTCTTAATGCTATGGTGAAGAAGGTGAAGATTGGGATTGCCAAGAGTCAACCCAAGTACAAGTACTATCGCCTTGATGACAAGGATACTCTATTCTTCGAGGATCGCATTGTTGTGCCTAAAGGTGACCTTCGTAAAGTCATTATGAACGAGGCTCACAATTCACTCCTCTCTATCCACCCTGGAAGTACAAAGATGTACCATGACCTCAAGCAATCGTATTGGTGGACTCGAATGAAGCGCGAGATTGCTCAGTTCGTGAATGAATTTGATGTCTGCAGAAGAGTTAAAGCAGAACACCAACGACTAGCTGGTCTCCTCCAACCTCTTGCAATTCTAGAATGGAAGTTTGACCATATTGAGATGGACTTCGTGACGGGATTTCCCAAGTCCAAGCATGGCAATGATGCTATCTTCGTTGTCATCGACAAACTCACTAAAGTGGCTCATTTCCTTCCTATCAAAGAATCTATCACAGCAGCTCAATTGGCAGAGCTATATACCTCCCAGATTGTCTCTCTGCACGGCATTCCGCAGTTGATTTCTTCAGATCACGGAAGCATCTTTACCTCCAAGTTTTGGGATTCTTTTCAGAAGGCCATGGGCACCAACATCCATTTCAGCACAACTTTTCATCCTCAAACTAGTGGCCAAGTCGAGCGAGTAAATCAGATTCTTGAAGATATGCTCAGGGCTTGCGTCATCTCCTTCGGTATGAAGTGGGAAGATTGTCTTCCATATGTCGAGTTCTCCTACAACAACAGCTTCCAAGCGAGTTCGGGCAAGGCCCCATTCGAAATTCTCTATGGCAGGAGTGACGTACTCCTCTTAACTGGTCAGAGACTGGTGAACGTCAACTTCTTGGCAATGACTTGATCACAGAGGCAAGAGAGATGTGCAAAGTCATTCTTGATAATCTCAAAGTCGCGCAATCGCGCAAGAAGAGTTACTATGATAGCAAACATCGTGACTTGGCTTTCGAGATCGGAGACCATGTCTACCTCCGCGTCTCTCCAATGAAAGGTACTCGTCACTTCGGTATCAAAGGGAAGCTTGCCCCTAGATACGTGGGTCCTTTCAAGATCGTCAGCAAGAGAGGCGATCTCGCCTATCAACTTGAGCTTCCCTCCAACATTGCAAACGTGCACGACATGTTCCATGTCTCTCAACTCCGCAAGTGTTTCAAGACCCCTGACCGCACCGTCAACTTCGAAGACATTGATCTCCAAGAAGACCTGTCTTATCGTGAGCACCCCGTTGCTATCCTTGAAGAAGCTGAGTGCAAGACTCGCAACAAGTCTATCAAATTCCTCAAAGTCAAGTGGTCACATCATTCCGACCGTGAAGCCACCTGGGAACGCGAGGATCACCTCCGTTCTGAGTACCCGGAGTTTTTCTAGTCCTAGATCTCGGGACGAGATCCTTTCGTAGTGGTGGAGTGTTGTAACACCCCGGATGTAATTTACCTTAATTGTACTCCAACTCTTGCCGTTTCCGACACTAAGTTATTCTATTTCCTCGTTGTCGGGTTTTTTGCCTTGGTGTGTTTTCATCTTTGTCATGCATCTCATATCATGTCATCATGTGCATTGCATTTGCATACGTGTTCGTCTCATGCATTCAAGCATTTTCCCCGTTGTCCGTTTTGCATTCCGGCGCTCCTATGTCCTCCGGTGTCCCTTTCTACCTCTTTTCGTGTGCGGGTGTTAAACATTTTCGGATTGGACCGAGACTTGTCATGCGGCCTTGGTTTACTACCGGTAGACCGCCTGTCAAGTTTCGTACCATTTGGACTTCGTTTGATACTCCAACGGTTAACCGAGGGACCGAAAAGGCCTTGTGTGTGTTGCAGCCCAACACCCCTCCAAAGTGGCCCAAAACCCACCTAAACCCCTTCTATCACCTAGGCCGTTCGATCACGATCACGTGGCCGCAAACCGCACCTCATTTGGAGCTTCCTAGCTCCCTCTACCTCTATAAATAGATCCCCTCCATTTCAATCCCGGATCTCCTCTTCCCCTAACCCAAATTTTCCGCTCCCTACGCCGCCGGACACGTCCGAGATGGCCGGACGCATCCGCGCACCACCGCCGGACCAATCAGGTGCTGACACATTGCCCGCCCGCGCCCACATCGCCGCTTCTGCCCGCGCCGGCCGTCCCGAGCCGCCCCGCGCCTCCAAGTTCCCCATGGTGGTCGGGGCCACCATCCGCCGCCAGATCCGACTCCCCCTCTCCTCCCCGCCGGTTTTGCAACCTCGCCGGAGCAAAGTCAACCCTCGCCGGAGACCTCGGTTCGCGCGCCGGAGACAAACTCTAGATCCGGATCGGTTGACTTTCTCCCCCTCTCTCAGTTATTTTTTTGCATTCTTCCACATGCCATAACTTCCTCATCGTAGCTCTGATTCGTGCGTGTAGCATATCAAAATGTTCTTCTCGACGAGTACATCATTTCATCTCATTGCATAATTTCCATTTGAGCTCATCTTGATGCCTGAAATGCTGTTGGAAGAGGGATATGTGAGGATAGTTTCAGATCTGTTTCAGCAAATGCCCTTTTGTCATTTTTGCCATGATTAATGTGTGCATGCTATGATCCTGAGCTCTATATGTGTTTTGAAGAATGCCATGCCATCTTTATAGGGGTGTATGCCATGTATTTTTGTGATCTTTGTGGTGACTAGCACAAGCATGCAAAGTAGCTTACTCAATGGTGCCGATTTCAGGGACTTAGAATTTCACTAAGTCCTTGCCCTGTCATTATTTTTATGCCATATGTTCATGTTGTTTCCTAGTGATCCGTGCCTCTTTTGAGCATGATTAGTAAGGATGTTTTGTAGATAATGTTGTGCTCTATCCATCCATGTCTTTTTTTGAATTTATGGAGCACCCTAGCTTGAGTCAATCGAGCTATACTTTTGCTATAAAATGTTCCTGGCAGATTGTCAACATGTTTAGCGATTTTGCCGAGCTTGTTGTTGATCCATGCATGCTATGTTGGTGTTCTTGCCATGTCTAGCTTCTATGCCATGTCTACTTGCTGGGTTTATGCTTAGCTTGTCATGCAATGCCTGGTAGTGAGTGCATCGAGCTCGTAAACATGCCTACTCGTTATCTGTTTTGCCATGCTCCAGTTTTTCACTAAGTCTGAATCTGTTTATGTTTTTGCTATGTTCACAGGCTTGCAATTGTATTTTCTGATCCCTTTTGGCTCATGGTCACTGAGGGACTTTTGTTATATGCTTAGAGTAGCTTCATACCATGCCTTGCCTTTCCCTGATAAGTTCCTGTAGCATGTAGTTTTCATGCTCTAAAGATTGCTTCCTGATGATAAGTTCCCGACTTGCTGTTAATTTCACCAAGTCTGAAACCAGTAATCTTTTGCACTATTGCCATGCTTGTTTGAACCTGTTAATGAGTGAATTAGCCGTAGCTCAGTGTTCATATTTTGTGAAGCATCATGAGTGGATCCCTGCCATGTATTTTTTTGTCATGTTTGAGTGAAGTAGCTTATTTATCTTGATGCATTTAGAAGGCTACTTGCTGTTTATCGCAGACCGGTGCCATATTTGTTTTGCCTACCATTTCCAAACCATGCATCCGATTCCGGTGATCTTTATATCGATTTCGACCGAAATCATCTCATATTTCCAGTGGCACTCTTGGATTTCCAAGTTGAGACCAGGTTCAATCATTCCTTTCCAAATCAGGCCTATGCATCACATATCTCATCCCGCATATCATACCATGTTTGCATCATGTTGCTTGAGCATTGCACGTGGTTGATTGTGTTCCTTTTTGTTTGTTGTTCTTGCTTGGGTAGAGCTGGGAGACAAGTACGTGAATGAGGAGCCCGTTGAGTACGCTTATGAGGATCAAGTCAACTCAGAGAACTTTGCATGCAAGATGACCATACCCTCGAAATCACTTCTATCTTTGCTTGCTAGATGCTCGCTCTTTTGCTATGCCTATGCCACGATACCTACCACTTTCTTATCATGCCTTCCATATTGCCATGTCAAACCTCTAACCCACCTTGTCCTAGAAAACTGTTGGTTGGCTATGTTACCGCTTTGCTCAGCCCCTCTTATAGCGTTGCTAGTTGCAGGTGAAGATTGGTGTAAGTGCATCTAGTGCCCCTTAGTGATTTTGGTGTATTGAAGACTTATAGGTTAAGGGACTAATGCATTTGTGAGTGTACATAGGTCATAAGTCTATGAGGAGTTTGATATTTACAGAGAAAGTCGACCCCTAAAAATGAAGTTCTTCGACTGAAGACTTTGGATTTTTGAAGACTTCCTGAAGACTTTGAAAGTGAAGAAAATGGTGTGACCTTGAAGACTGGGTATTCATTCGAGGAACATGAAGCGTGAAGACTTTTGTTTTCCTAGTTTCATTTTCTCTTTCTTGAGTCATAGGAAACACCGTACTATTAAAGGGGGTCGAGGAAATACTAAGGAAAAATTTCCATGTGATGCTCAACTCAAAATCCTACACCTACCAATCCCTTCGAGTGAAGCCATTGGAAATCTCATATAGTTCAGTCAATTTCTTCAGTGACAGAGACGAAGTTCTTCTGGTCTCTAAGGAATTTTTTCTGACTGAGGAGTTAAGAATTCGCCAGTGCGGATTTCCTACACAGTGAGGAACATGATAGCCCTGAGGATTTTGCTACTCAAATTCCGACCATTGTTGTGCTATGCGCCAGCTGTCCCAAAATATCTATCCACCTAACGGTCGTATCATTGAAGGGCATTTATGTCTTATCATGTCGGGCTGCTCCCTAGGCAATAAATAGCCGGCCCCTACAACCACTAGCTGGTTGGCTGCTCCGAGAGAAACTGACACTTGTCATTTGAGAGCAACCCATCCTCTGAGGACTTTGAGCGAAAATCATCTAGTGAGGAAAACCCCAAACCAAAACCCGAACACCTTCAAACCCCAAGTGATTGAGCATCACTGAAGAGATTGATCCTGCGTGGATCCGACGCTTGTTACCTTTGAAGACTGTGCTTATTCCAGACGGTTAGGCGTCATGGTCTAGAGCATCCAAGAGGAATTGTGGATCGCCGAGTGACCGAGTTTGTGAAGGTTTGGAAGTCGCCTGAAGACTTACCATGAGTGATTGGGCGAGGTCTGTGTGACCTTAGCTCAAGGAGAATACAGTGAGGACTGGGTGTCCTGAGCTATGTGTTCAGGACTGGGTGTCCAGGATTGTGTGTCCTCGAGTTTAAATACTCAGCCGCTCCAACCAGACGTACAATTGAGACAACAGTTGGAACTGGTCTACCAAATCATTGTCTTCACCAAGTTTACTGGTTCTATTCCCTCAACTCTTTCATTTCCTCATAACTGTGTTGTGTGCTTGTTCATATCTGTGCTTGAAGACTTTGACTGAAGACTTTCTCAATTTCCTCAGTTCAATTTCTTCAGTACGATTGTCTTTGTCGGTGTCAAAACCGGCGGATCTCGGGTAGGGGGTCCCGAACTGTGTGTCTTGTCGGATGGTAACAAGAGGCAAGGGACACGAAGTTTTACCCAGGTTCGGGCCCTCTCGATGGAGGTAAAACCATACGTCCTGCTTGATTAATATTGATGATATGGGTAGTACAAGAGTAGATCTACCACGAGATCGAGGAGGCTAAACCCTAGAAGCTAGCCTATGGTATGATTGTTGATGTGTATGTCGTCCTATGGACTAGAACCCTCCGGTTTATATAGACACCGGATAGGGTTAGGGTTACATAGAGTCGGTTACAATGGTAGGAGATCTACATATCCATATCGCCAAGCTTGCCTTCCACGCCAAGGAAAGTCCCTTCCGGACATGGGACGTGAAAGTGCGTTATATCGACTAGAGGGGGGGTGAATAGGCGATTTTTATGAACGTCTTCAAAATGTGGGAGTTATGAAGACAAACAGTGAAGATTATGCCTATCACTATGCAGCGGAAGTTAGATTACACTAGGCCAGCCATGGTCAAGTATTCAATAGAGTGAAAGCACAATGACAAACAGCTGCAGTGTAATAAGGATCAGGTAGGAAGAAGTTATGAAGCCAAACAGATCATACATTCACGTTGTGAAGACAAAAGATAGAGCATGCATGCAATGGCTTCACAATGAGTAACAGTAAGAAAAGGAAGTGAAGATGAAACCAGTGACTCGTTGAAGACAATGATGTGTTGGACTAGTTCTAGTTGCTGTGACAACTGTACGTCTGGTTGGAGCGGCTAGGTATTTAAACCTTAGGACACACAGTCCCGGACACCCAGTCCTGAACATGCAGCTCAGGACACCAAGTCCTCACCGTATTCTCCTTGAGCTAAGGTCACAAAGTCCTCACCCAATCACTCTGGTAAGTCTTCAAGGTAGACTCCCAAATCTTCACAGACTTCGTTCACTGGCAATCCACAATGTCTCTTGGATGCTCTGAACGCGACGCCTAACCGTCTGGAGGATTCACAGTCCTCAAGTGTAATAAGTCTTCAGATCACACAGACAAGAAGACTTAAGTGATGCCCAATTTACTCTGGCTCTGGGTGGTTAGGGCTTTTCTCCTCGCTGGGAATTTTCTCTCAAAGGCTTCGAGGTGGGTTGCTCTCAAACGACAAAAGCCGTGCACTGAATTTTGAGCAGCCAACCGTTTATGGTTGTAGGGGGTGGGCTATTTATAGCCACTTGGCAACCCGACCTGATTTGTCCGAAATGACCCTGGGTCACTAAAGAACTGACACGTGTCTCAACGGTCAGATTTCAAACTCTCATGGCAACTTTACTTGGGCTACAAGCAAAGCTGACTTGTCCGGCTCTGGACAAGATTCGCTCTCA
Source organism: Triticum urartu (assembly GCF_003073215.2). Taxonomy (NCBI): domain Eukaryota; kingdom Viridiplantae; phylum Streptophyta; class Magnoliopsida; order Poales; family Poaceae; genus Triticum; species Triticum urartu. The sequence continues at coordinate 398,468,751 of NC_053023.1, read as the reverse complement.
TTGTCTTCACTCGAAGACATAGGTTTTTGGTTTAGGCATCACTTCAGTCATTCTGACTGGTTCTCTTGGACCCCACTAAACAGTACGGTGGTTCCTATGACTCAACACAAAAGAAAAAGAACTACGAAAGATCTAAGTTTTCGAGCTCCATAGGCTTCATAACGTGTCTTCTTTTGTCATAGTCTTCAAAGTGAATATCTTCATTTACCACCTTTGACTTCAATGTCTTCATACATTTTTGGGGGTCATCTCTGGTAGTAAAACCGAATCAATGAGGGACTTCCACCTGTGTTATCCTGCAATTCTCACGAACACATTAGTCCCTCAACTAGGTTTGTCGTCAATACTCCAAAACCAACTAGGCGTGGCACTAGATGCACTTACAATCTCCCCCCTTTTTGGTGATTGATGACAAACTAGTTGAAGTTTTCAACGGGAATATAGTCTGTGAAATTGTAAAGGATAAGGAATTGTCTTCATAAGTTGCAAGGGCTCCCCCTGAAGATGTGCATATAAGTTGATTTGCTTTTGGAATGGAAATGCACATGGCAGGTTGTACTTTAGGAGATCCACTTCAGCTTATGATGACAATCCACTATGATGACATGCATAATGGAAAATGGACGTCTGCAGAATGAGATAAGTGCGGAATTTATCGTCGCACATGCGGAATTTATCTTCGCAAACAGGGTGGCAAACGAGTAGCAGACGACCATCAAGTTTTAGTGTTACAACTCAAAGAACCAAATGAAGCAAAAATGAGAGTTGTAAGCACGAAGCAAAATATAGCAAAACATAAAGCACCCGCCCATATGGACCCGCTTGAAGACTATCAACCCATATGCTTCTCCCCCTTTTGTCACAAGGACCAAAAAGGTTTGAAGACATAGAGTGTCTACTCGTTCCCAGGAGCAGCAGGGTCGTTGGAGGTGTTTGGCGGTGCAGAAGAGCTTGGAGGTGCTGAAGCAGGTGGCGGTGATGTAGCATCATCTTCTTCATCAATGATTCTGGCAGTGACTGTGGCAGCAGATGGAGAAAACTCAGAGTCTTCAAGTGATGGTGTGTTGCGCATCACATCCCTTCTAGGAGGTGTGGTGTCAAACTTGAATCGCTCTGTGAAGCTATCCTCTTCAAGTTCAGCTTCAGTACATATCATTGAGAGCCCTTTCCAGGTACGACGACAGGTTTCATGAGTGACGAAAGCATTCTTGGTGGCAAGATTTCGAAGACGATTAACATCCACCAAGAGGCTTTTCATCTGACGCTTTAGCCAGTCGTGATGCTTATCTTGTTTTTGATGAAGGGCCACAAGAAGCTCTCGGTCAGTGAGAACACGAGTGCGCTTCTTGGGTCTTGAAGCAGTTGCACTATCAGTGGCTTCAGTTGAAGCAGGGTGTGGCGCACGTGTAGTGCCAGCCAAAGGATACACCCTGGAGATGGCTTCAACACCTTCATCATTCTGAGTGAAGCTCTGGTGTTCTGCATTCTAAAGACTCAACGGTTGCTTGGCAGGCTCAGGATATATAGCTTCAGAAGAGGTGTCCAGATTTGGCAAGAAGATCCGATGGTTTCGGGCTGAGGGCTGATACGAGATCGCAGAGTGCATTTTGATCAGCTTCATCACCCAAGGAGCATAGAATTTCAAACCAAATAAATCTGAGCCTGACGCTGCAAGTTGGCGTATGAAGAAATCCTGAGAGTTGAAGCATTTGCCATGAAGGATACAGAATATCATAGTCTTCATTGCACCCTCGATCTTGGCATTTGGAGAGTGTCCCTTAATGGGCCAGAGAGTCCGTCGGATGATGTGATATATGGTCCTGGGCAGGAACTCAAGGTCTTCAACGAAGAACTCAGTTGGATAGGGTGCATCATGGGGAAATGGCTTCATCATTGAGAGCATCTGACTCATATTTGGTTCAGGCCTCTGGAATATGCTCTCAATAGCTTCAGCATGTAGTTGACAGCCTTCCTCGAAGAATTCGCCAGGAGTGGGCAGGCCGGTGAGCTCAATGATATCAAATGCATTGGCTTCACGATGGACATTTCCGGTCATCCATTCCAGGACCCAAGTCTTTGGATATCTATTGTATCCTTTAATATGGAGGGTGGCATAGAACTGAAGCAGAAGCTCTTCATTCCAGTGCTCTTCATCAGTGACAAACTGCAGCAGACCCACTTGCTTAAAGCAATCCAAAGCTTCCTCTAGGCAGGGCAGACCAGCAATGGCTTCAACCTCAAGGCGCTTGTGCGGGAAGATGCGACCTTGGTTGTATAGGATGCATGAATAGTAGCTGCGCTGAGGATAGCTCCAGAACCTATCTGATGAAATCCTTTCCCTTGAATAGGGGTTCTTAGAGTTGTTGAAAAATGTATTGTCTGCCTTGAAGCTATTGATGTCAAAGGAGCCAGGTGCTGATGCAGGACCTGTGAACCTTGGCAGCCTTGGGACTGGCTTCTGGACATGAGGCCTGTGCTCAACATGGTAATCAAATTGAGGACCTGCAGCAGACTCAGGAACAGAAGTGTCATGATCAGTAGCTTCGCTGTCTGCTGAAGCTTTTGGTGTGGAGGGCTCCACATTGGCTTCAGTGTTTGTTGTGGCAGCCTCAACATTTTCAGCCTCCGCTTGACTAGTTGGAGGGTCAGACTTAGGCACGTTCTCCTGGAGAACTGCTTCTTGGTGTAGCGGGGGAGTAGGATCTTGTGGTACTTCTTCATTTTCTTCGGCTGATGCAGCCGGAATGTCTTCAGCACAGACTTGAGGCCTTGGACCTTTGCGAAGCCTGCGGAACGCAGATGACACCTGTGGTGTTGGAGCGGGCTGGGCCTCAAAGTCTTCCTCCTCTTGAGGGCGATCCGCCCATGACGCATCTTGTGCAATTGGCGTCAGGGGATGACCAATGCTGATGAGTTTGCTTTGTTCATACTGAGGAAGGGCTGCATCATCTTGTACATTGTCCTGATGACCAATGTCTTTAGCAGCAATTGGGTCGGCTGCTGGTATGTCTTCAGCTTCAGGAGCCTCCGTGGAAGCAGGCTCATGAACTGTCAATTGTCTTTCTGCGTTGGGGTGAACCATAGAGATAGGTTCAACTATCAGGGGCTCTGTGGGAGCAGCTCGAGATTTCTTGATCTTGCGCTTCTTCTTGCTAGGGGCAGTAGGAGAGGCTTTAGAGCTTTTCCTTTTCCTAGCTTTAGCCTCAGCAGTTCTTGTCTTCTTCAGCTCTGAAGCTGTTGACCGACTCTTTGGCTTCGAGCCAGTCGTTGCAGTTTGGAAGACGATTGGAACTGCTTCTTGCCTAGGTGCCTCTGGTTCAGCCATAGCAGGATTCTTCTTCTTCGCGGCCATCTTGGGGTCGATGCCAGGACGCCCAAGTGCCTTGCGCTTCTCGGCCTCATTGTAGGCCTGCACACATCGTTCTGCCAGAGACTTCATCCGCTCACGTGAACCCTGAGCTTCTGCACGCTTCTTCAGAAAATTTTCCTTTAGCTCATGCAGCATGGTCTTGAAGCTCTTCACTTCTTGCACGCTGAGCTTGGCCATATTCTTCTTGAACTGAGCCTTTTCATGATCAATTTTCTGCTTCAGCTCAACAATGCGCTGAGCAATGGCAAGTTCTGAAGCGATTGCGCCTTGAAAGGCGACGCTGAGGCCAACAGGCAGCTGCAGATCTTCGAAGCTTATGTCTGGTGTGGCAAACCATTCGTCGATGAAGCTGTGGATGATGGCGACATCAAAGAGAGGCAAATTGTTGAAGATTTCAGCTTCCTCTTTGCTTTTGATGAGCTGCTCTAGAGCGTCATCTCCAAGATCTTCATCACTTGATAGATCAATGGCTTCGCTTCGCAGAATGGCAGCAGCTGTGAGTTCTTTGCCGGTGTGTGGCTGAGGCACCTTGTCCTTTTGGGGTTGGAGACGCGGGATACGCCTTCATACTGCACACTGTCTTCAGGAGGTGCAGTTGCCAATGGCTTCGCCCTTGAGACTTTTGAGGAAGGGGCCGGCTTTGAAGCTTTTGGCTTCTTCGACTGCTTTGGCTTCGGTTCAGCAGGAGCTTCATCAGACTCAGAGTCAGCTGGAGGGTCATTCACGGCAGTCCCTTGGACTAAGATGTGGGTGATGAGGCCCTCAAGGTTGGCAAACGGACCGATGACATTGGGTTCTGCGTAGTGTGTGCCATCTGCCCTTGGTGCGGAGGGGCCAAGGTTGAAGTCTAACCCAAATTTCTTCTTGTTTAGCTTCGTAGATTGTTGGGCAAACTGGAAGTTGCGCTTGAAAAGATTGTCGTCACGACACCAGAGGAGTGACGACGGATGCGCATCATCAGGCTGTGGTCCTCGGACCATGCATGGGTAGAAGCCTTGAGCAATGGCTTCATCTCTGGTCCTGGGTATGAGATTCTTTTAAATGATGTCCCCCCATGGTTTCTTGATGGCACATTTCTCAGCATACTCCTGAGTGACGAAGCGGTATTTGAACCACTGTTCTGCCCAATAGCGTCGAATCCATTGGATTCGGGTCTTGCGCTGCCCATAACTCTCTTCTGGATCTGTTTTATACATTTCTGCCAGGTCTTCAGGCAGATCTTTGGAAGTACCCTCACGTCTCTGTCTGCCCCCCTTCCTTGCTGCTGCTTCTGAAGCCATAAACTTTAACTTGAAAGGCTTCAAAACTTTCAAAGGCTTCAAAGGCTTTCTTTTGCTGGACCAACAGGAACTGGCTTCAGGAGAGTTTATGTGATGCTTTAGGAATTCTGCAAATGAATGCAGACTATGAGAACCGAAGGATTCTCCCACGGACATGTACCTATGACAGCATTAAGGTACGGGGGAAGGGGAAGAGGTCATATGCATTCTCAGAAGGTTTTGAAGATTAATCAGTTTAGAAGACATTGACCTCATCGTGCGAAGACATTCACTCATAGATAAGAAGTTGGTTCCAGATTTGTACGAACCCATAGATCAGTACAAGTGAGGAATCTAACTACTTTATGAAGCACAAGTGAATATACTAGGCATGTTATGAGATGCAGATAGAGAGATCTAACTTGTGTGAAGAGAAACTTCTTATGGTAGAAAGTGACAAAACCATGAGATCAAAAGGGGCTGTAAAAAGAGGTTTTATTTACCACACTTGGAACTGCTAGACGGAGTGGGAGATGATGCCGAGCAGTTTAGTCCTCCGTGCCCTAACTTGGCGACGGAAGACACCTACGGCGACGGCGGAGAGAACGATGTCCGCGATCAGCGTGAAGACGGCGTCAGAGAAGTTGCGGCAGCGAAGCGCTTCGTCGCCGGCGTCGTCGAGTGCTAGCGGTGGCGCTAGGGTTCGTGCGAGGGTGGAAGAAGGAGATAATGACCGCGGTAAGTGTGAATTTATAGGCTCAAGGGCGGCACTGTGCTATTACACAGGTGCCCCTGGCGATTCGCATCTGAGGAACGCGTGGCCAGTTTGCGGAAGTTTTGGGTTTGTTCCACGTCCCACGCACGCCTGAATTGTCGGGCGGTCGTTCCTGCTTCTCCGGATTTTATGTGGAGGAATGAGCATTGAAAACGGACTTTATGGTTGTCTCTTTATCTTCTGCTGACAAGGACGCAGTGAAGACATTCGACAGTTTCAATAGAATGCATATGACTTGGAGAGATAGAATTTGAGATAGAAAGCATAGAGAGATTAGGGTCCGATCACATTCACTTAGTTCAAAAGATTCAACCAAGAAGACATAGCTATAAGTGAATGCTGTAGAGGACAGAACACTAGTATGTATATATCTATATAATCAACGTAGTGAAGATAATAATGAAGACATGTTGAGTTCGAAGCCAAACCAAATGTGAAGATATTGCAAGGTAACGCCATGAGTGAAACACTTCAAAATAGAACGTTTGGTGGTGGTGTTACCCACCGTATAGGAAGTATTAGACCCAGACACGGCGCACAATTATCGTGGCGCTCCAAAGTCAAATTCTGCATTAATGTATTCACACTTAGAATGTATGTCTTCATTGATTGAAGATATACTTTACTTTGTGTGTTGCACATCTAAGTCATCATATGCATAAGTGTTAGGATGTGTGCCTGATCACAGGACATTTGAGGATTCCAGGATATTTAGCTCACACCGTAACTTGCAAAATCTCTTCTCATCCAAGGGCTTGGTGAAGATATCTGCCAATTGCTCTTCAGTGTTGACATGTATGATATCAATGTCTTCCTTCACAACATGATCTCTGAGAAAGTGATGATGAATTTCAATGTGCTTTGTCTTCGAGTGCTGAACTGGGTTGTTGGAAATCTTGATGGCGCTTTCATTGTCGCAGTAAAGTGGCACTTGCTTCAGATGAATGCCATAGTCCTTGAGTGTTTTCTTCATCCACAGAAGCTGAGCGCAGCAAGATCCAGCAGCAATGTATTCAGATTCAGCAGTGGAGAGAGATACACAGTTCTGCTTCTTTGAAGACCAACATACAAGTGATCGTCCCAGAAAGTGACATGTGCTTGATGTAGACTTGCGATCAACTTTGTCACCAGCATAATTAGCATCCAAAAATCCAACCAAATCAAACTCTGAGCCCTTGGGATACCATAATCCTAGAGTTGGGGTGTGAGCCAAATATCGAAGAATTCGCTTCATAGCTAAGTGATGCGACTCCTTTGGTGCCGCTTGAAATCGAGCACACATGCAAACACTAAGCATAATATCTGGCCTAGATGCACATAAATAAAGCAAAGAACTAATCATGGAGTGGTATACCTTTTGATCGAACTCTTTACCATTGTCGTCAGGACCCAGATAATGTTTGGCTGGCATTGGTGTTGTGAAGCCTTTGCAGTCTTGCATACCGAACTCTTCAGGAAATCTTTGAGATACTTCTCTTGAGATATGAAGATGCCATTGCGTTGTTGTCGTATTTGAAGACCAAGGAAGAACTTCAGCTCCCCCATCATGGACATCTGATATTGCTCTTGCATCATATATCCAAACTCTTCACTATACTTCTGATTGGTGCAGCCGAAGATAATGTCATCCACATATATTTGGCACACAAACAGTTCACCATCATATGTCTTCGTGAAAAGAGTGGGATCCAGGGAGCCAGGTATGAAGCCTTTGCACTTCAGAAAGTATTTGAGTGTCATACCAGGCCCTAGGGGCTTGTTTGAGGCCATACAGTGCCTTGTTGAGCTTGTATACCATGTCAGGATGTTTTGGATTTTCAAAGCCAGGCGGTTGTGCAACATACACTTCTTCTTCAATCTTGCCATTGAGAAAGGCACTTTTCACATCCATTTGATATAGAAGTATGTTATGATGATTTGCATAGGCCAGCAGTATGCGTATGGCTTCAAGCCTTGCCACAGGAGCGAATGTTTCATCGAAGTCAATGCCCTCCACTTGAGTATATCCTTGAGCAACGAGACGACCTTTGTTTCTGACAACTTGACCATGCTCATCTTGCTTGTTGCGGTATATCCATTTGGTGCCTATTATGTTGTGCTTCCGTGAATCAGGACGCTTGACCAGTTCCCATACATTATTCAGCTCAAACTGTTGAAGCTCTTCTTGCATAGCTTGAATCCATTCAGGTTCCATGAACGCTTCTTCTACTTTCTTGGGTTCTGATATTGATACGAATGCGAAGTGCCCACAGAAATTTGCTAGCTGAGTTGCCCTTGAACGAGTGAGTGGACCAGGTGCATTGATGCTGTCAATTATTCTGTCAATCTGCACTTCATTGGCAACACGAGGATGTACAGGGCGAAGACTTTGCTCTTGCTGATCTGTGTTGTTGTTGGGAGGAATGTCTTCAGGCTGAGCATTGTCTTCATGTTGATCAGGTGCTGAGATGATAAGTTCTTCTTCAGGATGAGCTTCAGAAGGCATAATCTCTCCAGTTCCCATAAGCTTGATTGATTCACTAGCTGGAACTTCATCTAGCACATTTGGCAGTTGCTCTCTTTGTGAACCATTTGTCTCATCGAACCGCACATCCACTGTTTCAACTATTTTGTAATGAAAGAGATTGAAGACTCTGTAGGAGTGTGAATCCTTTCCATATCCAAGCATAAAGCCCTCATGTGCTTTTGGTGCAAACTTTGAGGTGTGGTGTGGGTCCTTGATCCAGCACCTTGTGCCAAATACTCTGAAGTAACTGGCATTTGGCTTCTTGCCAGTTAGGAGTTCATACGATGTCTTGTTCAGAAGCTTGTGAAGATAAACACGATTGATTGTATGTCATGCAGTGTCAATGGCTTCAGTCCAGAATTTTCTTGGAGTCTTGTATTCATCTAGCATTGTTCTGGCCATCTCAATGAGTGTTCTGTTCTTGCGTTCGACGACGCCATTCTGCTGTGGCGTGTACGGAGCTGAGAATTCATGTGTGATGCCCAAGGTATCAAGATATGTATCAAGTCCAGTGTTCTTGAATTCAGTGCCATTGTCACTTCTGATGTGCTTTATCTTGGCGCCAAAATTGTTCATAGCTCGATTGGCGAATCGTCTGAAGACATCCTGCACTTCAGTCTTGTAAAGGATTATGTGCACCCAAGTATATCTAGAGTAATCATCAACAATGACGAAGCCATAGAGGCAAGCAGTAGTAGTAAAAGTTGAGTAGTGAGTGGGACCAAAAAGATCCATGTGGAGCAATTCGAAGGGTTGTGTAGTAGTCATGATTGTCTTCGAAGGATGTTTTGCCCTTGTCATCTTCCCTGCTTCACAGGCACCGCATAAGTGATATTTCTTGAACTTGACGCCCTCGATGCCTATGACATGCTTCTTCTTCGCAAGGGTATGGAGGTTCCTCATGCCAGCATGCCCAAGCCTTCGATGCCAAAGCCAGCATTCTGAAGCTTTTGCAAGAAGACATACTGCAAGTTTTGGCCCTGCTGAGAAATCTACCACATACAAATCATCTTTCCTATACCCTTCAAACACTAGAGACTTGTCAGATTCCATTAGTACTAGGCAACGATATTTTCCAAACATTACGATCATGTTCAAATCGCAAAGCATTGAGACAGACATTAAGTTGAAGCCAAGGGATTCAACAAGCATGACTTTATCCATGTGTTGATCCTTTGAGATTGCAACTCTACCAAGACCCAATACCTTACTTTTACCAGTGTGAGCAAATGTGATGTGGCTCTTGTCGGATGGACGTAAGGTTGAGTCCATAAGAAGGCTTCTTTTGCCAGTCATGTGATTTGTACACCCACTGTCAATAATCCATTCTGAAGACTCTGAAGTCGCTGGTGTCGTACCCTACAGTGCAGTTAGGGGGATAGACTTCACGAAGAGAATTGTGAAGCAAAAACATTTGACGAACCAGTGGGTTATGAAAACTGAGATCCAGATTAGGACTAATAGGGAAAGTAGCATGCGATTCAGGAACGAAGTACATAATGATGCCATTCGGGCATTTTATCTTGCGCCCTACAAGATTTTTAAGGTCCCCAGCAATAGCGTCAGAAGATTTTGTCTTTCTGCTGGAGACCTTTCCCTGCAAAAGAGAGTTACGCTTTATTAACCACCCACATCTTCAAGGGTGGCTTAGAAGCAATAAGTCTAAGTGCAGCATCTGAGAATTTTGGCTTTGAAGCCTTAGCAAACAGTCTTGCAGGTGGACAATAATACTCATGAGAATAAGCAGAATAATTTTTGGTCATATGAACATGACGGTTCGATGAACCGCTCTCATATTCATATGCCTGAGTATGGTTTCCCTGCAAAACATTTGTGTTAGTGTGACTCAGGTGAGTCCTTTGTTTGTATGAAGCCTTTGGACCGTATGAAGCCTTTGGTCTGAGGTTTGTCTTCTTCAAGTGAGGTGTCATGAAGACATTCACAGGAAGATTTTCCAGACACTTTTTCGGAGCCCAGATCTTCTTCATAGGCGGTCCATTCCTGCAGTTAGTACCAATGTACCTGGCAAACACTTCACCATTCTGATTCTTAAACAGTTTATAGTTTGCATCAAAGGATTCATCAATGATAATGGGGTTAGCACAAGTGAAGCCAGACAGATTGGATGGATCTACTGAGGGTTCCTTTGCAGCAACCCATATGGTTTTGGGGTACTGCTCAGGTTTCCAGTAAGAGCCATCTGCATTAATTCTCCTCTCGAACCCAACACCCTCTTTCCTAGGGTTTCGGTTCAGAATCTGCTTCTTAAGGACATCACATAATGTTTGATGCCCTTTCAGACTTTTGTACATCCCTGTTTCAAGAAATGTCTTCAACCTAGCATTCTCATCAGCAATAGCAGTGGTATCCTCAGCAGAGGGGTTAGTTGCCACATCAACAGTTGAAGATATTGGAACAGTAGTAGTAGTGGAACACTCAGCAACAGAATTAGCATTATTACGCTCAATGCATTTAAGACATGGTGGTTCAAATCCTTCCTGAGCGGGACTGATCTGTTCGGCGCGAAGTGACTCGTTTTCCTTTTGAAGATCTTCATGAGCCGCCCTCAATTTCTCAAGTTCTTGCTTCCTTCGAAGATAGTCATAGGAAAACTTTTCATGAGTTGTTGAGAGAGTATCATGACGATCTTCAAGTTCCTGATACTTAACGTGAAGGTTTTTTATGTCTTTAATTAAGGATTCAGATCGAGTCATTTCAGCACCCAACAGATCATCGCTTCTGTCTAACAGTTTTTGAATGTGTTCCATAGCTTTCTGTTGTTCAGTTGCAATTTTAGCAAGTGTTTTGTAGCTAGGTTTTGAATCACATTCAGAGTCATCGTCACTGGATGTTTCATAGCGAGTGGTGCGTGAGTTTACCTTGGCACCGCGTGCCATGAAGCAGTAGGTAGGAGTGGAGTCGTTCTTGTCATTTGCGTCAGTGTCGGTGATGCAATTATTAACTTCAGTGTTGAAGATGGACTTGGCGACGTATGCTGTAGCCAGACTCGCAATGCCAGAATCAGACTCCTCCTCAGATTCCACCTCTGCCTCCTCAGATGCGGATTCCTCCTCTGAATCCATCTCCTTGCCTACAAATGCACGCGCCTTGCCAGATGAGCTCTTCTTGTGTGATGAAGACTTTGATGAAGACTTGGAAGAAGACTTTGAGTGTTTCTTCTTCTTCTTGTCGTCAGAATCATATTCCTTGCTCTTCTTCTTCCTTCTGTTCTCATTGTCCCACTGTGGACACTCAGAGATGAAGTGCCCAGTTTTCTTGCACTTGTGACATGTTTTCTTCTTGTAGTCATGAGAAGAAGCTTCATCATTCCTTGAGCTTGATCGTGAAGATTTTCTGAAGCCTTTCTTCTTGGTGAATTTTTGGAACTTCTTCACTAGCATTGCAAGTTCCCTTCCAATGTCTTCAGGATCATCAGAACTGCTGTCAGATTCTTCTTCAGATGAGGAAACAGCTTTTGCCTCCAAGGCACGAGTTCGCCCATAGTTTGGACCGTAGATATCTCTTTTCTTAGAAAGCTGAAACTCATGTGTGTTGAGCCTCTCAAGTATGTCAGACGGATCGAGTGTCTTGAAATCAGGACGTTCTTGAATCATCAGGGCTAGGATGTCAAACGAACTATCAAGTGATCTCAGCAGCGTCTTGACGATTTCATGTTTGGTGATTTCAGTGGCGCCGAGGGCTTGAAGCTCATTTGTGATGTCAGTGAGCCGATCAAATGTGTGCTGGACATTCTCATTGTCATTTCGCTTGAAGCGGTTGAAGAGGTTGCGAAGAACACTGATTCTTTGATCTCTCTGGGTTGATATGCCTTCATTGACCTTGGAGAGCCAGTCCCAGACCAGCTTGGATGTCTTCAAGGCACTCACACGGCCATACTGTCCTTTTGTCAGATGACCACAGATGATATTTTTGGCAGTAGAGTCCAGTTGAGTGAACTTCTTGACATCAGCAGCAGTGACACCTTCTCCAGCCTTGGGAACGCCGTTCTCGACGACATACCATAGGTCGACGTCAATGGCTTCAAGATGCATGCGCATCTTATTCTTCCAGTAGGGATATTCAGTTCCATCGAAGACGGGACACGCAGCGGAGACTTTGATTATCCCTGCAGTCGACATAGCTAAAACTCCAGGTGGTTAAACCGAATCACACAGAACAAGGGAGCACCTTGCTCTGATACCAATGAAAGTGCGTTATATCGACTAGAGGGGGGGGTGAATAGGCGATTTTTATGAACGTCTTCAAAACGGGGGAGTTATGAAGACAAACAGTGAAGATTATGCCTATCACTATGCAGCGGAAGTTAGATTACACTAGGCCAGCCATGGTCAAGTATTCAATAGAGTGAAAGCACAATGACAAACAGCTGCAGTGTAATAAGGATCAGGTAGGAAGAAGTTATGAAGCCAAACAGATCATACATTCACGTTGTGAAGATAAAAGATAGAGCAGGCATGCAATGGCTTCACAATGAGTAACAGTAAGAAAAGGAAGTGAAGATGAAACCAGTGACTCGTTGAAGACAATGATGTGTTGGACCAGTCCCAGTTGCTGTGACAACTGTACGTCTGGTTGGAGCGGCTAGGTATTTAAACCTTAGGACACACAGTCCCGGACACCCAGTCCTGAACACGCAGCTCAGGACACCAAGTCCTCACCGTATTCTCCTTGAGCTAAGGTCACAAAGTCCTCGCCCAATCACTCTGGTAAGTCTTCAAGGTAGACTCCCAAACCTTCACAGACTTTGTTCACTGGCAATCCACAATGTCTCTTGGATGCTCTGAACGCGACGCCTAACCGTCTGGAGGATTCACAGTCCTCAAGTGTAATAAGTCTTCAGATCACACAGACAAGAAGACTTAAGTGATGCCCCAATTTACTCTGGCTCTGGGTGGTTAGGGCTTTTCTCCTTACTGGGAATTTTCTCTCAAAGGCTTCGAGGTGGGTTGCTCTCAAACGACAAAAGCCATGCACTGAAATCTGAGCAGCCAACTGTTTATGGTTGTGGGGGTGGGCTATTTATAGCCACTTGGCAACCCGACCTGATTTGTCCGAAATGACCCTGGGTCACTAAGGAACTGACACGTGTCTCAACGGTCAGATTTCAAACTCTCATGGCAACTTTACTTGGGCTACAAGCAAAGCTGACTTGTCCGGCTCTGGACAAGATTCGCTCTCATTGTCTTCACTCGAAGACATAGGTTTTTGGTTTAGGCATCACTTCAGTCATTCTGACTGGTTCTCTTGGACCCCACTAAATAGTACGGTGGTTCCTATGACTCAACACAAAAGAAAAAGAACTACGAAAGATCTAAGTCTTCGAGCTCCATAGGCTTCATAACGTGTCTTCTTTTGTCATAGTCTTCAAAGTGAATATCTTCATATACCACCTTTGACTTCAATGTCTTCATACATTTTTGGGGGTCATCTCTGGTAGTAAAACCGAATCAATGAGGGACTTCCACCTGTGTTATCCTGCAATTCTCACGAACACATTAGTCCCTCAACTAGGTTTGTCTTCAATACTCCAAAACCAACTAGGGGTGGCACTAGATGCACTTACAGGATGGAGTCTTCAATCTTGTATCTTCATAGTCCAGGAGTCCGGCTGAAGGTATAGTCCGGCTATCCGAACACCCCCTAATCTAGGACTCCCTCAGTAGCCCCTGAACCAGGCTTCAATGACGACGAGTCCGGCGCGCAGATTGTCTTCGGCATTGCAAGGCGGGTTCCTCCTCCAAGTACTTCATAGAAGATTTTGAACACAAAGATAGTGTCCGTCTCTGCAAAATAAGTTTCCACATATTGCCATAGAGAGAATAATATTTACACCAATCTAATCTGCTGACGTATTCCGTAGCGTGACACACCACAGCCAAGCCTTTATCCGAGTCGTTTTATTATCCCACCTCAGCGCGTTATGCGAGGCGGTTTCCTTGGCACGTCTTGTTAAAGCAGAGATCATGTCCCCTTATCCCGGGATTCTCATCAATACGGGCATGGGTAACCCAACCGCTTCTAGGACTCCTAGATTACAGGCAAGTCCAAGCGGACACGGAGAGGACGCTTGATATTCACCCTCTTTATAAAGGGGACAAGGCTTTTATTTTTCCCTCCCGTGCTCAATCGAATCCTTCCCCCACCTCAAGCTCAAATGCCCGAAGTTCAGGTCAGGTGCTCTGAACCTTCAGTCATGTCCGGATCTAGCCTTCAAGGCCAATGGGTGCCTTCCTCCGTCATGGAAGAAGACATCAAAAAGTTGAGGGAGGCCAGATATCTGACCGCCGAGATTTTGCATCGGCTGCCTCCCCGAGGGCAGGCCATTCCCACCCCCGAACCCAACGAGAACGTCGTGTTCGTCTCCCACTTCCTCCGAGGTCTAGGTCTTGCTCTGGATCCTTTCGTCAGGGTTCTGATGTTTTATTACGGGCTAGACTTCCATGATCTAGCTCCGGACTCTTTTCTTCATATCACAACATTTATTGTCGTGTGCGAGGCCTTCCTCCGGGTTACCCCTCACTTTGGCCTCTGGCTCAAGACCTTTGAAGTGAAGCCGAAGATGATCGAGGGGCAACAAGAAGCGTGTGGAGGAGCCTCAATACTCTAGATGACGGGAGCTCCGTGGCCCAAAGGTTCCATCCCAGAGGTGTCTGAATTGTGGCAACAGGAGTGGTTCTACATCACGGCTCCTAGAAGTGCCAAGTGGGCGGCCACCCCTGTTTTCCGCTCGGGCCCTCCACCATAACTGATGTCATAGATCAGCAGAGGTCTGAGCTGGGGGCCAGCCAAGGACGTGCCTATACTGCAAAGCCGCATTCGAGATCTCTTCAATGGAGATTTCAGTTTGGTTGCGGTAATACAAGTTATGCTGGTTCGTCAAGTCCAGCCTTGCAAACGCCGGCCTCTTCGCCTATGGGAGTTCAATCCCGAGGGACCGCGTGTCATTCAAAATTTTCTCGGCTTGACGCACGAGGAGATGTACAAGTCATTCTTCGGACCTCAGGTGGAGTGCCCAGAAATCTCCGAGGACGTGGGCCTGAGTAGTAACTGTGCCGCCGAACAGGTAAGGCATCTTCCGGCCGAACATACTATCTCTCCTTTGTTACGAAGTTATTTCTGAGAGTTCGCTTTTTGACCAGGACTGGCTAACAAAGGCAAAGTTGATTCGGTGTTTGGCCCCCCTCCCTGAGGGTTTGGAAAATCCGGTATTGGAAAAGATGCTCCAGATCGCATCTTGCCCGGAGCCCTTGAAGGAAGATACTGTGGAGGATAATGCGGGCGGACGCGGGCCCCCAACGCTGCCCATTCTAGCCGAGGGAGCGAGCGTCTCCATGAAGGAAGACGACCAGAAGAGGAAAAGGACTGCGCCCGGGGATTTGGAAGCCGAAGCTTCCAAACGGGAGAAGAAGTCTCCCACAGAGGGTCCTACCTTGGGGGGCGCCGTTGCCGCACAAAGTCCGCGGGGGGATCAATTCTCCCGCGAGTCGTAAGTGACTCGAAATACTTTAATAGTACATATATGCCATCTTTTTCTTCTGAGAAGATAACCACCGCATATATTTTTGCAGTTCGGGCCTTAGCCCCTCTCAAATGAGCTCGTCTTCGGGGGATCTTCTTCCAGAGATGATGGAGAGCGAAACGCCTCCTCCGGACTCCTCCGCTCTGGAAGCGGGCGACCTTGAAGTGTCGTCACGGAGGGCCTCTCCGAGTCCGGTGAGGCCAGAAGATAATCCCATTGACCCCTGAAGCTCCCAGTGTCCGGCTCCCGAAGAGAGTAGACAAAAGAGTCTGGCACCGTCTAGTGTGCGATCGGATGTTTTGAAGGAGTTGGTGGGGAGAGCGGCCATCTCAGATGAACACCGTGTGCTGATGAATATGATGATGGAGAGAATATCGTCCGCTGAAAGCGGATTGCATGAAGCTTTTATGAGTCTACTGACAGGCTTTGAGGTACGTAAAAGAATGTATGATAGTCCTGCACATGCTAGGTGTTCCCTGTGTAGATAGTAGCCCCTGAGACTCTGGTTGTCGTCGGAAACGACGACGAACAGAGGATCATATTCCCAGGTAATAACCATACTGCCTCTATGTGCAGGTGATGGAAGCTCCGGTGGCTAGCCGGACTAGCGAGTTTGCCCATTTAGAACGGCAGTTGGATGCGGCAGACGCCGACATCGAGCTTGTTAACAAAAGGCTTGACGAGGCACAGGGTAAGTGTCATTATCTGGTAAACGCCACAATAGGAAGAGCAGCATGATGCCAGTATCTTTAATATGTTGTGACTGTAGATGGAGCTGCCACTATTGAAGCCTTGCGGGCAGAACTTGCCCAAGCCAAGGAACAAGCGAGGTTGGGTAATGCGGCAGCTGTGAAGGTGGCCGAAGAGTTGCAAGCCAAGAAGGCCGCGCATGGCGAGACCCGAGACAAGATGGCCAAGATGGCTATAGAATTAAGAGCCGCCGCCGACCATTGCCGGGTTCTTGAAAAGAAAACCAAGCGAAGGCATCGGACCTTGAAAAGGCTGCTGCGACAAAAAAGGATCTCCGCTCTGCTATGAGGGCAAAGAAGGAGGAGCTGCGGGAAGCCGGGGATATTGTAGCTGGGAAATCCTTTATGTTGCGGAGGAAATTCGGAGATCCACGGTATGCCCCTCTGGATCGGCTGTGGAGTTCGGAGGATGTGTATATGGATTTGGCGGCGAGCGCTGCCGATGCGGCCAAGTACTTCCAGGGTCAGACAGACCGTGGAGTAGAGCAGCTGTTTTGGAGACAATTCCATTCTCCCGAGCGTCCACTTTCATTGACTGACCAATTAGCCGAATGGGTTGAACTAAACAGGTTGTCCGGACTCTCCATGAGGTCTGTTGTGGATCAACTATGGCCGGAAAGGTCAAAACCGAACAACTATTTCAGCTTGGTGCAGCAGTTCCTTGACGTGGTGCCGCGCATTAATGCGATGAAGAGGTCGGCGTGCATAGAGGGCGCACGGATGGCCTTTGCCCGTGTTAAGGCATGTTGGGCAGAGATGGATGCTACCAATGTCGTAGCATGGGATTCGGCTATAGGTCGAAAGGCTGCCGAGCACTACTTTGAAGAAGTTCTTGAGGGTGCCCGTTTGATAGAGACCCAGTGCTCAAAAAATATTATGTTTGAGTGATTTGTAATCTCACTGTAAGCGAAATGCTTTTATAAATTTTTATAAGGCTATTTTTATACTTTTGCCTAAAAGTAATATGGTGCCTCCTGGGCGGCCGTTTATGTATACATGTGTATAACCTGAAAGATTGCAGCCGTCGGCTTTAACCCTCACGCATATAATGCGGAGGTGCTCGCAAAAACATGCATTCACACTTAACCCAACGTCTTGGTCCTATTAAGGAGGTGATAGCGGAGCGAGCGAGGCAACCAGACTATAATGCTTTAGCACTTTCACTTAGCCATAGGAGTTTGACAGTGGGGCTACTAGATAGCCCCTGGTGGCTCCGCACTCTCCCGATCTCGGGGTGCGTACATGCCTGGCCGGGAAACGGCCCTTCGTTAAGGCGGAGGAATTCTAACATTCCCACAGGTCATCGAGTGGTTGACCAGAGTCACGCTATATCATGACAGTCAGTTTTCGGCTTTCTCTACTGAGGTGCTCGTCCGGATGAACCAGGCCACAATCGTAGTAGTTCTCCTGGTGCTACCTTAGCCGGCAAGGCGGAACGTAAGGCACCAAAACACAGGAGCCGGGCAAACCCAACATTTGACCAAAGACAATGATTCGGAGCTAATGCATATAGGGCCAAACTCGCGACGCCGAACACTCCCTAAGGTATTCGGTCTTTGTGGTATAAACCGGGCCTAAATAGTGGCCTTTGTAAGAAGCCCCATGTGTCCAGGTACGTGCATTGTTCTGGCATGGCCACATGCCAAGACGTCAGCATCCTGCTCAACGGTGGATATGTATCAACAAGAGACAATAAAAAAGGTTTACGCAGGGTCTTAATCTAAAAAGAATCCTTGAAGCGGGTCCCTGCTGCACGTCTGCGCCTGTGTCTCCGTTGTGCTGTATCCTGGACGGGTGTAGCACAATGATCGTCTGTAAAAGAGAGGAAGTTAAGTGAGAAAGTTGTCGTGCAAAAGGATAGTTTTTAAAGAAACCATGTATAATTCAAGATGATAAGAAATTGCCACTTGTCTGCGCGCGTTGAGCCCCTTGTATTGACAAATAGGGGTGTGACCACTTATTTCCGTATAAATAGCGGCGCCGGACTTGATTAGTAGTATCCGAGGTCTTGACGACCTATTGGATGCTTGTGTTTGTCCGGGCGCCTTTTAGTGTGCGGCGGCCAAGGCAGCCTCACTCTCTTCGGCGTGCAGAGATCGCTTGATATTTCCGTGCACTGTAATGATGCCACGTGGACAGGGCATCTTGAGTGTGAGGGAGGCATAGTGTGGTATTGTATTAAAGCAAGCAAAAGCTTCGCGTTCGAGCAGTGCTTGATAACCACTTTGAAACGGAGCGATGTGGAAAGTTAAATGCTCGCGACGGGAGTTATCGGGGGAGCCGAATGTAACTTGTAGTAGAAGGGAGCCCGTACAACGAGCCCCTGGGCCTGGCGTTACTCCTTTAAAGGTAGTATTGCTATGGCGAATTTGTGTTGGGTCTAGCCCCATCCCGCGGATTGTATCCTGATCTATTAGGTTTAGGCTACTGCCGCCGTCCATCAAGACCCTTGTGAAGTGATATCCGTCGGATACTTGCTGAGTAATCGCGATGGTCAAAAGTGATCGGCTGAGATGACCAGTGGCAGGACTTCGTAGTGATAGGCACTTGGCTATACTTTCCTGGGAGTGCCGCATTGTTTTTTCCCTTGATTACGTGTAACACGTTTACTGTTTTGACTTCTGGTGGAAATTGCTTTTGTTCCCCCGTGTCTTGCTTGGGGGGCTCGTCCTCGTCTTCACTTGGTGTATCCTCCCCCTTGTGTACGGCATTGAGCTTGCCGGACCGCTTGAAGACCCAACATTCTCTGTGGGTATGATTAGCAGGTTTACCAGGGGTACTATGGGTCTGACATACTTGGTCCAGAATTTGTTGAGGCTGGACAGTTCGTCCCTGGTGCCTTTAGGGGGTGGCTTTTGACCTAGCCGAGAGCTTTTGAATCCGGCATTTACTGTCGTGCCCTTCATGCTGTATTCTTTATTCCGGCGTTTGTTATTGTTGTTGCGCCGTGATTTCCCGTTTCCATCTCTAACTTCAGATGTACTGGGGTCGCTGGTGCTGCATCTGGCTAGCCAGCTGTCCTCCCCCGCGCAAAAGTGGGTCATGAGGTTTGTTAATGCGGCCATCGTTCTCAGCTTATTTTGGCCGAGGTGTCTGGCGAGCCATTCGTCACGGACGCTATGCTTGAAAGCTGCCAAGGCTTCGGTGTCCGGACAGTCGACAATCTGGTTCTTTTTAGTAAGAAACCTGTTCCAAAGATTTCGGGCTGACTCTTCGGGCTGTTGAGTTATATGACTCAAATCGTCCGCATCCGGAGGTCGGACATAAGTCCCTAGAAAATTTGCCCGAAAGGCGTCTTCGAGCTCTTCCCAACTTCCAATGGAGCTTTCGGGGAGGCCTTTGAGCCAGTGGCGAGCTGGCCCTTTTAGCTTGATGGGTAGGTACTTGATGGCGTGGAGATCATCTCCTCGAGCCATATGTATATGAAGGATGTAGTCCTCAATCCAGACCCCAGGGTCTGTTGTTCCGTCGTATGCCTCTATGTTTACGGGCTTGAATCCCTCTAGAAATTCGTGGTCCAGTACCTCATCGGTGAAACATAGGGGGTGTGCGGCACCCCTGTAGCTGGGTGTACTGCGTTGTTCGGATGTTTGTTGTGTTGCATTGTATGCTGGGGCACGCTTGCGTGGTCCATAGATGGATCTGGTTGCGCCGTCCTTTGGATGCGAGTCCTCGCATGGGTCGCGTATTGTATTGTGAGCGGCATTGTATGCCGCTCTGTGTTGGTAGAGGGGTCGTCTATCCGACCAGGTGGCTGCTTTGATATTTGGTTGTGGGGGTTCTGAGGCCTCCTCATCGAATTTGGGCAGCAGCTTCCGCTTTGGGTAGCTCTTGGAGGGGCGATTGTCGTTGTACCTTGCTGCAGTGCTGAGTATTTTACTCCATCTGAATTGGAGTGTGTCTTGCGCGGCCTTGAGCCTTTATTTCTGCTTTTTCAGGCTCCTCACGGTGGCAACAAGCCTTTTACGGGCAGCCTGCTGCTCCGGGTGTTTGTCCGGTGTTATGTCGTCCGGACCATTATCCTTGATAGGATTTGTTTGTTCGGTTTGATTATCCGGATTGCCGTTGTCCGGCAGCGGTTCTCCCTGTTCCAGCGCTGGGTCTGTGTGATCGCTATTTCTATCGAGGCGGGATTTGGGGCGGCGCTTGCGTCGCCGCTTTGACTGCTTTTCGAGGGAACAAGCCTTCGGTTCGTCCTTTCGCTCCTCGTCGTCATCTTTTGGTGCGTCCACCATGTATACGTCATATGACGAGGTGGCGTTCCAGGGCCCAATAGGCGCTGGTTCTTCATCGTCTCCTTCATCGGCGTCCATACCGTCGATGTTTTCGGAGTCGAAGTCGAGCCTATCGGTTAAGTCATCGACAGTGGCTACAAAGTGGGTGGTGGCTGGGCTTTGAATTTCTTCATCGTCCGCATCCCAATCTCGCTGACCGTAGTCCAGCCAGGGCTCTCTTAATAAAGAGAGAGACTTTAGTGATTTTATAATATCGCCAAAGGGCGAGTGCTGAAAGATGTCCGCGGCAGTAAAATCCATGATCGGCGCCCAATCGGATTTGATTGGCAGAGGCGCGAATGGTTTGGAGTCCGGAGAGGAGTCCGACTCCTTGGAATCATGAGTCTCGCGGAGTGCAGGGCTGGTGTTCGGCTCGATCGCCGTTAGGATTGCATTCCCCGAGGCGGCATCCAACCACCCATCCTCGATCGACGCGGTTGGCTCCGAATTAAGAGTCGAAGCCGATGCGGGTGTGGCCTCCAGGGCACTGTTCGGTGGGAGAGCTAGATCATGCTCGTCGTGACAGTGCGGCGTGCTCGGCAGTGGCTCGAATCCGTCGAAGATCAAGTCCCCGCGGATGTCAGTCATGTAGTTTAAACTTCCAAATCTGACCTGACGGCCAGGGGCGTAGCTTTCGATCTGCTCCAGACGGCCAAGTGAATTGGCCCGCAGTGCGAAGCCGCCGAAGACGAAGATCTGTCCGGGGAGGAAGGTCTCACCCTGGACTGCATCGCTATCGATGATCGTAGGACCATCGAGCCTGACGGCGACGACACAGAGGAACTCTCAATGAAAGCACCAATGTCGGTGTCAAAACTGACGGATCTCGGGTAGGGGGTCCCGAACTGTGCGTCTAGGCTGGATGGTAACAGGAGGCAAGGGACACGAAGTTTTACCCAGGTTTGGGCCCTCTCAATGGAGGTAAAACCCTACGTCCTGCTTGATTAATATTGATGATATGGGTAGTACAAGAGTAGATCTACCACGAGATCGAGGAGGCTAAACCCTAGAAGCTAGCCTATGGTATGATTGTTGATGTGTATGTCGTCCTACGGACTAGAACCCTCTAGTTTATATAGACACCGGATAGGGTTAGGGTTACATAGAGTCGGTTACAATGGTAGGAGATCTGCATATCCGTATCGCCAAGCTTGCCTTCCACGCCAAGGAAAGTCCCTTCCGGACACGGGACGAAGTCTTCAATCTTGTATCTTCATAGTCCAGGAGTCCGGCTGAAGGTGTAGTCCGGCTATTCGAACACCCCCTAATCCAGGACTCCCTCAGTCTTCATCCTGTGTTATCCTGTGCTTACGCTTCCTGTACTCTGTGCCTGTCTTCATTTCATCATGATGACTATGCTTGTATTCTGTTATGTTTACGGTTGAGTACTTATTCCGCTGCTAGTAGTTCTTCGCTAAGGAATTTCCTCACTGGCAAATTCCTCAGTTAAGAATTTCATAAAAATCGCCTATTCACCCCCCTCTAGTCGATATAACGCACTTTCAATTGGTATTAGAGCAAGGTACTGCCTTGTTCTGTGTGATTTTGGTTTAACCGCCTGGAGTTTTAGTTATGTCGACCGCAGGTATGATCAAGGTCCCTGCTGGGTGTCCTACCTTCGATGGGACAGACTACCCCTACTGGAAGAATAAGATGCGAATGCATCTTGAGGCAATTGATAACGATCTCTGGTATGTTGTGGAAAATGGTGTTCCCTCAGTCACACCTTCTCTGAATGCTACTGATGTGAAGAGATTCAAGCAACTTGAATCTCAAGCAAAGAATATCATATGTGGCCATCTGAGCAAAGGACAGTATGGTAGAGTGACTGCTTTGGAGACAGCGAAGCTTATCTGGGACAGGTTGTCCAAATTGAATGAAGGAGTCTCAACACAACGTGACTCTCGAGTTGATGTTCTTCGCAATCTCTTCAACCGCTTCAAAAGACTCGACAATGAAAATGTTCAACAAACCTTCGATCGCCTCACTGACATCTCAAATGAGCTTCAAGCACTTGGTGCCACTGACATCACCGACCATGAGGTGGTGAAGAAATTGCTGAGATCGCTTGATTCCTCATTTGACACTCTGGCATTAATGATACAAGAACGTGCTGATTACAAGTCACTTGATCCCGCTGATATTCTCGAGAGGCTAAATACTCATGAGTTCGAACGTGCTGAAAAAAGAGATCTCTATGGTTCAAGCTATGGCAGATCACGTGCACTAAAGGCCAAGGTAGTATCTGAGTCCGAAGATGAAGACTCTGGTAGTAGCCTTGGTGATCCTGAAGAACTAAGCCATGATCTGGCTCTTCTGGTGAAGAAATTCCAAAAGTTCTCAAGACATGATCGCCTTGGAAGACCCTCAAGGAGCAGTGATTCCTCATCCAGTGACTACAAGAGGAGGCTCTGCCACAAATGCAAGAAACCTGGACATTACATTCAAGATTGTCCTCAGTGGGAAAAGGAATCAAAGAAGAAGAAATACAAGGATTACAGTTCTGATGATGTGAAGAAAAAGAATAAATCCACAAAATCTTCATCATCAAAATCCTCGAAGCCTTCATATCACAAGAAGAGCAACTCCAAGAAGGCCAGGGCATTCATTGGCAAGGAAATGGACTCTGAGGCTGAATCTGAAGAAAATGAGGAAGAGGAGTCATCTAAGGATTCCAAATCCGGAGTGGCGAGCCTAGCTCTCGCTACTGCATTCGTCAGCAAGTCTATCTTCAACACTGAAGAAAAAGACCTCACCAACAAGGCTGATGAAGGGGATGATGACTACGCTCCCACCTATTGCTTCATGGCAAAGGGTGCCAATGTACTCAAATATACCTCATCTAAATCAAGTGAGAATGAATCTGATGAAAACCTTAAGCCCAGCTATTCTAAACTTGCTAAGATTGCTGTAAAACAACAAAGGGCTTTAGAAAAGGTTCAAAACATGCTAGACAAAAGTGATGATATGTTGGGTGAAGAAATGGATCGCACTAAAGCCTTGACTGAAAATCTTCAGAGATTTCAGACTAGGTTTGACAATCTTCAAAGTCATCATAACACTCTCTTATCCGATCATGAGAAGCTTTCTTATGAATTTCTTCAAAGAAAGCATGATCTTGAGAAGCTAAGAGTGAGTTATGAAGATCTTCAGAAGGAGCGCGATCCATTACTTGCTCAACAAATCAGCGCTTCTCAGGAAGAATTTGTTCCTCCATGTTTGAAATGCATTGAACGTGAATCTGCTAATTCTTCACCTGAATATTCAAATGCTGCTAATGTTTCAAATTCTTCACATGCCTCTGATATCACTAATTCCTCATCTGAGGACATTACTAGTATCACTGACGATGCAGGGCTGAATGAATTGTACATGATAGGCATGTACCAAAGCCTCAAAGGGCATCAGACTCTTTGTGATGTGCTTTAAAAATAGATCCTCAACAGGAACCCTAGGAAAGAGGGTATTGCTTTTGAGAGAAAACTCAATGCTGATGGTACATATTGGAAGCCTGAGCAGTACCCCAACACTACATGGGTTGCTGCAAAGGGACCTCCAGTTGATCCATCTAACCTATCTGGATATGCATGTGAATCTCCTCATTCTGATGATGAGTCATTTGACTCCAACTACAAACTGTTCAAAAATCAGAATGGTGAAGTATTTGCTAGATATGTTGGCACTAACTGCAGGAACGGTTCCCCTATGAAGAAAATCTGGGTTCCCAAAAGATGCCTTGAAAATCTTCAGGTGAATGTCATCATGACGCCACCTGTGAAGAATAGGAACCCCAGATCAAATTCCTCACATGGACCAAACTCCTCACATGGATCAAATTCCTCAAAAGGATCAAAGTCCTCATATGAACATCATCATTCTAACCCGTCTGTTTTGCAGGGAAGATCTAAGGATTATGGATATGTGCATTATTCTTCAAATCATTATGTCCATAAGTCCTCAAAGAATTTCTCTGCTTACTCTTATGCTTACTCTAACCCCTCTTATGTGAAACGAAATGGACTGGCTTCTATGCCATCCTTCTTGTATGGAGCTCGCAGAATGATGAACTCTTTGCCACCCCTTCAGATGTGGGTGGTGAAGAAAAAGAACTAATCTCTTCTGTAGGGTCAGGTCTCCAGACGTACGTAATCGTCTGAAGAATTTGCTGGAGACCTGAGTATGCCTGATAGGACGCAGGCTAATCATGAAGAAATGAACTCTCATTTCTCACGTCCTCACACTGCTTTATCTGTTCTGTTGTTTGATGAAATTGATCTGATGAATTGATGTCATATTCTTCACTAATGAAGTATATGATTTTGTAAGCTGCATTAATTCATATGCAGGATGATCAACCCAAAGCCACTGAGTTGGTCCTCGATAGTGGATGTACAAATCACATGACTGGTGACAAGAATCTATTGATGGATGCTCCATTATCTCTGTCACATCTGAAGCATATCATCTTTGCTGACAAAGGCAAAAGTCAGGTATTGGGTCTAGGTAAGGTTGCGATCACAAAGGATCGACACATGGACAAGGTCATGCTTGTTGAGTCCTTAGGATACAACCTTATGTCTGTCTCAATGCTTTGTGATCTTGATATGGTTGTTGTCTTTGGCAAGTACTGTTGTATTGTGGTTATGGAAGCTGGCAATTCCAAAGTCTTCGAAGGCTTTAGGAGAGGAGACCTGTATATTGTTGATTTCTCTACAGGACCACAACCAACCGTGTGCTTACTTGCAAAAGCTTCAGAAGGCTGGCTCTGGCATCGACGACTTGGTCATGCAGGCATGAGGAATTTGCACACGCTTGCGAAGAAGAAGCATGTCATTGGCATCGAGAATGTCAAATTCCTCAAGGATCACCTATGCGGAGCCTGTGAAGCTGGGAAGATGACGAAGGCCAAGCATCCAGCGAAGACTATCATGACCACCACTCGCCCATTTGAATTGCTTCACATGGATCTCTTTGGTCCTAATCATTATTCTGCTATTTCAAATGAAGCATCTCATTATGTCTTTGTTATTGTCGATGATTACTCGCGTTACACATGGGTACACCTTGTTACTTACAAACATGAAGTGCAGGAAGTCTTCGAATGATTTTCCTTGAGGGCTTCAACCAACTTTGGTGTGAAGATCAAGCACATCAGAAGTGACAATGGCACTGAGTTCAAGAATTCTGGTCTCGATGACTATCTTGATGAACTTGGTATTACTCATGAGTTATCTGCTCCTTACACTCCTCAGATGAGATGAACTTGGTATTACTTTGGTGTGGAGCGCAAGAATAGGACTCTTGCTGAGATGGCTCGCACTATGCTTGATGAATACAAAACGCCTCGTCGTTTCTGGACTGAGGCAATTGATACTGCGTGCCACATCATCAACAGAGTATATCTTCACAAATTCTTCAAAAAGACTGCCTATGAACTCCTCACTGATAAGAAACCCAATGTAAGTTATTTCAAAGTCTTCTGTGCTAAATGTTGGATTAGAGATCCTCATCACAACTCAAAATTTGCACCGAAAGCACATCAAGGTTTTATGCTTGGTTACGGAAAGGACTCGCACACCTACAGAGTCTTCAACAACGTTCTTCACAAGGTTGTTGAAACTGTAGATGTGCGGTTCGATGAAATTAATGGCTCGCAAAGAGAGCACCTACCTACTCTGATAGATGAACCGGCACCTAAGGAAACTATCAAGTTCAAGGCTACTGAGGATGTCATTCTTACTGAAGAATCTGCTGAAGAATTCATTCCAGAACATGAAGAACGTCGAGCTAATGCACCTGAAGAAAACACTGAAGAAAATGGTGCTGAAGAAAATGCTGATCAAATTCTTCAACGACAACCAGCTCATCCTCGTATTTCAAAAGAAGTGCAAGTTGAAAAGATCATCAATGACATCAAAGCACCAGGTCCTCTCACATGCTCAAAAGCTTCACATTTATGTAACTTTTGTGGGCACTATGCTTTTGTCTCTATTATAGAGCCCACTAAGGTAGATGGAGCATTTCTGGAGCCTGAGTGGATTCAGACCATGCAAGATGAATTACATCAGTTCGAGCTCAACAATTTCTGGGAACTGGTCAAACGTCCAGATCCTCGCAAGCACAATATCATTGGCACAAAGTGGATCTACCGCAACAAGCAAGATGAAAATCGCCTTGTGGTAAGAATAAGGCACGACTTGTAGCTCAAGGCTACACACAAGTTGAGGGAATTGATTTCGATGAAAATTTTGCACCTGTTGCTAGACTTGAGGCTATTTGCATATTACTTGCTTATGCTAACCATCATGATGTCACTTTATATCAAATGGATGTGAAAAGTGCATTCCTCAATGGTAAGCTTGAGGAAGAAGTATATGTTTCTCAACCCCCAGGTTTTAAAGATCCAAAGAATCCCGACAAAGTCTTCAGACTCAACAAGGCCCTCTATGGTCTCAAGCAGGCCCCACGGGCGTGGTATGATACCTTGAAGGAATTCCTAATGACGAAAGGCTTCAAACCCGGTTCACTCGACCCTACTCTTTTCACTAAATCTTATGATGGTGAATTGTTTGTGTGCCAAATATATGTTGATGATATTATCTTTGGCTGTGCTCACCAACATTATAGTGATGAATTTGCCTATATGATGAGTGAAGAATATCAAATGTCTATGATGGGAGAGTTGAAATTCTTCTTAGGTCTTCAAATTCGTCCACAACGCAATGGCATATTCATATCTCAGGAGAAATACCTCAAGGATGTACTGAGGAAATTTGGCATGCAAAATTGCAAAGGCGTCAAAATTCCTATGCCCACAAATGGCCATCTGTGCACTGATGAAAATGGTATTGACTTTGATCATAAGGTATACCGCTCCATGATTGGTTCTTTATTGTACTTATGTGCATCTAGGCCAGATATAATGCTTAGTGTTTGCATGTGTGCCCGATTTCAAGCTACACCGAAGGAATCACACCATAAGGCTGTGAAGCATATTCTTTGATATCTAGCTCACACACCAACACTTGGATTATGGTACCCCAAGGGCTCAGCTTTTGATCTCATTGGATATTCTGACTCTGACTATGCTGGTGATCGTGTGGACCGCAAGTCAACATCTGGTACATGTCATTTCCTCAGACGACCCTTGGTTTGTTGGCCCTCGAAGAAACATAACTGCGTATCATATCTACTGTTGAAGCTGAGTACATTGGCGCTGGTTCTTGCTGTGCTCAATTGCTATGGATGAAGCAAACTCTCAAGGACTACGGCGTCAACATGAAGAATGTGCCTCTCTTCTGTGACAATGAGAGTGCCATCAAGATTGCTCACAACCCAATTCAGCACTCGAAGACAAAGCACATTCAGATTCGTCATCATTTTCTTCGTGATCATGTGTTGAAGGGCGACATTTCTATTGAGCATGTGAAGACTGAAGAACATCTAGCCGATATCTTCACAAAGCTCTTGGATGAGAAGATATTTAGCAAGTTGCGGTGTGAGCTAAATATCCTAGAATCTTCAAATGTTCTTTGAAAAGGACACTCATCCTATCACTTATGCAAAATTGATGACTTAGATGTGCAACACATGAAGAAACGTTTTTCTTCAATCAATAAAGAATAACACTCTTAGTGTGAAGAAATTAACGAAGAATTTGATTCTCAGAACCCTATGATAATTGTATGCGGTGTCTGAAATCATCATTCTTATACGGTGGGTCACGCCACCACCAAAAGTTGAAATTCCACAATTGATCATATTCTTCAACTTTGCGTTGTCTTCACTGTTTCCGTCGTTTTTCTTCATGGGCTATATATATATATAGAAGTTTATGTCCTCTATAGCATTCCCTTATTGCTAATTCTTCAAGTTGGTTTTCTGCTAAGTGAATGTGATCGGACCCTTCCCCTCTATGCTATACTCAACCCAATCTATTCACAAATTCTTCATGTGCGTTCTATTTGAAACTCGTTCAAAATCTTCACCGTGTCCTTGTCAGCTGAAGAAATTACGAACGGAACTTTAAAACCTATCTTATCTAAATTTTTGGCTTTGCCGCTCAAACCGTTCCGCATCCCACGATATACTTATCCACTCACCCACGATCTAACATGATCTCCACTTCTCACTACGTGGGTGACACATGTCATGCGAATGAGAAGGGTCAGGGGCACGTTCGTCCAATTTCTTCGGGCGAGCAGTTTTTCACAGTGGCTATAAATACCCCTCCTTCCCTTCCTCACTTCTTTTACTCCGCTCGATCTCTCTCCAGCTCGAGCTTCTCAAACCCTAGCGCCGCCGCTACTTCATCGCCGCCGTGAGGAAGAGCTTCACTGCCTCGACCTCGTCACCGACGTACTCACACCGACCGCGGAAATCTTCACTCCGCCGCCGCCGTAGCCGTCTTCCTCCGCCGAGTTAGGGTGTGGAAGATCTACACAGACGAACTTCATCTCTACACCTCACTGTTTGTCGTGTTCTTCGTCCAGGGTAATTAAAAGTTACTTTTACTGCCCTCGTTGATTCGAATGATTATCTACAAAATCTTCAAAGGTGTTTTTCTTCATATCTTCACACACTAAACACCTCACAAGTCATCTGTTCTTGATTTGTTTCTCTAAGCATCTTTTTTCTTCAAGATTCCTCAATTGTGTGGATCTTCGATCTATACAACTTTGGAACCTAAGACAAAGAACGCTTAGTGAAATTCTTCAAGACTCATCTGGTTAAATTCCTCAAACTTTTTCTTTTTGAAAAACCCTCTAAGAACGCATATGACCTCTCCAAATTCCTCGCAACTATACTCTGTTCACAGGTACTCATGTTAGCTGCTGAATCACTAGGTTCTCATCAACTTAACTCATTTGCAGCGTTCCTCGAAGAAAAGTTGCATACTTCTTCAGAGAATTCGATTGTTCAAATTCCTCAACCGAAGAAAATGGTTGATGGTAAAAGGCCACAGAAAGGAGGAAAGAAGCCTGAGGTTATGACTGCCTTTGAAATCCCTGAGGACATATACAAAGATTACTGCACTCTTGATGAGGCCAAGTTTGGAAAAGAGGACAAAAATCAGCGCAAGGTGCGCATACAGAGGATAGAAAGGAGATGGGCAAGAGAATGGAGGAGTACAGGTATGTAACTCCAAAGTACATGAAGAAATTCGCACTCAATTCTCCATGCCCAAGAGCTCCATTGGCACCTGGCCAAATAGCAGATCCCACCAGCCTCAAGCGCGGTGAGGACTATCCTGACGAATGGGCCAAGCGCCAAGCCAAGTTGGCTAAGCAAGCCAGAGAAGCAGTGAGGAAATTGAATGAAGACTCTGCTTCTGCTGCTGCCTCTGTTGAGGCCTCTGCTGTCAAGCCAAAGAAGGCTATATCAAAGAAGCCTGCGCGCAAGCCAAGTGCTTCACCAACAATGCCCTCAAGGCCAAGTTCCTCAGCAATGCCCTCACGGCCAGAATCCTCAAAGCCCTCACGGCCAGAATCCTCAAAGCCCTCACGGCCAATTCCTCATGCTGCTCCTGCTCCCTCAAAATCCTCAGCTCCTCCAAAGTCCTCAGCTGTTATGACAACATCCTCAACACCTGTGCATCTTGCCTCGTGCCAAAGGACTATAGGCATGTCTATTGCCTCAGGTGTCTCAGCTAGTTCCATAGCTGCACCAAGTTCCTCAGCTGGCCCCTCACTACTGAAGACAAAGTCAACTGCTGGACGCGGTCCTCGACCAAGTCCTCAAAAGAAGCAAGTTGCGTTCCAAGTGTCGTCTGATGAAGACGAAGCTGATGATGATGAACTTGCAGAAATCATCAGAGGCAAGCAAGTCCGGGCCGCTAGAGCCAAGGGAACAGAGGTGCCACTGCTTTTGGATCCCAAGCTGATCCTCGAATACATTGTTGTTTGGCACAAGGACCCCAACACCCCCTTGCCTGATTTCAAGCTGACTCCTAGTCAAAGTCACATGTTGACTCACTTCATACAAGAAGAGAAATGGAAATTTGAATAGGGGAGGAGAGTGAAGAAAGCGCAATACAAGAAAGAGCGCTTTTTGAAGCAAAACATTCTGAAGCTTTCACCTGAAGAACTTGTTGCTCTCCAATCTGAAATCAAGAAACTGAGTGATGAATTTGATCGCTATTATGCTGACTGGCTGGGAGCCAAAGTCAGATTTATAAAGATCACAGAACAGTTCACCTCCACTGTTGCAGCCCCAACGCAATAGGACATTCCTCAGGCTGAAGCATCCGCTCAGCCTACTGAAGAACATGCGAGCACCACTGATGAAAATCAGGCTGCTGAAGAAAATGTGAGTTCCAGGGCTGATGACTGCATTCCAGCCGCTGAAGAAATTGCCAGGGCATCCACTAGTGGTGCGCCTGAAGAAACTGAAGAAATCAGGGCAACTGCATCAGTTGTGCCTGAAGAAAATCAACCAAATTCCTCAACTGCTCCTGCGCCAACTTCAACTCCAATCCTTTCATCTGCATCAGATGCGAAGAAGACCAAGGCTGCAGAGCGTGCTACAGTGAAGAAAAGGAAAGCATCAGCTGCTTCAGATTATTCAGATCCGAAGAAGATGAAGCCTATGACAAGTTCATTTGCTAATCCGATTGATGCTGTTCCCATATCAACCAGGCCATCAAAGGACCTTGTTCCTTTTGATGAAGAATATGTGATCCCCAGCGGATTTGATGAAGAAACTCCTTCTGCTGCTCCGTCTGAGCCGTTGTATGAAGAAATTGAAGTGGATGCGATCCCTTCAACACCTATCATCTCCTCGCCCATGCCTCAGTTCACAGCTGAAGAGGCTGGCGTTGAAGAAATGGAAGATGAAGATGTGGACGTTGGCTGCTCCACACCCATAATCAGTGATGAATTCTGGGAAAGTCAGCACCCAAACTCTCCAATGTTCACACAGCTGCAGCACATACCTAAGTCGCCTGCACCAACTGTTCAAATGGGCTCTGAAGAAACTCACCCCACTTCATCTGTGCACGAGGAAATTCCATCTACTAGTGCTAAAGAAAATGTTGCTGCTGAACATCTGAAGACGCAGACTGCCACTGAAGAGGAACTAGAAATTCCTCAGCCTGAAGAACCTGCGATTGAGATTCCTGAGGTCGTGATGCAACTCACTAACACTCCTCTGCCGAAGCCAAAGGATCCATTCTCACGGAAGCAAAATTTCAAGGCTGACGATTTCTTCGGCGAGCACGTATTCTTCGAAGATTACAACCCATATAACTCTGCTCGCATTAGGAAGAGGCGTTTCTGGACTGCTAGTCAAGCCAATTTCTATTCCTCAGTGCTGTTCAACAAGAAGAAAATCTTCTATCATGAGAATATTCCTCACGTGGACATGGAATCTCTACCGTGCTTCGCACCAGTCCTTAGTGTTCCTCATGACGCTAGACTGTTAAACTTTTGCTCTGACATCTGCGATTGGAATGAAGAACTGATTTTTCAATTCTATGCAACGCTGCACATCACAGGAGATTCTGAAGATGTGAATTCATGGGTGCTGGACTGGATGTCTGAAAATACTCAGTACACTGCACCAGCCTCTGAATTGCTTCGTGCCTTACCACTCAGTCCTCCCCTTGAAGAAGCTCGTTGCATCTACAGTGAACCTGAGCTTACAAATCATTACATGCAGGTGCTGATGAAACCTTTGAAGCCAGGTGAAGCACCAAGAACCTAATTCCTCGTAAAGGAATTGCTTTACGTGCCCAGAACTGTCTATCGTATTCTTACGAGGACAATCAGTCCTATCAAAGGCCACGACTCATCTGATGAGGAAATTGTTGGCATCATGAAGAATCTGGTATTCAACATCGTTCATGGCATTCCTATCAATTATCACGATTTCTTCATGAGGACTCTGGCAAATGTTGCACTATCTCCATTTGAGCTGAAGCCTTATGCACCTTGGATTATGAGATTCCTCAGGACAAGGTCTTCACTCAACTACAAAGCTGATTTTCAGAATCACCTCAGCTACTTGCCCCCAATTGAAGTCCTCAAGCAGACTTACTCCTCAGTTGATGGAAAGGGCAAGGCAACAACCATTATTGATGAAGGCATTCGTCCATTGGATGGTCAATTTCGCAAGGCTGCCTCTTATTCCACCAATGATGACTCTGCCACACATGACTCTGCCAATGCACCCAAGTCCACTCCTCAAGCCACTGCTCCGCGCGTGATGACTGACCGTGAACTTCTGCTTAGTCTTCACCAGAAGGTGGATCGAAATCACAAATGGGTTAAGCGTCAGTTTGGTTCACTTATTCACAACATGACTGCTACACACAATGCAGTGAAGAAAAACCATTACTACCCCCATCAAGTCTTCGGTCGCACCTGGGCAATCCTGTCACATCTGTATGGTGAAGAAGAACTAAAGAAAATGGGTCTCAATGAAGATTTTGACTGGTCTGCACCTCCACCGAAGAAATTCAAGAAGGTCAAGGTTCCTTCTCTGGTGGCCAGCTCATATTCTTCATCGCGCAACACTGATGAAAATGAAGACTTGGACGACACTACGGCAGGCCCTACTACAACAAACGACCCCAACAACGCTGGTGCTCCTTCATCAACTTGATATTCTTCAGGGGCGTTAGTCCTCATATTCGATCCTTTTGTTCATTTGATGACAAAGGGGGAGAATTTTGAGTTAGTCTTCAAGCGGGTCTTTCTATATGGGCATTTTTTTTTCAAAGTTACAACTCTCGTTCTTCTGAGACTTTTATTGGATCGAGTAGTAAACTTAAACCCGATGGTGCTCTGATACTCTTGATGCGTTTTTCTGCATGCTTATTCCTCGTTAAATATTATTGCACGCATGCTGAATTACATCAGTCACCATATTTCATCATGCATTTCAAATTCTTCACTGTTATATGTCAAATGCGTGTATGAATTACAAGATATAGGGGGAGATCTCCATGATTCAACTCTTCAAGTGTGCATTGCTTCAAAAGCAAATTCCTCACTATGCACATCTTCAGGGGGAGTTCTTCTATATCTTGCAATCAAATTCCTCAATATCAGTATTTACACTTCATATGTTTATCCCCGTTGAAAACTTAACCTATATTGTCATAAATCACCAAAAAGGGGGAGATTGTAAGTGCATCTAGTGCCCCTTGGTGATTTTGGTGTATTGAAGACTTATATGTTAAGGGACTAATGCGTTTGTGAGTGTACACAGGTCTATAAGTCTATGAGGAGTTTGATATTTAAAGAGAAAGTCGACCCCTAAAAATGAAGTTCTTCGACTGAAGACTTTGGATTTCTGAAGACTTCCTGAAGACTTTGAAAGTGAAGAAAATGGTGTGACCTTGAAGTGGTATTCATTCGAGGAACATGAAGCGTGAAGACTTTTGTTTATCTAGTTTCATTTTCTCTTTCTTGAGTCATAGGAAACACCGTACTGTTAAAGGGGGTCGAGGAAATACTAAGGAAAAATTTCCATGTGATGCTCAACTCAAAATCCTACACCTACCAATCCCTTCGAGTGAAGCCATTGGAAATCTCATATAGTTCAGTCAATTTCTTCAGTGACAGAAACAAAGTTCTTCTAGTCTCTGAGGAATTTGTTCTGACTGAGGAGTTAGGAATTCGCCAGTGCGGATTTCCTACACAGTGAGGAACATGATAGCCCTGAGGATTTTGCTACTCAAATTCCGACCGTTGATGTGCTATGCGCCAGCTGTCCCAAAATATATATCCACCTAACGGTCATATCATTGAAGGGCATTTATGTCTTATCATGTCGGGCTACTCCCTAGGCTATAAATAGCCGCCCCTACAACCACTAGCTGGTTGGCTGCTCCGAGAGAAACTGACACTTGTCATTTGAGAGCAACCCATCCTCTGAGGACTTTGAACGAAAATCATCTAGTGAGGAAAACCCCAAACCAAAACCCAAACACCTTCAAACCCCAAGTGATTGAGCATCACTGAAGAGATTGATCCTGCGGGATCCGACGCTTGTTACCTTTGAAGACTATGCTTCTTCCAGACGGTTAGGCGTCATGGTCTAGAGCATCCAAGAGGAATTGTGGATTGCCGAGTGACCGAGTTTGTGAAGGCTTGGAAGTCGCCTGAAGACTTACCACGAGTGATTTGGTGAGATCTGTGTGACCTTAGCTCAAGGAGAATACGGTGATGACTGGGTGTCCTGAGCTGCGTGTTCAGGATTGGGTGTCCGGGACTGTGTGTCCTCGAGTTTAAATACTCAGCCGCTCCAACCAGACGTACAACTAAGACAGCAGTTGGAACTGGTCTACCAAATCATTGTCTTCACCAAGTTTATTGGTTCTATTCCCTCAACTCGTTCATTTCCTCATAACTGTGTTGTGTGCTTGTTCATATCTGTGCTTGAAGACTTTGACTGAAGACTTTCTCAATTTCCTTAGTTCAATTTCTTCAGTCTGATTGTCTTCATCATGTGTTATCCTGTGCTTACGCTTCCTATACTCTGTGCCTGTCTTCATTTCATCATGATGACTATGCTTGTAATATGTTATGTTTACAGTTGAGTACT
Source organism: Triticum urartu (assembly GCF_003073215.2). Taxonomy (NCBI): domain Eukaryota; kingdom Viridiplantae; phylum Streptophyta; class Magnoliopsida; order Poales; family Poaceae; genus Triticum; species Triticum urartu. Next base: position 398,433,728 of record NC_053023.1, on the reverse strand, counting down.
TATTCCGTTGCTAGTAGTTCTTCGCTAAGGAATTTCCTCACCGGCAAATTCCTCAGTGAAGAATTTCATAAAAATCGCCTATTCACCCCCCTCTAGTCGATATAACGCACTTTCAATTGGAGATCGTTCCTTGTTGGAATTTGTTTATTGTTGGGATATCACCATATTATCTTGTTTATCTTAATGCACCTATATACTTGGTAAAGGGTGGAAGGCTCAACCTTATGCCTGATGATTTGTTCCACTCTTGCCGCCAAAGTTTCCGTCATATCGGTGTTATGTTCTCGGATTTTGCGTTCCTTACACGGTTGGGTTATAATGGGAACCCCTTGCCAGTTCGCCTTGAATAAAACCCCTCCAGCAATGCCCAACCTTGGTTTTACCATTTGCCACCTAGCCTCTTTTTCCCTTGGGTTTCCGGAGCCCAAGGGTCATCTTTATTAAACCCCCCGGCCAGTGCTCCTCTGAGTGTTGGTCCAAAATGAGCTGCCTGCGGGGCCACCTCGGGGAAACTTGAGGGTTGGTTTTACTCGTAGCTCGTCTCATCTGAGTGTGCCCTGAGAATGAGATATGTGCAACTCCTATCGGGATTTGTTGGCACATTCGGACGGTGTTGCTGGACTTGTTTTACCATTGTCGAGGATGTCTTGTAACCGGGATGCCGAGTCTGATCGGATTGTCTTGGGAGAAGGAATATCCTTCATTGACCATGAGAGCTTGTGATGGGCTAAGTTGGGACTCCCCTGCAGGGATTTGAACTTTCGAAAGCCGTGCCCGCGGTTATGGGCAGATGGGAGTTTGTTAATGTCCGGTTGTAGATAACATGAAACTTAACTTAATTAAAATGCACCAACCGCATGTGTAACCGTGATGGTCTCTTCTCGGCGGAGTCCGGGAAGTGAACACAGTGTTGGAGTAATGCTTGACGTAGGTTGTTCTAGGATCACTTCTTGATCATAGTTTGTCGCTCGTGCCTTTGCCTTCTCTTCTCGCTCTCTTTTGCGAATATGTTAGCCACCATATATGCTAGTCGCTTGCTGCAGCTCCACATCATACCTTTACCCTTCCTATAAGCTTAAATAGTCTTGATCGCGAGGGTGTGAGATTGTTGAGTCCCCGTGACTCACATTTTACTTCGAAAACCAGATGCAGGGACCGATGATACCGCTCCAGATGATATGACCGAGCTCAAGTGGGAGTTTGATGAAGACTCTCGTCGTTACTACGTGTCTTTCCTAGATGATCAGTAGTGGTGCCTAGTTGGGGCGATCGGGGACTTTGTCGCATTTGGGGGTTGATCTTTATTTTGGTTCCGTAGTCGGACCTTGAGTGTATTGGATGAATGTAATGACTTATTTATGTATTTGTGTGACGTGGCGAGTGTAAGCCAACTATGTACCTTTCCCCTTTATTTATGTACATGGGTTGTTTGCGAAGATTACCTCACTTGCGACATTGCTTTCAATGCGGTTATGCCTCTAAGTCGTGCTTCTACACGTGGGAGATATAGCCGTATCGAGGGTGTTACAAGTTGGTAATCATAGCCTTCCCCGACCTTAGGAGCCCCGTGCTTGATCGAATCGTTGGCGTTGTTGAGTCTAGAAAAAAGTTTTGAGTCATTTAGGATTATATATATCGGAGAGTTAGGAATTCTTTTTACTCCTCAGTCCCTTCATCGTTTTGGTGAGGCATCCTGACGTAGAGTTTTGACTCTTCTCTTCTCAAATTTCACTAAAAAATTTTTAGGATCATGCGGGTATCTTGGAATCGTTCCGATGGTTTTGTGATGAGAACTGTTCTTAGTGCCTCCTGACATTTAGGGGTTGTGGCAGTGTCCCGGGGAGTTTAGCTCCGAGGTGTTGTCGTCACAATTTTATCATTGAGATTCTGGAATACCTGAGTTTCGCCGACATCGAAAATCTCTTTTATGCAGTTGTTGGTGAGATAACCTCGACGCCACCCAGTACTGGGGCGGGAGTTCGGGAGTATTGCCATAACTCGTATAATGGATGCTTTTCGAAGGTTGAGGTAAATGATTTCCGAAGTTTTTCTTGGTTATGTGTTGAAGGATGGATACAGCTAGATGTAGGATTTGCTAGCTTTGGGTGAGATATTATGCTTCCCCTGTATCCCCAACACCTGATTGCATAACCGGAAAGGTTTGGGAGTTTCATAGGTGGGAATTCTTGTAGCTCTAGCATTTCTTCCGCGAATACTTGGTTTGTGATTGGGTAATCCTCACTAAGTATTTGTTCTTGTCCGTACCTTGTTGTTTTATTATTCTACCTCTATCTAAGTGGCTTCTCAATTTATGGAAATGTGACCATTTCAATTGGAATGCATTCGTTCATTTTGTTCGGATGTGAAGACTATATGTTGCAATTTCAATCCATTTGATTCAGCTTCAATATTTTTCTGTCAAGATGCTAATGGATGTCACCCTCTTCAGGATGGCTCCTGCTAAGGGTCAGAATTAGAATCAAGATCCGCCACCACCACCTCCACCTCCGGAGGCATGGGAAGCTGTGATGGCCGCTACCAATGCAAACAAGCAGCTGATCATGCAAATTCCGCAAGAGCGCAACCAAGGGAACCAAGGCCATGGCAACAATCAGAATCAGTTTGCTACACTCAACCAGTTCCTCGCTAACCAGCCAAAGACCTTTAGCAACTGTGTTGAGGCCTCAGACGCTGATGATTGGCTTGTGGATATCTACAAGCGTTTCGAGTGCAGCAACGTCAGGCCTGAGGACTTTGTCAAGTTTGCCTTCTTCCAACTCAAAGACCAAGCTGCAGAATGGTTTCAGCAATACAAAGATTCCAGAGGAGGCCGTGTGATTACCTGGGATGAATTCCGTCAAGACTTCAAAGCTCATCACATTCCTCAAAGTGTTGTTGAAAGCAAGCGTGAGGAATTCCGCAACCTGAAGCAAGGCAGGTTGTCTGTTTACCAGTATAACATTCTGTTCCAGAGGCTCACTCGTTTTGCCAAGCAAGACGGCCCTGACAAGAAGAGCATGATTTATCAATTCAGGGGTGGCCTCAAAGAAGATCTCCAACTAGCTCTCGTCCTTTTTGAGCCGAAGAAGTACGATGAGTTCTACAATATGGCAATGAAGCAAGAGACTGCTCAACTCAAGTGCGATGCTTCCAAGAAGCGAGTCAGAGATGCAACTCCTTCTTCCTCAACTCAAGTGGCTTCTAAGCAGCAAAAGTATTGGCTACCTCCTCCTCCGTTCCGTCAGCCTTATCAGCAGAAGAGTAAAGGTGGAAATGGATCTTTCCCCCCCCCCCACCCCAGGCTTTCAGAACAAGACTTCGTCTCAAGCTCCAAGATCAAGTGCTCCGTATCACCGTCCGCTCTCGGAGGTCACGTGCAACAAGTATCAGCAGAAGGGTCACTATGCCAACAAATGCTTCAATCAGAGGCATCTTCCTGCTCCACTGGTAGAAAAAGGTCCTGTTGTCCTGGTTCGTAAGGGCCTTTAGTCCCGGTTCCTGAACCGGGACTAAAGGGTCGGTACTAATGCCCTGACCCTTTAGTCCCGGTTCAAACCAGAACCGGGACTAAAGGCCCTCCACATGGCCGGTCCACCTTTAGTCCCGGTTGGTAACACCAACCGGTACTAAAGGAAATTTTCTGATTTTTTTTGAAAAAAAATTTTGAATTTTTTTTTTGAATTTTTTTTTTGAATTTTTTTTATTTTCAAATTTCTGAATTATTTTAACCTCTAATCTCTAATCACCCCTCATCACTGCTCAATTTAATCTCTAATCACCCCTCATCATTCCAAATCATCTAACTTCCCGGACGGTCACCCATCCTCCCACTCCCCCAGCCTGAGCACGCTTAACTTCCGAGTTATATTCTCCCTCGTTTCCAAGTCTGCACTCGTTGTTTTCCTGACAATAGTAAGATGTCAATCCTATTAACCCTCAGGAGTTTAGCTTGAGCATGAAGTCACACATTTAACTGTTTGAGTTTGAAACTATTGTTCTAAAAAACAATAATTTTTTAGTAACACTAATATTTTCTTGAATAAGTAGTTTGACCATTGTTTGACCACAGTTTGACCATAGTTTGACCAGATTTGACCAAAATTCAAAAAAACTGAAATAATTATTTAATAACACTAATATTCTTGAATAATTATTTAGTAACACTAATACTTCTTGAATAAGTAGTTTGACCATAGTTTGACCAGATTTAATGAAAATTAAAAAAAACAGAAAATTTGAGCATAACTTTTTTTCCTTTTGGAATCTGAGGATTCTACAAATTTGCGAACAGGTCGTAGGTGGTCTCCATCGGATGTAACTTTTCGATTAGATGATTTTTCATATAAAAAACTTTTTAATCCGAGTTCGTTTGCAAAAGTTATGCCCATTTTACAAATTCCAGGGAGATTTTGTAAATAAAGTCGAAATTCATATTTGTAAATTTTCCCAACAACTAGACCACATATCACACGGGAAACTTATTTTATTTTATTTTTTTGGCATTTCCATCATTTTCTTTTGTTTTTTCTAAAACTGAAAAGGCGGTCCACGGGGGGGGGGGGGGGGGGGAGAGTTTGAAAATGGGACCTTTAGTACCGGTTTGTGCCATGAACCGGTACTAATGCCTCAAAGCCCATTAGTCCCGGTTGGTGGCACCAACCGGGACTAAAGGTCTAACCTTTAGTACCGGTTGGTGCCACCAACCGGGACTAATGGACATCGCACCCTTTAGTCCCGGTTCGTGGCACGAACCGGGACTAAAGGGCCCAGGTGAACCGGGACTAATGCCTTAGCCGCACCAACCGGGATAAATGCACCCATTGGTCCCGGTTCTAGACTGAACCGGGACTAATGGGCTTACCCGGCCTGGACCAAAGCCCCCTTTTCTACTAGTGCTCCTCCTCCTGTGAGATCTTCCAGTACCGTAGTGGTCAAGCATAACCCCAAGCATGCCAAGGTCAACTTGTTGAATGCAGCTCAGGCGGAGGACTCGTCAGATGTCATCATGGGTAACCTTCTTGTTAATGATATTCCAGCAAAAGTTCTTTTTGACTCTGCTGCATCACATTCTTTCATGCCATTCCCATTTGCATCGGAGCACAACTTTGGCACTAAGGCATTACCTAAAGCATTGCAAGTTGTTTCTCCGGCTAAGCATTTGAGTTCTAGCATGATGGTCCCAGATATTTCTATCATGATGGGTGATTTCAAGTTTCTGGCTTCTCCAATGGTCCTTGGTAACTCGGATATTGATCTTATTCTCGGAATGGACTGGCTTTCTAAGCACAAGGCTCAACTTGATTGTGCTGACAGGCAGATTCAATTGATTCATTCGTCTGAGGATGTAATCGTCTTTGCTGCTCGTGATAATACCATCCGTCTGTTTTCTCTCAATGAGAAGGGCGAACTGGATGCCATCTCTCAAATTCCAGTCGTTTGCGAATATCAAGACGTCTTTCCAGAAGAGCTTCCAGGAATGCCTCCACACCGGCCAGTTGAATTCGTCATCGATCTTGAGCCTGGCATGGAACCTGTTTGCAAACATCCTTACAAGCTTGGACCTTAAGAGTTGAAGGAGCTGAAGAAGCAACTTGATATTCAAGAGCGAATGGGTCTCATCTGACCTAGTTCTTCTCCGTGGGGTTGTGGGCTTCTTTTGTGAAGAAGAAGGATGGAACAGACCGACTTTGTGTCAACTACCGTCCATTGAACAAGAAGACCATAAAGAACAAGTACCCACTTCCCAACATCAATGAGCTGTCTGAACTACTCAAAGGTGCTCAAGTATTCTCCAAGCTTGATCTCCATATGGGCTATCATCAGATTCGCATTCTTGAAGAAGATATCCCTAAGACAGCATTCAGAACAAGCTATGGTTCATATGAATACACTGTCATGTCTTTCGGCCTCGTCAATGCTCCGCCAACATTCTCTCGCATGATGAACTTCATCTTCAACGCCTACACAAATGACTTCATCTTGGTCTACCTCGATGACATTTTGGTATTTTCCAAGAACGAGGAGGATCATGCCAAGCACTTGCGTTTGGTGGTGGATAAACTCAGAGAACATCAGTTCTATGCCAAGTTTTCAAAGTGCGAGTTTTGGCTCGATGAGGTTCTCTACCTTGGACATATCATCTCTGACAAGGGCATAGCGGTTAATCCTGAGAAGGTGTCTACAATTGTGAATTGGGAACCACCTCAGAATGTGAAGCAACTCCACAGCTTCCTTGGTCTCGCAAGCTATTGTCGAAGGTTCGTTGAGAACTTCTCTAAGATCGCGAAGCCTCTTTCCAACCTTCTCCAGAAGCATGTGAAGTACGTTTGGTCTCCTGAATGTGACATCGCTTTCAACACTCTGAAAGAGAAGTTAGTCACTGCTCCAGTTCTGACTCCTCCTGATGAATCCAAACCGTTTGAGGTCTTCTGTGATGCTTCCCTTCAAGGTCTTGGTGCAGTGTTGATGCAAGAGAAGAAAGTTGTGGCCTATACCTCTCGCTAGTTGAAGCCCAACGAAAAGAACTACCCCACTCACGACCTCGAGTTGGCGGCAGTTGTCCATGCTCTTTTAACTTGGAGACATCTCTTATTGGGAAGAAAAGTGGACATCTTCACTGATCATAAGAGTCTCAAGTACATCTTCACTCAGCCTAATCTCAACCTCAGGCAGACTCGTTGGGTCGAGATGATTCAAGAGTATAATCCAAGTATCGAATATACTCCAGGCAAGGCCAATGTAATTGCTGACGCATTGAGCAGGAAGGCTTACTGCAACAGTTTGATTCTCAAGCCTTACCAACCCGAGCTTTGTGAAGCTTTCCGCAAACTCAATCTGCAAGTTGTTCCTCAAGGTTTCCTCGCCAACCTCCAAGTCTCTCCTACTTTCGAAGATCAGATTCGCGAGGCTCAACTTCTTAATGCTATGGTGAAGAAGGTGAAGATTGGGATTGCCAAGAGTCAACCCAAGTACAAGTACTATCGCCTTGATGACAAGGATACTCTATTCTTCGAGGATCGCATTGTTGTGCCTAAAGGTGACCTTTGTAAAGTCATTATGAACGAGGCTCACAATTCACTCCTCTCTATCCACCCTGGAAGTACAAAGATGTACCATGACCTCAAGCAATCGTATTGGTGGACTCGAATGAAGCGCGAGGTTGCTCAGTTCGTGAATGAATGTGATGTCTGCAGAAGAGTTAAAGCAGAACACCAACGACCAGCTGGTATCCTCCAACCTCTTGCCATTCCAGAATGGAAGTTTGACCATATTGAGATGGACTTCGTGACGGGATTTCCCAAGTCCAAGCGTGGCAATGATGCTATCTTCATTGTCATCGACAAACTCACTAAAGTGGCTCATTTCCTTCCTATCAAAGAATCTATCATAGAAGCTCAATTGGCAGAGCTATATACCTCCCGGACTGTCTCTCTGCACGGCATTCCGCAGTTGATTTCTTCAGATCATGGCAGCATCTTTACCTCCAAGTTTTGGGATTCTTTTCAGAAGTCCATGGGCAACAACATCCGTTTCAGCACAACTTTTCATCCTCAAACTAGTGGCCAAGTCAAGCGAGTAAATCAGATTCTGGAAGATATGCTCAGGGCTTGCGTCATCTCCTTCGGTATGAAGTGGGAAGATTGTCTTCCATATGCCGAGTTCTCCTACAACAACAGCTTCCAAGCGAGTTCGGGCAAGGCCCCATTCGAAATTCTCTATGGCAGGAAGTGTCGTACTCCTCTTAACTAGTCAGAGACTGGTGAATGTCAACTTCTTGGCAATGACTTGATCACAGAGGCAGAAGAGATGTGCAAAGTCATTCGTGATAATCTCGAGGTCGCGCAATCACGCCAGAAGAGTTGCTATGATAGCAAACATCGTGACTTGGCTTTTGAGATCAGAGACCATGTCTACCTCCACGTCTCTCCAATGAAAGGTACTCGTCGCTTCGGTATCAAAGGGAAGCTTGCCCCTAGATACATGGGTCCTTTCAAGATCGTCAGCAAGAGAGGCGATCTCGCCTATAAACTTGAGCTTCCCTCCAACTTTGTAAATGTGCACGACGTGTTCCATGTCTCTCAACTCCGCAAGTGTTTCAAGACCCCTGACCGCACTGTCAACTTCGAAGACATTGATCTCCAAGAAGACCTCTCTTATCGTGAGCACCCCGTTGCTATCCTTGAAGAAGCTGAGCGCAAGACTCGCAACAAGTCTATCAAATTCCTCAAAGTCAAGTGGTCACATCATTTCGACCGTGAAGCCACCTGGGAACACGAGGATCACCTCCGTTCTGAGTACCCGGAGTTTTTCCAGTCCTAGATCTCGGGACGAGATCCTTTCGTAGTGGTGGAGTGTTGTAACAACCCAGATGTAATTTACCTTAATTGTACTCCAACTCTTGCCGTTTCCGGCACTAAGTTATTCTATTTCCTCGTTGTCGGGTTTTTTTGCCTTCGTGTGTTTTCGTCTTTGTCATGCATCTCATATCATGTCATCATGTGCATTGCATTTGCATACGTGTTCGTCTCATGCATTCGAGCATTTTCCCCGTTGTCCGTTTTGCATTCCGGCGCTCCTATGTCCTCCGGTGTCCCTTTCTACCTCTTTTCATGTGCGGGTGTTAAACGTTTTCGGATTGGACCGAGACTTGTCATGTGGCCTTGGTTTACTACCGGTAGACCACCTGTCAAGTTTCGTACCATTTGGACTTCGTTTGATACTCCAACGGTTAACCGAGGGACCGAAAAGGCCTCGTGTGTGTTGCATCCCAAAACCCCTCCAAAGTGGCCCATAACCCACCAAAATCCCTTCTATCACCTAGGCCGTTCGATCACGATCGCGTGGCCACAAACCGCACCTCATTTGGAGCTTCCTAGCTCCCTCTACCTGTATAAATAGATCCCCTCCATTTCAATCCCGGATCTCCTCTTCCCCTAACCCTAATTTTTCGCTCCACGCGCCGCCGGACACGTCCGAGACGGCCGGACGCGTCCGCGCACTGCCGCCGGACCAATCAGGCGCTGACACGTCGCCCGCCCAAGCCCACATCGCCGCTTCTGCCCGCACCGGCCCGCGCGGCCCGGGGCAGGCCCTCCCAGGCACGGCGCGCCGCCCTGCTGCCTCCCGCGCCCCGCAGCCTACCTCTGCCCGCGTGCCGCCCAGTCCTTCGCCATGCCGCCGCGGTTTGAGCTCGCCGGCGACCGTGCCAGGGAGCGCCGCCAAGCTCGGCGCCAGATGTCCCGAGCCGCCCCGCGCCTCCAAGTTCCCCATGGTGGTCGGGGCCACCATCCGCCGCCAGATCTGACTCCCCCTCTCCTTCCCGCCGGTTTTGCGACCTTGCCGGAGCAAAGTCAACCCTCGCCGGAGACCTCAGTTCGCGCGCCAGAGACAAACCCTAGATCCGGATCGGTTGACTTTCTCCCCCTCTCTCAGTTATATTTTTTTTTGCATTCTTCCACATGCCATAACTTCCTCATCGTAGCTCCGATTCGTGCGTGTAGCATATCAAAATGTTCGTCCCGACGAGTACATCATTTCATCTCATTGCATAATTTCCATTTGAGCTTATCTTGATGCCTGAAATGCTGTTGGAAGAGGGCTATGTGAGGATAGTTTCAGATCTGTTTCAGCAAATGCCTTTTTGTCATTTTTGCCATGATTAATGTGTGCATGCTATGATCCTGAGCTCTATATGTGTTTTGAAGAATGCCATGCCTTCTTTACAGGGGTGTATGCCATGTATTTTTGTGATCTTTGTGGTGACTAGCACAAGCATGCAAAGTAGCTTACTCAATTATGCTGATTTCAGGGACTTAGAATTTCACTAAGTCCTTGCCTTGTCATTATTTTTGTGCCATATGTTCATGTTGTTTCCTAGTGATTCGTGCCTCTTTTGAGCATGATTAGTAAGGATGTTTTGTAGATAATGTTGTGCTTTATCCATCCATATCTTTGTTTGAATTTATGGGGCACCCTAGCTTGAGTCAATCAAGCTATACTTTTGCTATAAAATGTTCCTGGCAGATTGTCAACATGTTTAGCGATTTTGCCGAGCTTGTTGTTGATCCATGCATGCTATGTTGTTGTTCTTGCCATGTCTAGCTTCTATGCCATGTCTACTTGCTGGGTGTATGCTTAGTTTGTCTTGCAATGCCTCGTAGTGAGTGCACCAATCTCGTAAACATGCCTACTCGTTATCTGTTTTGCCATGCTCCAGTTTTTCACTAAGTTTCAATCTATTTATGTTTTTGCTATGTTCACATGCTTGCAATTGTATTTTCTGATCCCTTTTGTCTCCTGGTCACTAAGGGACTTTTGTTATATGCTTAGAGTAGCTTCATACCATGCCTTGCCTTGCCCTGATAAGTTCCTGTAGCATGTAGTTTTCATGCTCTAAAGATTGCTTCCTAATGATAAGTTCCTGACTTGCTGTTAATTTCACCAAGTCTGAAACCAGTAATCTTTTGCACTATTTCCATGCTTGTTTGAACCTGTTAATGAGTGAATTAGCCGTAGCTCAGTGTTCCTCTTTTGTCAAGCATAATGAGTGGATCCCTGCCATGTATTTTGTTGTCATGTTTGAGTGAAGTAGCTTATTTATCTTGATGCATTTAGAAGGCTACTTGTTGTTTATCGCAGACCGGTGCCATATTTGTTTTGCTTGCCAATTCCAAACCGTGCATCCGATTCCGGTGATCTTTATATCGATTTCGAACGAATTCATCTCACCTTTCCAGTGGCACTCTTGGATTTCCAAGTTGAGACCAGGTTCAATCATTCCTTTCCAAATCATGCCTATGCATCATATATCCCATCCCGCATATCATACCATGTTTGCATCATGTTGCTTGAGCATTGCACGTGGTTGATTGTGTTCCTTTTTGTTTGTTGTTCTTGCTTGGGTAGAGCCGGGAGACGAGTACGTGAACGAGGATCCCATTGAGTACGCTTACGAGGATCAAGTCAACTCGGAGAACTTTGCAGGCAAGATGACCATACCCTCGAAATCACTTCTATCTTTTCTTGCTAGATGCTCGCTCTTTTGCTATGCCTATGATACGATACCTACCACTTGCTTATCATGCCTCCCATATTGCCATGTCAAACCTCTAACCCACCTTGTCCTAGCAAACCGTTGTTTGGCTATGTTACCGCTTTGCTCAGCCCCTCCTATAACGTTGCTAGTTGCAGGTGAAGATTGGAGATCGTTCCTTGTTAGAATTTGTTTATTGTTGGGATATCACCATATTATCTTATTTATCTTAATGCGCCTATATACTTGGTAAAGGGTGGAAGGCTCGGCCTTCTGCCTGGTGATTTGTTCCACTCTTGTCGCCCTAGTTTCCGTCATATCGGTGTTATGTTCCCGGAGTTTGCATTCCTTACACGGTTGGGTTATAATGGGAACCCCTTGACAGTTCGCCTTGAATAAAACTCCTCCAGCAATGCCCAACCTTGGTTTTACCATTTTCCACCTAGCCTCTTTTCCCTTGGGTTTCCGGAGCCCAAGGGTCATCTTTATTAAACCCCTCGGGCCAGTGCTCCTCTGAGTGTTGGTCCAAACTGAGCTGCCTGCGGGGCCACCTCGGGGAAACTTGAGGGTTGGTTTTACTCTAGCTAGTCTCATCTGAGTGTGCCCTGAGAACGAGATATGTGAAGATCCTATCGGGATTTGTCGGCACATTCGGGCGGTGCTGCTGGACTTGTTTTACCATTGTCGAGGATGTCTTGTAACCGGGATGCCGAGTCTGATCGGATTGTCTTGGGAGAAGGAATATCCTTCGTTGACCGTGAGAGCGTGTGATGGGCTAAGTTGGGACTCCCCTGCAGGGATTTGAACTTTCGAAAGCCGTGCCCACGGTTATGGGCAGATGGGAATTCGTTAATGTCCGGTTGTAGATAACATGAAACTTAACTTAATTAAAATGCACCAATCGCGTGTGTAACCGTGATGGTCTCTTCTCGACGGAGTCCGAGAAGTGAACACGGTGTTGGAGTAATGCTTGACGTAGGTTGTTCTAGGATCACTTCTTGATCATAGTTTGTCGCTCGTGCCCTTGCCTTCTCTTCTCGCTCTCTTTTGCGAATATGTTAGCCACCATATATGCTAGTCGCTTGCTGCAGCTCCACATCATACCTTTACCCTTCCTATAAGCTTAAATAGTCTTGATCGCCAGGGTGTGAGATTGCTGAGTCCCTGTGACTCACAGTTTACTTCCAAAACTAGATGTAGGGACCGATGATACCGCTCCAGATGATATGACCGAGCTCAAGTGGGAGTTTGATGAAGACTCTCGTCGTTACTACGTGTCTTTCCCAGATGATCAGTAGTGGTGCCCAGTTGGGGCGATCGGGGACTTTGTCGCATTTGGGGGTTGATCTTTATTTTGGTTCCGTAGTCGGACCTTGAGTGTATTGGATGAATGTAATGACTTATTTATGTATTTGTGTGACGTGGCGAGTGTATGCCAACGATGTACCTTTCCCCTTTATTTATGTACATGGGTTGTTTGCGAAGATTACCTCACTTGCGACATTGCTTTCAATGCGGTTATGCCTCTAAGTCCTGCTTCGACACGTGGGAGATATAGCCGCATCGAGGGCATTACATCCACCTCTGGCCGGCCCTCTCTCTTCTCCACTACGGCCCATTCTGGCCCATTAATTCCCCGACGGGTTCCGGTAACCTCTCGGTACTCTGGAAAATACCCGATACACTTCGGAACCATTCTGGTGTCCAAATATAACCTTTCAATATATTAATCTTTATGTCTCGACCATTAAGATACTCCTCGTCATGTCCGTGATCTCATCCGGGACTCCGAATAACCTTCGGTACATCAAATCACATAACTCATAATACATATCGACATCGAATGTTAAGCGTGCGGACCCAACGGGTTCGAGAACTATGTGGACATGACCGAGACATATGTCCGGTCTATAACCAATAGAGGAACGTGGATGCTCATATTGGTTCCTACATATTCTACGAAGATCTTTATCGGTCAAACCGCACAACAACATACATTGTTCCCTTTGTCATTGGTATGTTACTTGCCCGAGATTCAATCATTGGTATCATCATACCTAGTTCAATATCGTTACCGGCAAGTCTCTTTACTCGTTCCGTAATGCATCATACCACAACTAACTCATTAGCCACATTGCTTGCAAGGCTCATAGTGATGTGCATTACCGAGAGGGCCCAGAGATACCTCTCCGATACACGGAGTGACAAATCCTAATCTTGATCTATGCCAACTCAACAAACACCATCGGAGACACCTGTAGAGCATCTTTATAATCACCCAGTTACGTTGTGATGTTTGATAGCACATAAGGTGTTCCTCGGTATTCGGGAGTTGCATAATCTCGTACTCATAGGAACATGTATAAGTCATGAAGAAAGCAATAGCAATAAACTAAAAAATCATAGTGCTAAGCTAACGGATGGGTCTAGTCCATCACATCATTCTCTAATGATGTGATCCCGTTCATCAAATGACAACACACGTTTATGGCTAGGAAACTTAACCATCTTTGATTAACGAGCTAGTCAAGTAGAGGCATACTAGGGACACTATGTTTGTCTATGCATTCACACATGTACTAAGTTTCCGGTTAATACAATTCTAGCATGAATAATAAACATTTATCATGATATATGGAAATATAAATAACAAATTTATTATTTCCTCTAGGGCATATTTCCCTCAGTGTTGTGAGTGAGTAGAGGGATGGCTTGGCCGGCGGTTGGAGTAGGAGGGGGTGGGGAGGCCTGGGCGAAACACAACCGGCCGTGGGAGGCAGGAGCACGCTATCCCGCCGGCGCTAGTTTGGGCGGCTGCATCAAGAAAATCAGAGGTTGAAGAAGCAGAACAACTGTTGGATTAACATCCAACGGTCACTGTTGATAGAATCGTTTGTTGACTAAGTTGACAAACCCTGCATATGCGTCAACTGAGTAGGGCCACAAGTCAGCCTCGAAATATGATGGGCCCCAGTTGTCTAGGGGAGCAATTTTTATTTTTTGCTTAATAAGGAGGCACTTCCTTGCATGCGAAGATATAACTGGTGGGTCCCAGCTATTAGGGGATTCATTTCTTTTGCTTAATAAGGTGGCACTTACTTGCGTGCGGCCATGGACCATGTGGGTCCCTACTGTCAGGATCTCCACTTACATCCCTCTTCCGACGGTGTCATTTGTTGACCATGTTGAGCACGCTGCGCCGAGAGCATCAGCGCGGTGCAAGACGGCGAGGCCCAGGAAGGGAACGACCTGGAGCCGGCGAAGCCACAATAGTGGATGCCTGGGCTGATGGGAGTACGAGGGTTGTGACTGGTTCGGCTGCGGGGTGAGGCTAGCGTCGCCAGAAAATAACAGGAGGTGTAGGTGGATAAAGGGATGACCTGGCCAGTGATGACAGTAGGGTCGGCCGGTGAGGCCTGCGTGGAAGCACAGCCATCCACGGGAGGAGGGAGCAACCAGTCCTGCCGGTGCTGGCTTTGGCGACTGGAGCAGGAAGTTCAGAGATTGAAGAAGCACGATGGCCGTTGGATGGATATCCAACAGTCATTGCTCTCTTGTGTTGACTAAGTTGGCACAGCCTTGCGTACACATCAACCTTTTTTTAGGAAAGCGTATGCGCCAACCTATAGTAGGCGCACAAGTCAGCCTCAAATCTGTGGAAAACAGCATACAACACATGTGCCATTATTTCTAATAATTTACAACCCATTTGCTAATTCTTAAGGATTATTTCGGAGCCCTTATTCTTTTTGTTAGCATTACAGCCCATATTGTGGCCACGGTTAAAAAATTCTACAATATTTTCATATTTTGGTGCGCCGAACTATTTTTAATCCCGAAATTTCAAATCACATTCATACTAATTTGAAAAATAAATTTATATCAATATAAAATCCAAATAATTGTCCATGCATAAAAATCAATGGATTTAAAATTCCGAAATAAAAAAAGAAATTTGAAACTAATTGCTGGTTTGCTGTGTTTTAAAAATGTACATCCGATTTCTCATTACTGATAGTCCATATTCCGGGCAAGCCGAATCAAACTCTCATCTTGAAAGATTTGCAGCCCAACAGGGATGACAAAAGCAAGTAGGCTTCGGTTGGGTATTCTGCAAAAGAACAAAAAAGTGGGCTAGCCATTTTCAGAAAGAAAAAACTACTGAGCTGGTCTTGTGGTAAACATAAAATAAAAGGCTGGCTAGACAGGCCAGAGTGCCCCTCATAGCCCAGTTGACGCCCTGCTCCATCTCAAAAACAAAAAGAATTGGGCAAGCTGTTGGATCCCAGGTGTCAGCCGCTCATTGTGCAATTCTCTCATTTATTGACTATGTTGACAATGGCATGGGACCCAGATGTCAGAAATCCATTAGGAGGAACCCTTTTTTTGGCTTGAAATAAGGAGGCACTTTCTTGCGTACTACCATGACCCTGGTGGGTCTTTGCTGTCATCCTCTCCACATACAATCATCTCCTGATTGTGTACACGCAACCTAGTAGTCCCACAAGTCAGCCTCTAAACCCGTGGCGGACAAATACAACCCATTTTAAAAAATAACAACCCATTCCATACGTTCAAACGGAAAGTTCAACATTCAGAGCAAAGTAACAGGTCTAATCCAGATATAGAGTACTGAACTTCCACGTTGACAACCATCATAGCCAAGTTAACTATCTACTCCCACGAATACTCTAGTGTACAAGTATTAACTTACTCTTAACTAACTAGACGATGCCGGCCGCCATCTGCGGTACACGCTAAGCACCAGCACCGACGTCCTCCTCCTTGCCTCGGACTTGCTAGAGGTGCGATAGGGCGCGTTGCTCGCGTGAGATGGCCCTTTCCATGCCGGCGTGGTCCACCAAAGCTTCGGCTTCAAAGCGGGAAACCCACTTGATGAGCTGGTAGTAAAGTTCGGCGTCGCGAACGTGTGCGTGCCCGATAGCCTCCAGGGCTATCTGCTCGCAACTCAGAGGATCGGTGCGCTGCTGCTCCATGCCCCGCTGGCGGCACAAATCAGCGATACGCTGCTCCTCCGATAGGCGGTCGCGCTCCAACAAGTCCTCATACTCCGCATTGCCATATAAAGACCGATAGAGTGCCTCCTCCCTCCGTCTGCCTTCCGGTGAAAAACCGAACACTAGTTCCGGTGGTGACCATCTCCGGCGTCGCCTATTGCGGACGGGCGAGGGCATGACAGACGTGGAGAGAGCGAGGGCAAGTGGAGAGCGACATTGGGCCAGTGGGGGTTATGATGATAGAGTGAGTTGGGTGATGGTGCCACCGGAGAATGCCGGGAACCAGTAATTATAGGAGGAAGGTAGGTGCACCAGCGTGTCGCCGGAAACGCGACGGTCATCGCGGTCATCGGAATTCAATGCATAAGCAGGAATGGCCTACCGCGCCAGCTTTCCATGGAAAACTAGAAGAACTAAAATTATGATTGTGTCGTCTCGCCCCATCCCGTCAGTGGTGCGTCTCGTCCGTACTGGGTCGCACAACAGCATGATGGTCAAACGAGTACACTAGATTCATCCAGATGAGGTACGTGCGTGATCCACTGGTTATTCGTGTAGGATCGAGTCAGTCCGATAGTGTACGTGTAGGATCGCAATAGCTGATGAACATTTGCTGGGAGATAAGGAATTGGTGAACATTTTTGCTGGCAGTTTCTTCAGATTCGCATGGCATTTTCTTCAGAATAGCATGTAAGTTTCTTCAGAGGTTGGCATTTTTTATTCAAAAACCTGCCACCTTTGTATCTTGCGTCGCAACTAAAACTTCCAGGAACGTATTAGTAGGCTAGCTAGGGATCGATCAGTAACTTGTAAACACTGAAAGGATAGAAATAAGGTACTTCTACTAACTTGTAAACAGTGAGCACAAAGAAATAAGGATCATGCTATGCACAGAAGTAAGAGTAAATCTATTCCAAATGTTCACACAAGACTCACAGACCTGGCTTTGTAATATATTCCCATTAATAGCCCAAATTCACAACCAACTAGTAGGATTCCCATACATAAGATCAACATGCTAATGCATCTCAATGATTCACAAATCATATACGACATGTAGCTCCTAAAGCAAAGATCAAGAAAGAACATCTATTCTTGCTACTAGCATGGATGCTTCTCTAGGGCAACATTCAGTACAGAGTGAAATACAAATTTGATTGTGAAGTCTACATTTCCACTTGCACACGTAAGTGGTTTCACCAAAAGATGGAACCATGAGAGTGAACCACACATGATGGAGGAACATCCATTGAAATATGAGTTGGTCATCTATCAATCACATGGCGAGACTATTTCCGGAATACAACTTTAAATTTGGCAAAATGATGCCCACTGGATAATCACAACAAAACAATTAAACACCTAGTGTTGGCCAATAAATAGTACAATACTACTTTTGTGCAGTCCATGAAGTGACTATCCAATCTTTCTGAAAGATTGAACCATTCCTGACCTTTCCTCTTCTTTTAAGCATTTTTTGTGCAGTTCAATTAAAATTAAAGGGAACCACTAGGGATCAGAGTACTGATCCCTGCCTTCCCGTCAGACCAGTGCATGGGCGTTGGATCAAAATCTCCTGGACCGTTAGATTGTATCCCTCAAATAGCGCCTAACCCATTGTAGTTTCCAAAATAAACTCTACTATCATGTAGGAGTTTCTAAAACAATCTTTACTTTGTTTACACTGCTTCCATATAAGAGATCCCAATAATCATGTATGCACGTACTGGATGCTTCCTTTTCATTCAATAGTTTCCAAAACAAACTTTCCTTTGTTTACACTACTTCCATATAAGAGATCCCTATAATCACGTGTGTTAATTTGCGCTCGATGCTTCCTTTTCTTTTCATTGTTAGTTCCATTCCATAATTCCATCATTGGATAAATATGCTTCCGACGCGACAAAGCCATGCTTCATAATTTATATTCACATTTATCTCCAAGGATTATCATGATTCATTTTGTGCTAAGAAGCACGTTTTGCTGTATTTCAAAACAACATGTTTATGGTGGTTGAAGCATGAAACTGTAATACCTAAAAACATTGCTATACAAAGCTAAACTTATTGTGTTTATGAAGGAAGCATGTCACATGTAATACTTCTTCCGAGGGAATGTCACATGTACTGTGTACTATGCACATTAGTGACTTAGCGACTAGTAGTCATTGAGAAGTTGAAAACACAATTTGATAATTGTCGAAGCAGAATCAAAGCTGTATGGAAGCACTATTATTCTTGTAATATGATACAGAAGCACATGGTTGTTCTTTACTAAACCAAAGGAAGCACATACGTTGGCAGTAGGAAACCTATTATAAATAATCCAGAAGCATTGCATCTTTCACAGTGAAGCACATAATTTACTATAAAAAACACAAGATTCCCACTGTGAAGAACTTGATGGTCGGAAGCATTGGAGATGCTGCCTACTCGAACAAGGGCACCGTGAAGAGGAAAATCTTTGAGGAGGAGCACCAAGCGAGATAGACGCGACAGCCATGAGTGCCATGGTTTGCTCGAGTCGACTAGAGTAGCAGAGAGTCAACGACGATGGGGTGTCGATTAGTTGAGTCATGGTCGTAGTAGTCCGGAGGAGGGGGCACACACGGGTGAGATCGGACAAGTGATTGCTTTCCCGTTACAGTCGTCGTCCCCATCTTCACCAATATTCAGATCTTCGCCCGTTGCGCTCCTCGTCGCCTCTCCTGGTCGATGTCCTCACTGATGTCGTACACCCGGATGAAGATCGCCACCATCGCTGGCGGCTATGGAGATAGCGAAAAAAGTATGAAGTTTCGGGCTGACGGCTGCATCGTTACCCTAGTGTAACACCCCGGATGTAACTTACCATATTTGTACCCCAACTCTTGCCATTTCTGGCCTTAAGTTATGAGATTCGTGGTTGGGTTCTTGTCTTTGTTTTGCATTTTGTCCATGTCATGCATTTAATATCATGTCATCATGTGCAACGCATTTGCATACGTGTTCGTCTGATGCATCCGAGTATTTTCCCCGTTGTCCGTTTTGCAATCCGGCACTCCTATGTCCTCCGGCGTCCCCCTTTTGTCTCTTTTCATCAGCGGGTGTTAAACATTCTCGGAATGGACTGAGATTTTCCAGGCGGCCTTGGTACACCACCGGTAGACCGCCTGTCAAGTTTCATGCCATTTGGGGTCCGTTTGATACTCCAAAGGTTAACCGGGGAACCATAAAGGCCTCATGTGTGTTGCAGCCCAACAACCCTCCAAAGTGGCCCAATAACCCATCCAAACCTATCCCATATCCTCCGTCGTCGAATCACGATCGCGTGGTCGAAAAGTACACCTCATTTGGACACTCCCACCCCCTTCTAGGTATAAATACGTGCACCCCTCCTCCAAATCCGGGTCCAAAACCCCCCGCTCCCTCTCCGCCGCCGGACGTGTCCGGTTCAGCCGGACAAATCTCGCCGCCGCAACCGCATCCAATCAACGCCTGCCACATGTCGCCGCTGCCAGCTCCCACCGTGCACCGCTGCCGGGCCCGCCGAGGCCCAGATTGGGCCCCCGCGGCCCGATCGTCGCCGCCCCGGGACTGCGCTCCGCCACCGCCTGCCTCGCTCATTCACGCCGCCGCCCGCCTCGCCCGGCCGCCGTCGCCCGCTCGCCGCCGCAGCACGTCACCGGCCACTTGCTCCGCCACCTCCGCCACGCCTCACCGTCAGCTGCTCCGGCCGCCGCTCGCCTTCACTGCGCCGCCGCCCGCGCGCGCACCGGCCGACGAGCTCCGGCCACTCCCTCCTCTTCTTCGACTCCGGCCACCGCGACGATTCCGGCGAGATCCATTGCGGCGAGCCTCGGTTCCCGTGCCTGAACCCTAGATCTGAGCAGGTTGACTCTCCAAATTTCTCTCTAAGTCCTTTTTTGTTACGATTTTAGGCCATGTTTAACATGCCATAACTCCTCATCCGTAGATCCGTTTTTCATACATGATATATCAAAATGTTTATCATGATGTGCTCTTCATTTTGTTCCATTGTGAAATGCTTGTTTGTGTCGATGCCCAAAGCGTTGATGCAAGAGTGCTATGAAATGTTAGGTGCTGATTCTTAGCAGAGTATGAGCATTTGTCATTTTTGCTATAATTGTTGTGTGCTGCATATGGACTTGAGCTCTACATGTGCTTTGGGCTATGCCATGCCATATTTATGGGGGTGTATGACATGTATTTTTGTGATCTTTGTGGTGACTAGCACAAGCATGCAAAGTAGCTCTCGTAATATTGCTGATTTCAGGGACTTAGAATTTTACTAAGTCATTTCCCTCCTGTTATTTTTATGCCATGTATTCATGTTTCTTCAGTGAGATCCATGCTTCTTTTGAGTATGTTCAGTAAGGATGATTTTGACATATGGTTGTGCTCTATCCATCCATGCCCATGTTTGCAATTATGGAGTGCCCTAGCATGACTTAATCTTGCTCTACTTTTGTTATAAAATGTTCTTGGCAGATTGTTTACATGTTAATCAATTTTGCCATGGTTGTTGTAGTTGATCCATGCATGCTATGAACTTGTTATTGCTTTGGTTAGCTTCATGATCATGTCTTCTTGCTGCTAGTATGCTTATCTTGTTATGCCATGCCTTGTGTTGAGTGAATCGAGCTCGCAAAGAGGCCTTCATAATTCTGTTTTTGCCATGCTCAGTTTTCTGCTAAGTCTGAATCTGTTAACGAAACTTGCTATGTTTACATGGGTGCCATCATACTTTTTGTGCCCTTTTGACTCTTGGTCAGTAAGGGACTTTTGTTCTATGATTTGAGTAGATTCATGCCATGTCTTGTTTTGCTATGTTATGTTTCTGTAGCATGTTGTTAGCTTGCTCTAAACATGTCTTCCTGATGTTAATTCCTGGCATGTTGTTACTTTCACTAAGTCCGTGACGCTGATATCTTTTGCACTTTTGCCATGCTTGTTTGAACCTGCTATTGTGTAAATTAGCCATAGCTTAGTGTTAATCTTTTGTCAAGCATCCTGAGTAGATCACTACCATGTGATTTGTTGCTATGTTGGAATGCAGTAGCTTAGTTTCTTGTTGCATTCTAGATGGCATCGTGTTGTTAATCACAGAATTGTGCCATTATTGTTTTGCTTGCCATTTGCAAACCGTGCATTCGATTCCGGTGATCTTTATATCGATTTCGACCGAAATCAACTCATCTTTCCAGAGGCACACTTGGTTTGCCAATTTGATGCCTTGATCAATCTTTTGCTTCTGGAGCACGCATATGCATTGCATATCACATCCCGCATATCATTCCATGTTTTGCATCATGTTGCTTGCGCATTGCACCGTGGTTGATTGTTGTTTCCTTTGCTTGTGTTGTTGCTTTGGGTAGAGCCAGGAGACGATTACATGACCAAGGAACCCGTTGAGTACGCTTACGAGGATCAAGCTTTCGTCAACTCGGAGAATTTTGCAGGCAAGATGACCATACCCTCGAAATCACTTCTATCTTTGCTTGCTAGTTGTTCACTCTATTGCTATGCCGCGATGCCTACCACTTGCTATATCATGCCTCCCATATTGTCATGTCAAGCCTCTAACTCACCTTTCCTAGCAAACCGTTGTTTGGCTATGTTACCGCTTTGCTCAGCCCCTCTTATAGCGTTGCTAGTTGCAGGTGAAGATGGAGGTTGTTCCTTGTTGGAACATGTTTATTATTGGGATATCATTATTATATCTTGTTTACTTTAATGCATCTATATACTTGGTAAAGGGTGGAAGGCTTGGCCTTATGCCTGGTGTTTTGTTCCACTCTTGCCGCCCTAGTTTCCGTCATACTAGTGTTATGTTCCTTGATTTTGCATTCCTTACGCGGTTGGGTTATAATGGGAACCCCTTGACAGTTCGCCTTGAATAAAACTCCTCCAGCAAGGCCCAACCTTGGTTTTACCATTTGCCACCTAAGCCTTTTTCCCTTGGGTTTTGCGGACTCAAGGGTCCTCTTTATTTTAAACCCCCGGGCCAGTGCTCCTCTAAGTGTTGGTCCAAATTGGGCGATGTCCGGCGCCCCCTGGGCAACCAGGGTCTATGCCAACCCGACCTCTTGCCCATCCGGTGTGCCCAGAGAACGAGATACGTGAGACTCCTGTCGGGATTTGTCGGCACATCGGGTGGCTTTGATGGTCTTGTTTTACCATTGTCGAAATGTCTTGTAACCGGGATTCCGAGTCTGATCGGGTCATCCTAGGAGAAGGAATATCCTTCGTTGACCGTGAGAGCTTGTGATGGGCTAAGTTGGGACACCCCCGCAGGGTTTTGAACTTTCGAAAGACGTGCCGCGGTTATGGGCATATGGGAATTTGTTAATATCCGGCTGTAGAAAACCTGACACTTAACTTAATTTAAAATGAATCAACGCGTGTGTAACCATGATGGTCTCTTTTCGGTGGAGTCTGGGAGGAGAACACGGTCTTGTGTAATGCTTGAATGTAAGTAGTTTCAGGATCACTTCTTGATCTTTATAGCTTCTCGACCGTGCTTTGCTTCTCTTCTCGCTCTCATTTGCGTAAGTTAGCTGCATATATGCTAGTGCTTGCTGCAGCTCCACCTCACTACATGTTCTACTTTTGAGCTTAAATACTCTTAATCGCGAGGGTGTGAGATTGCTGAGTCCCCATGACTCACAGATACTTCCAAAAACCAGATGCAGGTGCCGATGATGCAAGTGCAGGGGATGCGACCGAACTCAAGTGGGAGTTCAACGAAGATTCAGGCCGTTACTACGTTTCCTTTCTGGATGATCAGTAGAGGAGCCTAGTTGGGGCGATCGGGGATCTAGCATTTGCGGTTGTCTTTATTTATGTTGGTTCCGTAGTCGGACCTTGATTGTATTCTGGATGATGTAATGCTATATTTATGTATTGTGTGAAGTGGCGATTGTAAGCCAACTCTTTATCACTTCCTTATTCAGTACATGGGATGTGTAAAGATTACCCCTCTTATGACATGCCTACCATGTGGTTATGCCTCTAAGTCGTGCCCCGACACGTGGGAGATATAGCCGCATAGTGGGTGTTACACCTAGATAGGTCGTGGTTGTGATAACGTGGGATTCACATGATTATATAGGTAATCTGCAAGGCGTTCGATTAGTTCTCCAAATCCAATGGCTGTGAAGAGGTCTGGCTCTGGCATGGGATTAGACTACTGATAGGAAGAGTTTCCCAAAATTAAATGCCATCACCGCCTTGACAATTCAGTGACACTGTACAAAAAAATTACTTACCTTTACATCATGATGTCAGGAATGTAACCGATAGGCAATAGACAAACATGCAGACTTCCTCCCAAAAGATAATGGGCATTAATTTTAACAAACGTGTGACTAGCTTTGCCGGCATAATTTGAATGAACTCTACACCCTCGGTTTCTTAATATAAGACATTTTCATAGTTCAGTTTAAAGCACCCAAACCCTAGTATTTAGAAAAACAGGTAGTAGTTTTGTTGAGCACATATCTAGGAAAGCTCGCCACACCTTATATATGTCCATACGCTAATGCAACTAGGCAACACCATTCAAATAGTACAAATATATAATCCAGTGGATAGTGCAATAGTAGAGTAGTTTTTTTATTACGGGGTACAGTAAACTGGTTTTACTGAACAGATTTCCATAAGCTAGTACTGGAAGATTTCTATAAGTATTAACTATACAAAATCTAAAGGTAGCAAGTTTCAGCATTGGTATAGTGGTTGTGCAACAGCATTAGACGAAATACAAAAGTCTGAAGGTAACTAGCATTATTAACTAATGACAGTATAAAAACAATTGCAAACCATGTACCTTCAAGGTAAATATCATTTCGAGCTTGAGGGGACATAAAAAATTGTTGTCCCAATCTTGATAATCGATCAAACATAAAAAATTGATCAAACGAATCAAGAAAATAGCAGAAGGAGGAGGTGCCCACGACTGACCTTTCCTCGTCTCCTCGTAATTTTCTATGAAGTTTAACTGAAATAAAATATCATCACCGCCTTTGCATTTTGGTGACATGTACAAAACAAATTGACTTATCATAACATCATGAAGTGAGGTATGTAGTCTATAAGCATTAGCAGTGCAAAAATCTGAAGGTAGTAACAAGTTTCATCGTTGGTATACTGGCTGTGCAACAACATGAGAATGCCTTAGCTCAAAAATCTTTAATACATCCACAATCAACAGCTAACCTTGAAATAATCCAGTGACATTAAATGGTATTGCTTAAATTTATCGATGGCATTAGACTGACTGCGGCATTAGCTAAATGTGGCATCACTTTAGCAGTAGCATTGCTTGATTTTACCAATGGCGTTATACAAACAAGAAAAAAGTAGCAATAGGAGCATGGGGAGGCCCATTCGGACAGTGGGTGCACCAGTACGATGTACCTCCACAGACGCATAGAGTGGCGAGGGAGTGATGGTTTCCCAGAGCAACAAATATCAAGGCAGCATATGTGGACTACGTCCCATTTTTGTTCTCTTTAGCAACCTTTTTCCTATGTGAGGATAGCAAACCGATCGACCTGGTCATTCTGTATTGCATTTTCATGCCTTTCTATCCTTTTTCAACCAAGAGACAAGAGACTCGTTCCATAGCTACTGATTTTCCCCTTTTCAACTAAGATGCGGGTCTGATACCTAGTCTCTTTGACAGTACTTTCTCCCTTTCTTTCCTTATTCAACCCAGACATGGACTAGCCTGTATGAAGTAGGGTTTCATTTAATAGTGTGAATTAAGGTTTTCGTCTGCGTGACCAGCAGAGTAGAGGATAGTAAATTGGGCAGATGGGGGAGTGGAAAAAGATTCACATGCAGCGACATGGCAGATGGCGCAATAGAACAAGGGTATGGTTCGAAAATAGGTAGCATACCCGAGTGTCGGCGGGAAGTGGCTTTGTTCGTGGTCGTCATCCTCTGCACACACTAAGGCAGCGAGGTTGGGGACGGAGGCCATCCCGCGCCGGAGCTAGGTCTGAGAGGACGACCTTGTCGTGAGTGTGTGACCTTGCTCGCTGCCGACGAGTGCGTCAACACTGCACGTCCTTTTCTTCCCCGACAGACGTGATCCTGGCGGATCTGTGACCATCGGTGAGGAGGGAGAGAGAGGGGCCACCACCATCTTTTTTAGATCTGGAGAGGGGGTGATAGTGTGAGAAGCAAGTAGGCAGACCTTAGCAAGCAACCGCTGAAGCTCCAGCCTTTATACTACTTTACTAGTACTAGTAAGTACTAGAGGTAGAGTAGTGGTAGAGTAGTTTATATTTTCTCTGCATACAGTACCAATTAGCTGTGCTTCAAAATTGAATGGCACGCCATTAAAAAAGTAAAGTCGAGAAATGATGCGGCACCTCAGACCAACACGGCTAGATCGCATTTTGCACGAGAAATGACACAGTATGTTTCGTTGACACGTGGTCCCGTTCCAACATGTTAGTGAGACGACGGTGAGTCCCCTTTGGTATAATTTCCAAACGGATGTCTATGTAGGCCGGAGCGCCTCTTTCTATACCGTGGCGACCGTCTGCTCCCCACTAGCCTCTTCCTGTACCATGGCAACCGTCCGCCGCCTCTTCGCCTTTCCCTCTAAATTTGGAACTACTGTCCCACGCTCTTCCTCCCTCAATTTTTCTTGACTCTTCCTTCTGCCATTGTTCGTCTTCTCGATGGAGGGAACAGGCAGGAAACGACCTCATTATCCTTGCCCCGATGTGAAAGATGATGTGGTGGAGGAACTCATTGATCGGTGCGACGTCATCACCACGGCTAGCATGGCAGGTTCATTCAAGACCATTCTCGACTCAACAAATAACATCATTACAAAGAACCCAAGGGTTCAGGAGCGGTTTGATCTCTGTTATCTTCTTCGCCATGACGTTGCTCGCTGGTGCGGGGACGACGGAAGCATCGCCTTGTGCAAGTTGATGCCGCTTGATAATGCTATGTGTGATGTTAAGATTCCATCGCTTGAGGGTAAGGCCTGGACAGGCGCAAATGGAGATTGGGCTGTTTATATTGGGTACAACTGCGAGTGGGAACTTGTGAATGTGTACACTCGTCCCCAGGTTCCACTTCCAAAAATCTCAGACTACCCTGAGGTTGAGCACACCGGTATTCTACGTACATTCAAATACGATCATGGTGAATGTCATCTACAAAAGATAGCAATTTGTCGAGTTCCCACTCGCTCTTGGGGTTATAGGAATGCTTGTATTGTCGCTATCTTGGACAAGCTAGTTGCCGTCCTTAATACTTTGACTCAATGGATATTGCTCAAAAACCAGTTTTTGTACACGACTGTGTACTGTGATGCAATTCAATACGATGGTCTTGTGTTTGTTGCCACCACTTCTGGCACTGTTTTCGCATGGGATCCTTATTGTTTTGATATGTTTGTCTTCTACTGTAATTAGAATTGTTTCATTCACCATGCATGTGAGTTAGTATCCCCGTACTAATTAACCTTCTTTGTTTCCAAGGTCCTGTCAACATTCCACCACCGATACTTGGAAGATTTTATAACCAAGGGGGAGATCACGATGGTGATGATCATGAGCATGAAGACGAGCAGGACCTACAGACTCAGTGGCGCCTGAAAACTTATTCAGATGGATCACCTCTTCTTGTCTGTATACAGGGCACTGCTGATGTTACTAAGGAAGCAGGTGTTGTCTCCCATGGTCGCACTATCCGGACCTATTCCAACATCCGTTGCAGGGTATTCGGGATGGATACTAGTGTGCTAGCGCCAGCACCTTCTGCCTGGTTCAATATTGATTGTTTTGGAGAAAAGTCACTCTTCCTTGGACAAAAGTATCCAATGATGGTGAAAGGCGATCCAGTTGCTGTTGGCATAACGTTAGTACCATTTATGAGAAGCAACTGTATCTATATCTCGAACAATGCTATGGTTCCCTACCCTGGCTATCACAATATGCGTCCTGGTATAAGCTGCTTCAGCTTGGATGATGAGTCTCGCTTTGGTCTCGATATCGATAATAGGCCATGCCCAGAGAATCACTTATGGTTCAAAGCAAGTGTTTCCAGCGCCAAGCATTGGTTGACCTGAAGTTTATTTCATCGCTTTGTTATTTGTTGTGTGAGAAAAACTTTAGTATTTATAATGTATCCTCATTGTCGTTGTGCGTTGATTACCTGTTGTATGGAATACTAAATGATATGCCTGTGATGAACTCACTAAATTATGAATGGCTTTCGAGTCCTTTCTTAGAGTGGGTGCTACGACGAGGCAAAACAAATACGGGCCAGAGTCCAACCTTTGTATATTAAAAATAATTATATAAGTGCTCTCTTCTACGAACAAAGGTAGCTACAATATATATTTTTACGGCACAAAGCACATCAAAACCCATTGTAGTATTGATAAATAAAGTTGTGGTAATTATCACGGGAGATTTACATACACACAAAACAAGACATTTGATTGTTAAAGCGGCCATTGTTGGGTTTTTTTCTTCAAAAGTTATGAATTGAACTTTGCACGTGTTGTGCATGTACCAGCGTACTAATTTATATTAGCTTCACATGCTTCGCACGACGGTCGGGTGTTTTTACTGTAGCTGTGAATCCCATCATCCTAGGTCGTTGGATGAGTCCAATAAAAGGTAGAAACTGCATTTTGATGTTTGGATTCAAACTTTCAAAACTGTTGCACCCTCTCTATCTACATCTATGTATACGTAATACAACAAGTTTTAAACTTCAGACCAGCCATCCACCCTCACAAAGAACACTTTTTAGCCTAGCATAGACTCCAGGAAATTTGGCCATAGTGTGAGGTGGGCCATATGTTAATGTGTTCGCTGTACGTAACCAGCGCCTTGAATCCTCGATATATAGTAGGGTGGCATGGGCCAGAACAAGCATTCACATCTAGGAGTATGGCACACGCCACCAACACGACTCCCATATGACACCATATTTCTTGGAGTCCGTGCTACAACTATCTCTTGTCCCTCCTCGTTTCTCTAACTCAGCCATCCCGCAGCGGGCGGGGTGGGGGTTTGGCGATAGTCGATTTCCTCAACTGTGGTCCCACTTGTAAGTGAAGATGCGAGACAACACGCGTTCCCCCCTTGAGTGGTGTGCCGGACCAACTGTGTGGGGGTGCGATGTGAACACGACAGAATTTTCCTTTTGAAATTGTACGAGTGACTAGTAAGTTGTAACACTTGGTTTTACTCCTGGCACGGCCGATAGATAGAAATAACGATTTCCCTCAAAAAATAGAAATAACAATTCAAAACGCTAGCGTTGGTCTTTTCCCGCATGATAAACAGGGGAGTTTTGCCAATTTCAACCATCATCGCTTTCCTTAAATGCGGTCCCATATGTAAGAGATATGCCTAGCCACTGTGCGTTGAGGGGTGGGCCGGAACGCTCGTCTGGGGTGATCCTGTGCAGCGGTCTGCTCGCACGCCTTCGGTCTACTCAAAACTCTGTCCTGATTTGTTGGTCCTTTCATATTTTATGTCAAATTTTGACCATAGATTTAATTTTCAAATTTTTAATGCATGTTATAAACATTTATATGGTTGGATTTGTATTTGAACATAGTTTCCAATGATACTATTTTTGTGACACGCGTTAACATTTTGTAAATTGAATTCATAGTCAAAATTTGGCCCAAAACACTAAGGGGAATAATAAACCAGGACAGAGATAGTACCACCCGCATGACGCATCCTGTAGCCAATTAATAGAGGGATGCGTGGCAGCACTTAAATGGTTAGTAGAACGCCCATGGTTTCAATACTACTTCTGTTTCCGGTTGTAACGTGCCAGCTCTTTGTTCCAAAAATGACTTTGTTTTGGTTGTTTATGTGCGCACCTTCGCAAATTGAACCACCGTGTCCAGAAGTTCAAAATCCATTCCCATTTCTTGCATGGGACCTACACATTCCCATTACACGTCAATATTAATATATAAGAAGTTTGGTTGTGGCGCGGTTCATGTATGGTACGTACGTAAGTTATGAAGTTGATGCAAAAAGTAAGAAAATTATAGTATACATGGAATTGACACAAAAATAAAGATGCATACAGATCCATCAACGACAACCTCTTGCCCTAGTGTGCCGGGTCACCAACCGACAGGTGAGAAGCAACAGCATTGGCGATGAGCTCAACGTGCTTCTGAATAATGCCGTCCAAGGTTGCCCTGCGGTCGAAAAAGGCCAGCGTCCTATCATCCCCCTCTGGCACGTAGTAGTCCTTGTGGACGATTTGCTCGTAGACGTGGGTGATTATGTCGATGGTGTCTTGCTGAGCCAAGCATTGTGCGGTGAGCGCGGCCTCGAGGTGAACATTCTCCGGCGAGACAGCGGGCAGTCGCAGGGCCACCAGTGCGTCGAAGAGGTTGTCACCATAGAGGTCGTTGAGGGTGCCGGGCATCACAGAGCCTGTGCACATGGGCTAGATGCATACGTCAAGGTCGTCTGCGAGATTCTTCACGATGGTGAACTTGTCGAGGAAGCCGATGAGGTCCTTGTCGAACAAGGAGACGAAGCTGTCGTCCAAGAGGCCTCTCACCTTGGCGGCCTCAAGAACGACCTGGAGACGTCCCTTGGTGCCGGGCCGTAGGACGGCATCGGGGACCATCTGGCACAGCCGACACATGCTCGTGCTCATTGCATCCATGGGTCTAGCTTCTGGTCAACTGATCTTGCGATTGAAGTGATCACTCTTGCATAGGTGCGTAGGATTTCGTAGATGGATTGGACTGGTGGGGAGCCTTTATATGAGAAGTGTAGACTGGGTTGCATTCACGTGTGTGTTGGCCATCTACACCTCGACCCTTCTTCCTCCGTACCGGTGCACTATATATAGTCATCTTACCAAGACCGAGTTGGGAAAAACGAGAGAACTTGATGTTTATTTCATAATTAATGGCATTGCATACAGAAAATTGAGCACCACATGTTGTGCTAAGTAGTCTCCAGTCATTGAATACATACACACCCCACGTCTCCTATTGGCTGATTTCTTTTTTCTAGCAAGAAATAGGGAACGAGGTGGGTAGTTAATGCACCGCGCCTAAAAGTTTTGGGATTATTTGGTTTTGTAACGTGACTAATGCACCAGTATGGAGGGAGTACAATAGTAGTTTGATTGGTGAGATTTCAGATTTGAGCTATCTACCGCAAGGGAGAGTGTATAATATCATCCGGAACTACATTCAAAGCCAAATAAAACAATACTCCATGTAATTATTTACAAAGGGAGTAGTATAATTTTTTGTGACATGCATTACTAGATATTGCTAGCCAATACTAAATCCAGACGGAGGTGGTAGTACTACTAAATCCAGATGGTGGTGCTAGTACTAGTAGTACAACCAATGTAGTAGTACTATACTACTCGTTGGTGAAATTATATATTACGTGTTGCTCTTCACAGTGAAGTGACAAAACCCTGCGCCGGAGATGACACCTGAGTGTAGGCGCCGTGTTCGGCATACCAAATTCAGCGTCACCGTGTGCAGTCACTATCATCATGGATGTAGAGCTAGCATGCTTACAACTAGCCATGTTCGACATAATTTGTTGCCATGAGTAATAATAAATATTATACTTGAGTAATGGGTATATCGTTGTCGCACCTATGCACGCAAACATTTATCGAAACATGGTACCTCGTGCTAGATAGTTGTAATATTACAAGTTTCAAACTGATATTACAAATGGTAGGAGTAATGTTGCACCTACGAATAGGGAATTAATAGGAAGTTTACGTAAGAACTTTCGTTACTTTAGGTGGATGCAACATTATCGTACAAACTAAAATCCACCGCCCTAACAAGTCACTAATGGGAAAATAAAATTTTGAGTCTCTTGCGACTTGATGTTTCAAAAGCAAATTCAGCTTCTGCGGAGCCTTTGTCATTTAGGCCTAGATGCTTGTGGTGATCAACACACCATTCATTGTTGCGCCAGAGAACACCAAACCTCATTACCTTGAGCACACTTGCCTCCAGCAAAAAGAACCTGGCCAATTTAATCTCAAAGGTTCTGCCTCAGTAGTCGATCAAATCAATTTCTGTAAGATGGAGATCAAGACATTCGATGATATTGTTATAGTGCTGCACATTTTTCACTTTCAGGTCTTTTTTTATCTGCAAAATAAGAGAACATATTAGAGTAGCTGGCTATATAAGATTGACGTGTCATCAAGAGGTACCAATATCATTCGCTCATATGATAGGGTTGGCTCTAAGGCTAGTGATACTCTCTCTCTCTCTCTCTCTCTCTCTCTCTCTCTCTCTTTCTCTCCTCTCATTTACCTAGGAGCACGTGAAGAGCTTGGGCATTTGTTGCCTTCCACTAGGTGGTCGATGCCATGTTTCTCAAAAGTAAGCTACATAATACGCATCGATGTCAAATCAAAAGATTTTGGCATCGCTCTAGTAATGTGAGAGAGTTGGCACCGCTATGCACACAGACCCACATGTATAAACAAATCAATGAAATCAACTACAACAGCCTCTCCCTCTCCCAAAGAAGTGTTTTTAATTGCCTCAGTCCTCTCCCTCTCCCATGCAAGTGTTTTTTCATTGCGTGAATTAATTTGGCACCGGAGGAAAGTAGGTGATCCACATTGGGAACCAGGTGAGCAATGGAGGGCATTGATGCCAAATGCAAAAGAAGTGAATTTGGCACGTGTTTTGGCCTACATAGTGGAGGACCGTTATAGCCCACTTTTGTACTACCTGAAATTATGTTCAAATATGAATCCAATGATATAATTTTTAGTGACATGCATTAACATTTTGTTAGTTAAATCAATGGTCAAATATTGATACTACAAAATACGAAGAGTAAACTAGGACGGAGGTAGTACTTGCTCTTAGGCTAACCATAGAGTTACTAGTCTAAGTTACTTGCCACTTTGACTAGCCTAGGCTACTAGTACAACAAAAACGATGCAGGTGATCACGTGAGAAAAAATACTAAAAACATTTCTTTTATTCCAGTGCATAGATGCACTTTTGAACACTACACTTGTCGTTGTAATTTGGGAAAATTACGAAAAAACTGAGCTACGTTGTGATTATTGTTTACTAATACTAAAGAAGTTTCACCTCGATGAGTAGCTTCTCCGTGCACTGAAAGGATCTAAGGAATCCAACAACCTGATCCAGATTAGGGGCGATAGATTTTTATTGCCAAGATCTTCACTGTGCGCATAGACTGAGTCAAGCTTGTGGGAATCATTTTTTGGATGACAGTCGCAAATACATCAAGAAGAAATTTAAAAATGTGAATTTCAAGAAGACGGAGAAGAATATGAGTGTTGTACCAGAATGATTATGGATCCAATAAAGAGTTCAGAGAATTTGGCAGACAAGTACACCAACGCTGTCAATTTCGGCGCCTGAATGACCCTGATTTTTGTCGGACCTTCTAGATCGGATACAAGCAATCTCTCAAGGAAAGGCATGTTCTCAATGACCATAAGATGGAACATCTCAACTGATCTCTTCCCAATTGATGTATTGTTGCGGGGCCAGCAAGACACATAAATCCATCGGAGATTCATCGAGGCGATGTGGAGGCTAATGGACCCGTAGATCCGCCGAAGACGATGGTACTCGAGCGCAGTACATCCAAGGAGCACCTGCTCCATAGCCTTCTTCGAGATGCCAATGTCGAAGAGGTCAAGCTGCTAGAGTTCAGGGAGAAGAAGGGCGGTCACGACATTAATGTGGGGAAAATAGCAGGAGCTGAAGCTGGCGCGGCGCGGCACAGCATTAGCATGAGGCGGAGCGCGGACGGCGGCAGACAGCGACATCGTCCAGCTTCAAAGCTGAGCTCCTCGAGCTGATCTAGGGGCGGGGGATAAGAACCACTAGTCAAACTTAGCTAGGACCTTGCAGTTGGTACTGAACATGTGGATGTCAAGGTGTCTGGCTGTCCCAGGGTGCGATGCAAGGATCTTGGAGACTGCCACCAGGCGTTTGCAATCCCCGTCGTAGAGGCAGCTATCCACGGTGAGGTTATGGGGAACGCAGCGCCAGAGGGGGTGCCTCCGCCGGGAGAGCAGGGTGGTCTGCATGACAGATTTGGTTAGGAGGAGGGCGATGATGAAGAGTAGCATGTCGTCGGGGAGGCTGATGTTGCTGCTGGAACTACGTTGGTATTTCCCCAAAGAGGAAGGGATGATGCAACACAACTATGGTAGGTATTTTCCTCAGTGATGAGACCAAGGTTATCAAACCATTAGGAGAACCACACAACACTACGTGAACGACACTTGCACACAAAGAACAAATACTTCCAACCCGACATAAAAGAGGGGTTGTCAATCCCTCCTGGGTAAAAGATAGGTAAAAATTGAGTAGATTGGATAAATAAATCTCGCGGGAACTCGGGATAAAATACATAAATAAAAATTGTAGCAAGGTATTTTGGGGGTTTTGGATTAATAGATCTGAAAATAAAAGCAAATAAAAATAGATCTCGAAGGCAAATATAATAAAGAAGAGACCCGGGGGTCGTAGATTTCACTAGTGGCTTCTCTTGAGAAAAATAGCATACGGTGGGTAAATGAATTACTATTGGGCAATTGATAGAACTTCAAATAATCATGATGATATCCAGGCAATGATCATTATATAGGCATCACGTCCAATATTAGTAGACCAACTCATGCGTGCATCTACTACTATTACTCCACACATCGACCGCTATCCAGCATGCATCTAGTGTATTAAGTTCATGGAGAAATGGAGTAATGCAATAAGAATGAGGACATGATGTAGACAAGATCTATTCATGTACGAATAGACCCCAGCTTGTTATCCTTAGTAGCAACGATACATATGTGTCGTTTCCCCTTCTGTCACTGGGATCGAGCATTGCAAGATCGAACCCATCACAAAGCACCTCTTCCCATGGCAAGAAAAATCGATCTAGTCGGCCTAACTAAACCAAAGATTTCGAAGAAGAAATACGAGGCTATAAGTAATCATGCGTATAAGAGATCAAAAGACTCAAATAACTTTCATGGATAAAAACATAGATCTAAACGTAAACTCAAAGTTCATCGGATCCCAACAAACACACCGCAAAAAGAGTTACATCAAATAGATCTCCAAGAGACCATTGTATTGAGAATCAAAAGAGAGAGAGTGGAAGCCATCTAGCTACTAACTATGGACCCGTAGGTTTACAATGAACTACACACGCATCATCGGAGAGGCACCAATGAGGATGATGAGCCCCTCCGTGATGGTGTATAGATTGGATCTATGGTTTCTGGAACTTGCGACGGCTGGAATTGATTTTCATCGTCTCCCCTAGGGTTTCTGGAATATTGGGGTATTTATAGAGCAAAGAGGCGGTGCGGGAGGCCACCGAGGTGGCACAACCCACCAAGGCGCGCGTGGGCCCCCAAGCGCGCCCAGGTGGGTTGTGCCCCCCTCGGGGCACCCCTCTGGTACGTTTTTGTCCCATCCTGTGTCTTCTGGCCCAAAACAATTCTCCAAAAAGTTTCGCTGCGTTTGGACTCCTTTGGTATTGATTTTCTGCGAAGTAAAAAACAAGCAAAAACAACAACGAGCACTGGGCACTATGTCAATAGGTTAGTCCCAAAAAATGATATAAAGTTTCCATAAAATGATTGTAAAACATCCAAGAATGATAATATAACAGCATGGAACAATCAAAAATTATAGATACGTTGGAGACGTATCAGCTGCTGATGAAGTCTAGGCTCTTCGGATGCAGTTTCGGCTCAAGACGCCTCCGCTTGCTGGCTGCCTCGCCGTCCATCTCAGGCGGCGGCGACGCCGGTGTACACGTGTGCTGATGTGTATTGTGTGTTGGGTCTACGTGAGTGCTTCCTTGTTTGCATGCTACCGAGCAGTGGTGTGGTGTGCGTGAGTGCGTCCTTCACGCGGAGGAAGTGTGCTATCAATTTACTAGCGTGCGAAGTGCTACCGCAAGTGGTTTCAACTTTGTTTACTTCACCGCGTGTAGATGGGCCTCTAGTTTATTTATTTTCACCCACTGCCACATGGGCCAGCACACCAAGATAGAGAACACGAGATGACAAGGCAACAAGTGGACTGGTTGACCGGTCAACTAAACAATATACAGAGCTATACGCTGACACATTGAGCGTATAATCCCTCAGTAAAGAGAGATCGAGTGAGAGCACAAAGAGCCATGCCAAAGAAAAAAAAGAGGTATTAGAGAGAGAGAGAAAGAGCTACTCCCTTTGTTTGATAATGTAGTGCCTATAATTTTTTTAAGTAAAACTTTTGATACTTTGACCAAGTTATAAAGAAATTACTTATATCTACAATACAAAAGATAAATGATAATATGAACTAAGTACATGTTGTGATGAATGTATTGATCGTTCCATATGTAAATGTTTTTCTCCACATATACCTGGTCAAACTATTCTGAGGTTTGACTTTTCAAAACATCCATATGTTATGGATGCGAGAGAGTACCTAACTAGAGTGTGTGTGTGTGAGACTGAAAGGGTGAGTGAAAAAAGTGTGTGTGCGTTGGCGAAAGAGACATGGACAACACACGATAAAGTAGAGAAAAAGTGTGTGTGTATGTGTGTCTTATGAAAACATATCACACATGCATCTTCGGCGGCGGAAGCGAGGTGAGGAGATAGTTTGTGGTTGTTTGCAACCGAGAGAGAAAGACCCCTAGCATGTGGGCAACAGAGGTGTGGCAAACAAGGGAGAGAGGTCGAGAGAGATGTATTGAGAAAATACAGGCATGGGGAGGAGAGAGTGTGTGTTTGTGATAGAGAGATCCCCTGAAGTCCATGACAGGACTACATGGGTGGGAGATCGACTGACAAGGTGCGAGCATGACAGAAGATACCCCAAGAGATATCAAGATAGACGTAGGAATGGAAGGAGAGAATACGTGTGTTCCCAATGGATAGTGAGAGATAGTCATACTTAGGGGGGAGTGTGTGTGCCTATGATGGAGTGAGAGATTATGGTACTAAGGGGGGGGGGGCGTGTCGCATAGGGAGAGAACAAAGGAGGAGATTGTTAGATGGGTCTATGTAGTGCGAGCGAGATATGTGTATGTGTGAACCAGGGAGATATTAAGTTTGAGAGAGATAGAGGAGCCCTGATATGGCTGAGTGGTGCGTCAGATAGCTGAGAGGGAAAGAGATACTCCATCGATGCGTTCTATAATGCAGTGTGATAACCCACAAGTATAGGGGATCGCAATAGTTTTCGAGGGTAGAGTATTCAACCCAAATTTGTTGATTCGACACAAGGGGAGCCAAAGAATATTCTCAAGTATTAGCAGCTGAGTTGTCAATTCAACCACACCTGGAAACTTAATATCTGCAGCAAGGTATTTAGTAGCAAAGTAATACGATAGTAGTGGTAACGGTAGTAAAACTAATATTTTTGGTTTTATAGTGATTGTAACAGTAGCATAGCAACGGAAAAGTAAATGAGCGAAGAACAATATATGAAAAGCTCGTAGGCATTGGATCGGTGATGGATAATTTTTTTGGATGTGATTCCTCATGTAATAGTTATAACATAGGGTGACACAGAACTAGCTCCAGTTCATGAATGTAATGTAGGCATGTATTCTGAATATAGTCATACGTGCTTATGGAAAAGAACTTGCATGACATCTTTTGTCCTACCCTCCTGTGGCAGCAGGGTCCTATTGGAAACTAAGGGATATTAAGGCCTCCTTTTAATAGAGTACAAGACCAAAGCATTAACACAGAGTGAATACATGAACTCCTCAAACTACGGTCATCACCGGTAATGGTCCCAATTATTGTCACTTTGGGGTTAATGGATCATAACACATAATAGGTGACTATAGACTTGCAATATAGGATCAAGAACTCACATATATATTCGTGAAAACATAATAGGTTCAGATACGAAATCATGGCACTCGGGCCCTAGTGAAAAGCATTAAGCATAGCAAAGTCATAGCAACATCAATCTCAGAACATAGTGGATACTAGGGATCAAACCCTACCAAAACTAACTCGATTACATGATAAACTCATCCAACCCATCACCGTACAGCAAGCCTACGATGGAATTACTCACACACAGTGGTGAGCATCATGAAATTGGTGATGGAGGAAGGTTGATGATGACGATGGCGACGGATTCCCCTCTCCGGAGCCCCGAACGGACTCCAAATCAGCCCTCCTGAGAGAGTTTAGGGCTTGGCAGAGGCTCCGTATCGTAAAACGCGATGAATCCTTCTCTCTGATTTTTTCCTCCCCGAAAGTGAATATATGGAGTTGGAGTTGAGGTCGATGGAGCGTCAGGGGGGCCACGAGGCAGGGGCGCACCCAAGGGGTAGACGCGCCCCCCACCCTCGTGGGCAGGGTGTGCCCCCCTGACATGGATTCTTCTTCCAGTATTTTTTATATATTCCAAAAATAATCTCCGTTGATTTTCAGGTCATTCCGAGAACTTTTATTTCTGCACAAAAATAATACCTTGGCAATTCTGCTGAAAACAGCGTTAGTCCGGGTTAGTTCCATTCAAATCATGCAAGTTAGAGTCCAAAACAAGGGCAAAAGTGTTTCAAAATGTAGATACGACGGAGACGTATCAACTACCCCAAGCTTAAACCTTTGCTTGTCCTCAAGAAATTTAGTTGATAAACTGAAAGTGATGAAGAAAAACTTTTACTAACTCTGTTTGCTCTTGTTGTTGTAAATATGTAAAGCCAGCATTCAAGTTTTTAGCAAAGATTATGAACTAACCATATTCACAATAACATTTAGGTCTCATGTTTACTCATATCAATGGCATAATCAGCTAGCGAGCAATAATAAAAAATCTCGGATGACAACACTTTCTCAAAACAATCATGATATGATATAACAAGATGGTATCTTGCTAGCCCTTTCTGAGACCGCAAAACATAAATGCAGAGCACCTTTAAAGATCAAGGACTGACTAGACATTGTAATTCATGGTAAAAGAAATCCAGTCAGAGTCATACTCAATATAAACTAACAGTAATGGATGCAAATGACAGTGGTGCTCTCCAACTTGTGCTTTTTCATAAGAGGATGATTACTCAACATAAAAGTAAATGGATAAGCCCTTCGCAGAGGGAAGCAGGGATTTGTAGAGGTGCCAAAGCTTGGTTTTGAAATAGAGATGAATAATATTTTGAGCGTTATACACTCATTGTCAACATAACAACCGAGAGATCTCTATATCTTGCATGCTAATTATTGGCCGTTCCCAAGCAGAATGGTAAAGTTTATACTCCCCCACCACCAACAAGCATCAATCCATGGCTTGCCCGAAACAATGGGTGCCTCCAACTAACAACAATCCTGGGGGAGTTTTGTTTGCAATTATTTTGATTTGATTTGAGCAAGGGACTGGGCATCCCGGTGACCAGCCATTTTCTTGTGAATGAGGAGCGGAGTCCACTCCTCTTGAGAATAACCCGCCTAGCATGGAGGATACAGACATCTCTAGTTGATACACGAGCTATTCGAGCATACAAAATAGAATGTTTATTTGAAGGTTTAGAGTTTGGCACATACAAATTTACTTGGAACGGCAGGTAGATACCGTATATATGTAGGTATGGTGGACTCATATGGAATAACTTTGGGGTTCTTGGAATTGGATGCACAAGCAGTATTCCTGCTTAGTACATGTGAAGGCTAGAAAAAGATTGGGAAGCAACCAGCTAGAGAGCGACAACAGTCATGAACATGCATTAAAATTAATCTACACCGAATGCAAGCATGAGTAGGATATAATGCACCATGAACATAAATATCGTAGAGGCTATGTTGATTTTGTTTCAACTACATGCGTGAACATGTGCCAAGTCAAGCCACTCGAATCGTTCAAAAGAGGATACCACCCTATCATACTACATCACAACCATTTTAATAGCATGTTGGCACGCAAGGTAAACCATTATAAACTCCTAGCTAATTAAGCATGGCATAAGCAACTACAATCTCTAATTGTCATTGCAAATATGTTTCTTTCATAATAGGCTGAATCAGGAACGATGAACTAATCATATTTACAAAAACAAGAGAGGTCGAGTTCATACCAGCTTTCCTCATCTCAATAAGTTCATCATATAATCATCATTATTGCCTTTCACTTGCGCGACCGAATAGTGTGGAAAATAATAATAGTGCACGTGCATTGGACTAAGCTGGAATCTGCAAGCATTCAATTCAAGAGACAAGACAAGGTAATATGGGCTCTTTGTTAGATCAACAATAATGCATATACGAGCCACTCAACATTTTCATTATGGTCTTCTCCTCTCGACCCCCAAAGGAAAGAAAAGAAACAAAACTATTTACACGGGAAAGCTCCCAACAAGCAAAAGAAGAACGAGAAATCTTTTTGAGTTTTCTTTTTAATTACTACTACTACAGGCATGGAAAGTAAACGAGCTAAAATATACAACTAATTTTTTTGTTTTTCTTAAGGTTTTTCAAACACACAAGAAGAAAGCGAGAAAATGAAAATAATCTAGCATGGATGATACAATGAAAAAGTATGAGCACCGACTACTGGCATGAGTGTGTGGACATGAATGTAATGTTGGTGAGAGATACGTATTCCCCCAAGCTTAGGCTTTTGGCCTAAGTTGGTATATGCCCATGGATCAAAGTTGTAGCTGGGGTCGTACTGAGATGCAGCAGCAATTGCCTGATGAGCTGCAGCTTGGAGGCGAGCTGCCTTCGCCGTCCTCTAGTACTCGGTCGCCTCCTTCCTGGTTATAACATATCTCCCTTTTTCCTAGAAGTCAAAGAAGGTAGGAGCAGGGAGAGCGACGTGATAGGTGTGTCATCTGTCAAAGATTAGTCTGTCAAAGATTGTTCCTCTCAACAAACTGATGATGAACCATGGCATTATAATCTAAATAAGCAGGAGGCAACTCAATATCATCTCCATGTATGGGTGTCTCAAGAGAATCAGCTAAAGGGGTTGCATAAATTCCACCAAAGAAATCTCCATTAATTTTGTTATTATGCAACCTGCGTGCAACAATGGGCCCCAAGTTATATTGTCTATCTCCTAATACATCACTCTCGAGAACACTAAGATCTGGCACAGACATGTGACATGCCTCATCCTACCATTTATGCATCTACCTATAAAGAGAGCAAAATAATGTATAGCAGGAAAATGTATGCTTCCTATGGTAGCTTGCGTGATTTCCCTACATTCCCCCACAGTGATATTAGCAAGAAAATCGTTATATTCAGATTTACGAGGTTCACTAACATTACCCCATGGTGGGAGTTTACAAGCAGTATTAAAATCTTCTAAGTCCATGGTATAAGATTTATCATAAAGATCAAACAGAACAGTTTGAGAATTGCGTGATGATGTAAATTCAAACCTTCTCACAAAGGAATCAGTGAGGTAGTGGTACTGATGGCACTTATCTGCCATGACGCTCTCAAGATCAGCGTTACACACATATGCGTCAAATTCCTCCTTGATTCCTGCTCGAACCATGAAGTCCTCTGACGGCCATTCACAAGGCCGCACTTGAGCATCTCTTGGCAGTTCATTGTCCGTCTCGCGTATTGCGGGCCTGGGTCCTTTCTTCCTTGAGAACCACCTTGGTACATTTTCCAAAACATATTTCTTCCTCTGAAAAATTTCTGAAATTTTTAGTGACTCAACAATAAAAGTGAACCAAACTCAACAAGATTAATAGTAACTACTCCTACAAGTGCCTAGAGGCTATATCATGCATTAAAACTACTTTTGACCATATAAATTTGACATGCAGGCTCAAGAACAAGGTTACCTAAGCAGCAAAAATTTGCAATGAATAAAGCACTATAACAAAAACTAATTGGACCATTGGAGGAGTCACATACCAAAGAACAATCCCTCAAAGCAGTTTTGTGAATGGAGCTTTGAGCAAGGAGGTCAAAAATGGCAGCAAGATGAGCAAGAACTTGGGTTTGGTGATTTTTTTGGAGGAAGAAGGAGTGTGTGGTGGCTGGAATAAGTGGAGGGGACCCACGTGGGGTCCATGAGGCAGGGGGCGCGCCCTCCACCCTCATGGGCACGTGGCTGCTCCCCCTGTTGTGTTTTCAGTGCCAGATATTCTCAAATATTCTAGAAAAAATCATATTTAAATTTCATGGCATTTGGATAACTTTTATTTTCGGGGTATTTTTTATTGCAAGGATAATTCAAAAAACAGACAAAAAACTATTTTTGCTTTATTCAATATAAATAACAGAAAGTAAAAAGAGGGTACAAAAGGTTGTGTTTTCTAACTTCATCCATCTCATGCTCATCAAAAGGAATCCACTAACAAGGTTGATTAGGTCTTGTTAACAAACTCATTTCGAATAACATGGAACCGGGGAAATTACGAATAACACTAGGTTACCTCAACGGGGATATGCACATCCCCAACAATAAGAATATCATATTTCTTCTTGACAGTAGGAAGAGGGAATTCAAAACCTCCAATAGTAATTGTTGAAATTTTTCCAATAGAATTGATACTATGGACTTGAGATTGTTTCCTCGGAAAGTGTACCGTATGCTCATTACCATTAACATGAAAAGTGACATTGCCTTTGGTGCAATCAATAACAACCCCTGCAGTATTCAAAAAGGGTCTTCCAAGAATAATCGACGTACTATCGTCCTCGGGAATATCAAGAATAACAAAGTCCGTTAAAATAGTAACGTTTGCAACCACAACAGGCACATCCTCACAAATGCTGATAGGTATAGCAGTTGATTTATCAGCCATTTGCAAAGATATTTCAGTAGGTGTCAACTTATTCAAATAAAGTCTATGATATAAAGAGAGAGGCATAACACTAACACCGTCTCCAAGATCACATAAAGCAGTTTTAACATAGTTTCTTTTAATGGGACATGGTATAGTTGGTACTCCTGGATCTCCAAGTTTCTTTGGTATTCCACCCTTAAAAGTATAATTAGCAAGCATGGTAGAAATTTCAGCTTCCGGTATCTTTCTTTTATTAGTAACAATTTCCGTCATGTATTTAGCATAAGGGTCATTTTAAGCATATCAGTCAAACACATATGCAAAAAGATAGGTCTAATCATTTCAGCAAAGCGCTCAAAATCCTCATCATCCTTTTTCTTGGATTGTTTAGGAGGAAAAGGCATGGGTTTTTGAACCCATGGTTCTCTTTCTTTACCGTGCTTCCTAGCAACAAAGTCTCTCTTACCATAATGTTGATTCTTTGATTGTGGGTTATCAAGATCAATAACAGGTTCAATCTCTACATCATTATCATTGCTAGGTTGAGCATCAACATGAACATCATCATTAACATTATCACTAGGTTCATGTTCATTACTAGATTGTGTTTCAACATCAGAAATAGAAATATCATTGGGATTCTCAGATGTGTCAACAACAGGTTCACTAGAAGCATGCAAAGTCCTATCATTTTTCTTTTTCTTCCTCTTAGAAGGACTAGGTGCATCAACATTAGTTCTCTGAGAATCTTGCTCAATTCTCTTAGGATGGCCTTCAGGATACAAAGGTTCCTGAGTAATTTTACCACCTCTAGTCATAACTCTAACACCATTATCATTTTTCTTATTATTTAATTCATTGAGCAAATCATTCTGAGCTTTAAGTACTTGTTCTACTTGAGTGGTAACCATAGAAGCATGTTTACTAATAAGTTTAAGTTCACCTTTAACATTATCCATATAATCACCCAAGTGTTCAAGCATATTAGCATTGTGTTTCAATTGTCTACCAACATAAGCATTGAAGTTTTCTTGTTTAACCATAAAGTCATCAAACTCATCCAAGCATGGGCTAGCAAACTTAGTAAATGGGATTTCACATTTATCGAATCTATAGAGAGAATTTACCTTTACTACCTGTGTCGGGTTATCAAGACCATGTATTTCTTCAACAGGTGGCAAATTAAGACCATGTATATTTCTTCAATAGGTGGTAAATTCTTAACATCTTCAGTTTTAATACCTTTTTCTTTCATAGATTTCTTTGCCTCTTGCATATCTTCAGGACTGAGAAATAGAATACCCCTTTTCTTAGGAGTTGGCTTTGGAGTTGGTTCAGGAAGTGTCCCATTATTTTCATTAGTCAACATATTATTCAAAAACAATTAAGCTTGATCAACAGTTCTTTCCCTGAAAACACAACCAACACAACTATCTAGGTGGTCTCTGTAAGCATCAGTTAGTCCATTATAAAATATATCAAGTATTCCAATTTTCTTGAGAGGATGATCAGGCAAAGCATTAAGTAATCGGAGAAGCCTCCCCCAAGCTTGTGGGAGACTCTCTTCTTCAATTTGCACAAAATTTTATATTTCCCTTAAAGCAACTTGTTTCTTATGAGCGGGGAAATATTTAGCAGAGAAGTAATAAATCATATCCTGGGG
The DNA here is from genome assembly GCF_003073215.2 of Triticum urartu. Lineage (NCBI taxonomy): Eukaryota > Viridiplantae > Streptophyta > Magnoliopsida > Poales > Poaceae > Triticum > Triticum urartu. Next base: position 398,390,213 of record NC_053023.1, on the reverse strand, counting down.
ACTACGCACACAACCAGGATCAAGAGAATTAAACCATGTCTTAGCATCACCCTTTAATGAGAACGGAAACAACTTGAGGATAAAGTAATAGCGAGTTTTCTCATCATTAGTGAATAGGGTGGCTATATCATTTAATTTAGTAAGATGTGCCACAACAGTTTTAGATTCATAGCCATAAAAAGAATCAAATTCAACCAAAGTAATTAAGTCAGGATCGACAGAGAAATCATAATCCTTATCAGTAATAAAGATAGGTGAAGTAGCAAAAGCAGGGTCATATTTCATTCTAGCATTCAAAGACTTTTCTTTAAGCTTTGCTAATAATTTCTTAAGATCAGATCTATCATTGTAAGCTAAGAATTCTCTAGCAGTTTCTTCATCCATAATATAACCCTCTGGAACAACACACAATTCATATTTAGGGGGAGAATCTTCATCATCACTTTCATCAATATTATCAGTTTCAACAATTTCATTCTCTCTAGCCCTAGAAAGTTGTTCATCAAGAAATTCACCTAGTGGCACAGTAGTATCAAGCATAGAAGTAGTTTCATCATAAGTACCATGCAAAGCATAAGTGGCATAATCAATAACATGCGACCTATCGAAGTCAATATGTAACGCCCCAGATATACTTTCCATATTTGTATCCAACTCTTGCCGTTTCCGGCGTTAACTTATATTTATTTCTCGGGTTCGGGTCTTTGTCTCCATGTGTTGTTCTCATTTTTCGTGCATCGCATATCATGTCGTCACGTGCATTGCATTTGCATACATGTTCATCTCATGCATTCGAGCATTTTCCCCGTTGTCCGTTTTGCATTCCGGCGCTTCGTTCTCCTCCGGTGGCCATTTCCAGCTTTCTTTCGTGTGTGGGGATTAAACATTTCCGGATTGGACCGAGACTTGCCATGCGGCCTTGGTTTACTACCGGTAGACCGCCTGTCAAGTTTCGTGTCATTTGGACTTCGTTTGATACTCGTACGGTTAACCGAGGGACCGAAAAGGCCTCGTGTGTGTTGCAGCCCAACACCCCCCAAATTTGTCCCAAAACCCACCAAACTTTGCTGATTTCAGGGACTTAGTGATTTCACTAAGTCTGGGATATTTTAGTTCGTGATGCCATATGTCCAGCTTGTTTCCTAGTGATCCGTGCCTCTTTTGAGGATGATAAGTAAGGGAGTTTTGATATTTATGTTATGCTCTATCCATCCATGTCTTTGTTTGCATATGTGGAGTGCTCTAGGTTGACTCAATCGAGCTCAACTTTTGCTTCGTTGTTAATCTGGGCAGATCGTCAACTTGTTTGCGATTTTGCCGATGCTACCGTTAGTGTTCCATGCATGATATGCCTTTGTTCTTGCCATGTGTAGCTAGCATATTGTTCCTTCTCGCTGGTTATATGCTTGCCTTGCTATGACTTGCACCGTAGTGAGTGCATCGAGCTCGTTTACATGCCTTCGTGAGTTATAATTTCAGCATGTCTCAGTTTTCACTAAGTCTGAAAACTGATTGTGTTCGAGCTATGTTCGTGAGCTCGGTAGAGTATTTTGTGAACCCTTTTGACCCCAGGTCACTTTGAGTGTTTTGTTAAGCTTGTTGAGTAGCTCCATGCCATGTTCTTACTTGTCATGTTCAGGTTCTCTATAATGTTGTTTTGCTGCTCCAAAGAGAGCATCGTGATCTGAAATTTCAGGCTAGTGTTAATTTCACTAAGTCTGGAATCTGTTTTGCATATTCATTTTTGCCATGCTTGTTTGAACCTCTTAATTGATGATTTTGCCTTTGTCTCAGTGCTAGTGATTTGTTAAGAATCTTGTGTACATCACTGCCATGTATTTTGTTTTCATGTTTGGTGGCTGTAGCATGTTCAGTTCGTTGCATTTAGATGCCTACTTGCTGTAAATCACAGACCGGTGTCATATCTTAAAACGCTTGCCATTTCCAAACCGTAGCTCCGATTCCAATGATCTTTATATCGTTTTCAAGCGATTTCGTCCCCTCTATCCAGTGGCACCCTTGGAATTCCAAGTTGAGGCCAGGTTCATGCATTTCCTGTCATATCTTGCATTTTGCATCCCGCATCGCATCCCGCATAGCATATCATCATTTCATCATATTGCTTGGTCTTGCACGTGGTTGATTGTATCCTTGTTGCTTGTTTGTCTTGTTTGGGTAGAGCCGGGAGACGAGTTCGCTACCGAGGAGCCCGTTGAGTTTGCTTGTGAGGATCCAGTCAGCTTTGACAACTGTGCAGGCAAGATGATCATACCCTCGAAATCACTACTATCTTTGCTATGCTAGTTTGCTCGCTCTTTTGCTTTGCCACTGCTACGATGCCTACCACTTGCTTGTCAGCCTACCAATTGCATGATTGAACCTCTAACCTACCATTGTCCTAGCAAACCATTGATTGGCTTTGTTACCGCTTTGCTCAGCCCCTCTTATAGCGTTGCTAGTTGCAGGTGCAGATTGGAGCCGTTCCTATTGGAACGTCTTTTATTTGCTTGTTGGGATATCACTATATTGCTATGTTATCTTAATGCATCTATATACTTGGTAAAGGGTGGAAGGCTCGGCCTCTCGCCTAGTGTTTTGTTCCACTCTTACCGCCCTAGTTTCCGTCATATCGGTGTTATGTTCTCGGATTTTGCGTTCCTTACGCGGTTGGGTTATAATGGGAACCCCTTGATATTTCGCCTTGATTAAAGCTTTTCCAGCAATACCCAACCTTGGTTTTACCATTTGCCGCCTACCCCTTTTCTTTCCCTTGGGTTCTGCAGACTCAAGGGTCACCTTATTTTAACCCCCCCCCCCCCCCGGGCCAGTGCTCCTCTGAGTGTTGGTCCACCTGTCAGCTACCGGTGGCCACCAGGGGCAACTCTGGGCTGGCCTACCCGTACCTAAGAAAATCTGAGTGTGCCCTGAGAAAGAGATATGTGCAGCTCCTATCGGGATTTGTCGGCACATTCGGGCGGTGTTGCTGGTCTTGTTTTAACCTGTCGAAGTGTCTTGAGTTACCGAGATACCGAGTCTGATCGGAACGTCTTGGGAGGAGGTCTTTTCCTTCGTTGACCGTGAGAGCTTGTCATGGGCTAAGTTGGGACTCCCCTGCAGGGATTGAACTTTCGAAAGCCGTGCCCGCGGTTATGGGCAGATGGGAATTTGTTAATGTCCGGTTGTAGATAACTTGAATCTTAATTAATTAAAATGAATCAACTGAGTGTGTTGCCGTGATGGCCTCTTCTCGGCGGAGTCTGGGAAGTGGACACGGTGTTGGAGTAATGCTTGCGCCGGTTGTTCCTCTAGATTCTCGCTCGCGCCTTGCCTCCTCTTCTCGCTCTCTTTTGCGTATAAGTTAGCCACCACATATGCTAGTCGCTTGCTGCAGCTCCACATACTTGCCTTATCCTTCCTATAAGCTTAAATAGTTTTGATCGCGAGGGTGCGAGATTGCTGAGTCCCTGTGGCTCACATATACTATAATTCCAGATGCAGGTCCAGGTGATTCCGCTCCAGTTGACGAGTACGAGCTCAAGTGGGAGTTCGACGAGGACTCTCAGCGTTATTATGTTTCCTTTCCCGATGATCAGTAGTGGTGCCTAGTTGGGGTTATCGATTCAGGGCCTTGTCGCATGTTGGGGGTCTTTTCTATTTTGGCACCGTAGTCGGGCCATGAGTGATTTGTATGATGGATGTTATTTATGTACTTTGATGTGACATGGCGAGTGTAAGCCAACTATGTATCTCCCCTTTATTATGTATTACATGGGATGTTTGTGATGATTTCCTAACTTGCGACATTGCTTTCAATGCGGTTATGTCTCTAAGTCGTGCCTCGACACGTGGGAGCTATAGCCGCATCGAGGGCGTTACAAGTTGGTAATCAGAGCCTTCCCCGACCTTAGGATCCCCCATTGCTTGATCGTTTTTAGCAGCCGAGTTGTGTCTAGAAAAATGTTTTGAGTCACTTAGGAATTATATATCGGAGAGCTTAGGAATTCTTTTTACTTCCCAGTCTCCTCATCGCTCTGGTAAGGCATCCTGACGTAGAGTTTTGACTCTTCTCTTCTCAAATTTCACTAAATTTTTTTTTTAGGATCACGCGAGTATCTTGGTTTTGTTCCGATGGTTTTGTGACGAGAACATTGTTCTTGGTGCCTCCTGTCTTTAGGGGTTGTGGAAGTGTCCCGGGGAGTTGAGCTCCGAGGTGTTGTCGTCACAATTTTATCGTTGCAATTCTGGTATACTTGAGATTTGTGCGCGACATCGAAAATCTCTTTTATGCAGTTCGTTGGTGAGATAACCTCGACGCCACCCAGTACTGGGGCGGGAGTTCGGGAGTATCGCCATAACTTGTATAACGGATGCTTTTCGAAGGTTCAGATAAATGGTTTCCGAAGGTTTCTTGGTTATGTGTTGAAGGATGGATACAACTGGATGTAGGATTGCTAGCTTGAGTGAGATATTATGCTCCCCTGTATCCCCAACACCTGATTGCATAACCGGGAAAATTTCGGGAATTTCATAGGTGGGAATTCAAGTAGCCTTAGGATATCTTTCCGACAGATGTATGATATGAAATTGGGGTTCGACGTCTAGTGGTTCACCTATTCACGGTCGATTTTACAGTGGTCTCGTTGTGTCTTAAAGAGTCCTTGGCTATGCTGACTCGGGGACGCTTCGTATGTCATGTGCACTGCCTTGTACATGATGGTGCTGTACGATCGAGCCCGTGTAGGTCCCACCACGAAAACTTCGGACGAAATTTCTATCATGTATTTGTTCCGGCTTATTCCGCAAGCCAACCCTTGGTTTTATTTTCAGTTGTGGCATTCGAGTTGCTCCGACGTCACATGTTGATACCATCCCTCGTTGTTGTACCCCTTCTACCTGATTCTTCGTGGCTTCGCAATTTAGGAATATGTGACCACTTCAAGAGAAGTGCATTCGTTCATTTTGTTCGGATGTGAAGACTTTATGTTGCAATTTTCATTCCGTTGGATTCAGCTTCAATACTTGTCTATTTGTGTGCTAATGGTGGTCAACATCTTCAGGATGGCTCCTCCAACGCGCACGACTCCGAATCCTGATCCGCCTCCACCTCCGCCTCCTCCAGAAGCATGGCAAGCTGTGATGGCCGCTACTAATGCAAACACTCAGCTGATCATGCAAATTCTCCAAGAGCGCAATCAAGGCAGTCAAGGGAATCAAGGCAGCAACCAGGGTCACTTTGCTACACTCAACCAGTTCCTTGCTAACGGGCCAAAGACTTTCAGTAATTGTGTTGAGGCAACCGATGCTGACGATTGGCTTGTGGATCTGAATAAGCATTTCGAGTGCAGCAACGTCAGGCCTGAGGACTTTGTGAAATTCGCTTCCTTCCAACTCAAAGATCAGGCTGCAGAGTGGTTCCAGCAGTACAAGGATTCCAGAGGTGGACGTGTTATCACTTGGGATGATTTCCGTCAAGATTTCTGCGCTCATCACATTCCGCAGAGCGTGGTTGAAAGCAAGCGTGAGGAATTCCGCAATCTGAAGCAAGGCTCTTTGTCTGTCTATGACTACAACAAATTGTTCCAGAAACTTGCCCGCTTTGCCAAACAGGACGTGCCTGACGAGAAGAGCATGATATATCAGTTCAGGGGTGGTCTCAGAGAAGATATTCAGCTCGCTCTTGTTCTCTTCGAGCCTTTGAGATACGATGAGTTCTACAACATGGCACTGAAGCAAGAGGCTGCTCAGTTGAGGTGTGATGCTTTGAGGAAGCGAGTCAGAGATGTTACTCCGTCTTCCTCTACTCAAGTGGCCAAGTAGCAGAAGCATTGGCTTCCTCCTCCTCCGTTCCGTCAGCCGTATCAGCAGAAGAGCAAAGGTGGCAGTGGTTCTTCCCACCCACCCAACCCAGGCTTTCAGAACAAGACTTCGTCTCAAGCTCCAAAATCGAGTGCTCCGTATCACCGTCCGCTTTCAGAGGTCACGTGCAACAAGTGCCAACAGAAGGGTCACTATGGCAACAAGTGTTTCAACCAGAGGCGTCTTCCTCCTCCTCCTCCTGTCAGATCGGCAAGTACAGCTGTGGTCAAGCATAATCCCAAGCACGCCAAGGTCAATTTGATGAATGCAGCTCAGGCAGAGGACTCGTCAGATGTGATCATGGGTAACCTTCCTGTTAATGATATTCCTGCAAATGTTCTTTTTGACACGGGTGCATCGCATTGTTTCATCTCGAGACCGTTTTCATCTAAGCATGGGTTTCCTTTGCAAATTTTGCCTAGTCCTTTAGCAGTTGTCTCTCCCGGTAAGCGCATGCAGGCTAACTCCATTGCTCCGGATGTTACTATTACTTTGGGTGATTACAAGTTTCTATCTTCTCCAACGGTTCTTGGTGACTCGGATATTGATCTTATTCTCGGAATGGATTGGCTTTCTAAGCACAAGGCTCAGCTTGATTGTGCAGCCAGACAGATTCATTTGACTCATTCGTTTGAGGATGTAATTGTCTTTGCCGCTCGGGATAATACCATCCGGTTGTTTTCTCTCAATGAGAAGGGTGAATTGGATGCTATTTCGTAGATTCCGGTTGTTTGTGAATATCAAGACGTTTTCCGGAAGAACTCCCAGGGATGCCTCCAAACCGGCCGGTTGAATTTGTTATTGAACTTGAGCCCGGTATGGAACCTGTGTGCAAACGTCCCTACAAGCTCTGCCCCGAAGAGTTGAAGGAGTTGAAGAAAAACTCGATGAGCAAGAAAGATTGGGTCTCATCCGGCCTAGTACTTCTCCGTGGTGTCGTGGTGTTCTTTTTGTGAAGAAGAAGGATGGATCGAGTCGACTTTGTGTTGATTACCGTCCAGTGAACAAGAAGACCATCAAGAACAAATACCCACTTCCCAACATCAATGAGCTGTTCGAACAACTCAAAGGTGCCCAAGTATTCTCCAAGCTTGACCTTCGTATGGGTTATCACCAGATTCGCATTCGTGAAGAAGATATTCCCAAGACGGCGTTCAGAACAAGCTTTGGTTCATATGAATACACCGTCATGTCTTTTGGCCTCGCCAACGCTCCTCCGACGTTCTCTCGCATGATGAACTTCATCTTCAACGCCTACACCAATGACTTCGTTTTGGTCTATCTCGATGACATTCTGGTTTGCTCGAAGAACAAGGAAGATCATGCCAAGCATTTGCGTTTGGTTCTTGATAAGCTCAGGGAACATCAATTCTATGCCAAGTTCTCCAAGTGTGAGTTTTGGCTCGATGAGGTTCTTTATCTTGGTCATATCATCTCTGCCAAGGGCATTTCCGTGAATCCTGAGAAGGTGTCCTCAATTGTGAATTGGGAACCTCCTCAGAATGTGAAGCAACTCCGCAGTTTTCTCGGTCTCGCAAGCTATTGCCGAAGATTCGTTGAAAACTTTTCCAAGATCGCGAAGCCTCTCTCAAATCTTCTTCAGAAGCACGTCAAGTATGTTTGGTCTCCGGAGTGTGATATTGCTTTCAACACTTTGAAAGAGAAGTTGATCACTGCTCCAGTTCTGACTCCACCTGATGAATCCAAGCTGTACGAGGTCTTTTGTGATGCCTCTCTCCAAGGTCTTGGCGCAGTATTGATGCAAGAGAAGAAAGTGGTTGCTTATACCTCTCGCCAGTTGAAGCCTAATGAGAAGAACTACCCCACTCATGATCTCGAGTTGGCGGCAGTTGTGCATGCTCTTTTGACTTGGAGACATCTTCTATTGGGAAGGAAAGTGGACATTTTCACTGATCACAAGAGTCTCAAGTACATCTTCACCCAGCCTAATCTCAACCTAAGGCAGACTCGATGGGTCGAAATGATTCAAGAGTACAATCCGAGTATTGAGTATACTCCAGGCAAGGCCAATGTGATTGCTGACGCTTTGAGCAGGAAGGCTTACTGCAACAGTCTGATTCTTAAGCCTTATCAACCCGATCTTTGTGAAGCGTTCCGCAAACTTAATCTGCAAGTTGTTCCTCAAGGTTTCCTCGCCAACCTTCAAGTCTCTCCTACCTTAGAAGACCAGATTCGCCAAGCCCAGCTTCTTGATGCTATGGTGAAAAAGGTGAAGATTGGGATTGCAAAGAGTCAGTCCAAGTACAAGTGCTACCGCCTTGATGACAAGGACACTCTCTTCTTCGAGGATCGTATTGTTGTGCCCAAAGGTGACCTCCGTAAAGTGATCATGAACGAGGCTCACAATTCTCTCCTCTCCATCCACCCTGGGAGCACGAAGATGTATCAGGACCTCAAGCAAGCTTATTGGTGGACTCGAATGAAGCGCGAGATCGCTCAATTCGTGAATGAATGTGATGTCTGCAGAAGAGTGAAGTCAGAACACCAAAGGCCAGCTGGTCTCCTCCAACCTCTTGCCATTCCAGAATGGAAGTTTGACCACATTGAAATGGACTTCGTGACTGGGTTTCCAAAGTCCAAGCGGGGCAATGATGCTATATTCGTTGTCATCGACAAACTCACCAAAGTGGCTCACTTTCTGCCTATCAAAGAGTCGATCACTGCAGCTCAATTGGCGGAACTCTATACCTCTCGCATTGTCTTTCTGCACGGTATTCCTCAAGTGATATCTTCGGACCGTGGCAGCATCTTTACCTCGAAGTTTTGGGATTCTTTCCAGAAGGCCATGGGCACCAACATCCGCTTCAGCATTGCGTTCCATCCTCAAACAAGCGGTCAAGTCGAGCGTGTCAACCAGATTCTTGAAGATATGCTCAGGGCTTGTGTGATCTCCTTCGGCATGAAATGGGAGGATTGTCTTCCTTATGCTGAATTCTCATACAACAACAGTTTTCAAGCAAGTTCGGGCAAGGCCCCTTTTGAAATTCTGAATGGCAGGAAGTGCCGTACCCCTCTCAACTGGTCTGAAACCGGTGAACGTCAGCTGCTGGGTAATGACTTAATCACAGAAGCAGAAGAAATGTGCAAAGTCATTCGTGATAACCTCAAAGCAGCCCAATCCCGCCAGAAGAGCTACTATGATAGTAAGCACCGTGATTTGGCTTTCGAGATCGGAGATCATGTTTACCTCCGTGTCTCTCCTATGAAAGGTACTCGTCGCTTCGGTATCAAAGGAAAGCTTGCCCCTAGATACGTGGGACCTTTCAAGATTGTCAGCAAGAGAGGCGACCTCGCCTATCAGCTCGAGCTTCCTTCAAACTTTGCCAATGTTCATGATGTGTTCCATGTCTCCCAACTTCGAAAGTGCTTCAAGACTCCTGACCGCACCATCAACTTCGAGGACATTGAGCTCCAAGAAGATCTCTCATATCGTGAGCACCCAGTTGCTATTCTTGAAGAGACTGAACGCAAGACTCGCAACAAGTCAATCAAATTTCTCAAAGTCAAGTGGTCTCACCATTCCGACCGTGAAGCTACATGGGAACGCGAGGATCACCTCTGTTCTGAGTACCCGGAGTTCTTTCAGTCCTAGATCTCGGGACGAGATCTTTTCGTAGTGGTGGAGTGTTGTAACGCCCCAGATATACTTTCCATATTTGTATCCAACTCTTGCCGTTTCCGGCGTTAACTTATATTTATTTATCGGGTTCGGGTCTTTGTCTCCGTGTGTTGTTCTCGTTTTTCGTGCATCGCATATCATGTCGTCACGTGCATTGCATTTGCATACATGTTCATCTCATGCATTCGAGCATTTTCCCCGTTGTCCGTTTTGCATTCCGGCGCTTCGTTCTCCTCCGGTGGCCATTTCCAGCTTTCTTTCGTGTGTGGGGATTAAACATTTCTGGATTGGACCGAGACTTGCCATGCGGCCTTGGTTTACTACCGGTAGACCGCCTGTCAAGTTTCGTGTCATTTGGACTTCGTTTGATACTCGTACGGTTAACCGAGGGACCGAAAAGGCCTCGTGTGTGTTGCAGCCCAACACCCCCCAAATTTGTCCCAAAACCCACCAAACTTAGCTCCATGTCCTAGAGCGTTCGATCACGATCGCGTGGGCGAAAACCGCACCTCATTTGGACTCTCCTAGCTCCCTCTATGCCTATTTAAAGGCCCCCATTTTCGGATCTCGGATTCTCCCCGTCCTCCTCCTAAAAAAAACAGATCAAACCCCCCCCCCCCCCACCGACGGACGTGTCCGGATCCGACCGGACAATGTCCGCCCGATCCGCCTCGCCCAACCAGCGTCCGCCACGTGGCCTGCCGCCGCCCTCGCCGCCTCGCCGCCGCCCGCCTCCTCCTTCGCCCGAGGCCGCCGCCGCCCGCCGCCCTCGTCGCCGGCGCCGCCCCGCCGCCGTCCGCATCGGCGCCGGACGCCGCCGCCTCTCCTCGCCTCGCCGCCGGCCCCGCCGCCTCCTCGCCGCGCCGCCGCGGGACGCCGCCCCCGCCGGCGCCGCCGACTGCCGCCGCCCCGCCCTCCGGTCCCCTCGTCGCCGGCCGTTGCCTCCTTCCCAGTCGTCGCCGGTGAACAGTACCGCCGCCGCCTCGGTATCCGTGCCCGATCCAGATCTGGATCTGGGATATTTCGGTTGACTCTCCTCCCGAAACCCTAATTTTCGAGCAATCTTTGACTGCTCGTATCTCCGCAACCGTAGCTCCGTTTTGGGCATATGATATATCAAAATCTTCGTCTCGACATGTACATCATTTCATTCCATTGCATCATTTGCATTTGAGGTCATCTTGTTGCCCAAAATGCTGTTAGAAGGAGGCTTCGTGAGTTAAATTGCAGATCCGTTAGTTCATCATGTACTTTTGTCATTTTTGCCATGTTTAATCCGTGCATGATATGCCTGTGCCCCTTTGGGATGAATTGTTTAGCATTTTGTCTTCTTTCTAGAGGTGCCACCCATGCATTTTTAGGATGTGTGTATTGTCTTGTGCAAGCTTGCGAAGAGAGGTACCTGAGATTGCTGATTTCAGGGACTTAGTGATTTCACTAAGTCTGGGATATTTTAGTTCGTGATGCCATATGTCCAGCTTGTTTCCTAGTGATCCGTGCCTCTTTTGAGGATGATCAGTAAGGGAGTTTTGATATTTATGTTATGCTCTATCCATCCATGTCTTTGTTTGCATATGTGGAGTGCTCTAGGTTGACTCAATCGAGCTCAACTTTTGCTTCGTTGTTAATCTGGGCAGATCGTCAACTTGTTTGCGATTTGGCCGATGCTACCGTTAGTGTTCCATGCATGCTATGCCTTTGTTCTTGCCATGTGTAGCTAGCATATTTTGCCTTCTCGCTTGTTATATGCTTGCCTTTCTATGACTTGCACCGTAGTGAGTGCATCGAGCTCGTTTACATGCCTTCGTGAGTTATAATTTCAGCATGTCTCAGTTTTCACTAAGTCTGAAAACTGATTGTGTTCGAGCTATGTTCGTGAGCTCGGTAGAGTATTTTGTGAACCCTTTTTACCACAGGTCACTTTGGGTGTTTTGTTAAGCTTGTTGAGTAGCTCCATTCCATGTTCTTACTTGTCATGTTCAGGTTCTCTATCATGTTGTTTTGCTGCTCCAAAGAGAGCATCGTGATCTGAAATTTCAGGCTAGTGTTAATTTCACTAGTGTTAATTTCACTAAGTCTGGAATCTGTTTTGCATATTCATTTTTTCCATGCTTGTTTGAACCTCTTAATGGATGATTTTGCCTTTGGCTCAGTGATAGTGATTTGTTAAGCATCTTGTGTACATCACAGCCATGTATTTTGTTTTCATGTTTGGTGGCTGTAGCATGTTCATTTCGTTGCATTTAGATGCCTACTTGCTGTAAATCGCAGACCGGTGTCATATCTTAAAACGCTTGCCATTTCCAAACCGTAGCTCCGATTCCAATGATCTTTATATCGTTTTCAAGCGATTTCGTCCCCTCTATCCAGTGGCACCCTTGGAATTCCAAGTTGAGGCCAGGTTCATACATTTCCTGTCATATCTTGCATTTTGCATCCCGCATTGCATCCCGCATAGCATATCATCATTTCATCATATTGCTTGGTCTTGCACGTGGTTGATTGTATCCTTGTTGCTTGTTTGTCTTGTTTGGGTAGAGCCGGGAGACGAGTTCGCTACCAAGGAGCCCGTTGAGTTTGCTTGTGAGGATCCAGTCAGCTTTGACAACTGTGCAGGCAAGATGATCATACCCTCGAAATCACTACTATCTTTGCTATGCTAGTTTGCTCGCTCTTTTGCTTTGCCACTGCTACGATGCCTACCACTTGCTTGTCAGCCTACCAATTGCATGATTGAACCTCTAACCTACCATTGTCCTAGCAAACCGTTGATTGGCTTTGTTACCGCTTTGCTCAGCCCCTCTTATAGCGTTGCTAGTTGCAGGTGCAGATTGGAGCCGTTCCTATTGGAACGTCTTTTATTTGCTTGTTGGGATATCACTATATTGCTATGTTATCTTAATGCATCTATATACTTGGTAAAGGGTGGAAGGCTCGGCCTCTCGCCTAGTGTTTTGTTCCACTCTTACCGCCCTAGTTTCCGTCATATTGGTGTTATGTTCCCGGATTTTGTGTTCCTTACGCGGTTGGGTTATAATGGGAACCCCTTGATATTTCGCCTTGATTAAAGCTTTTCCAGCAATGCCCAACCTTGGTTTTACCATTTGCCGCCTACCCCTTTTCTTTCCCTTGGGTTCTGCAGACTCAAGGGTCATCTTATTTTAACCCCCCCCCCCGGGCCACTGCTCCTTTGAGTGTTGGTCCACCTGTCAGCTACCGGTGGCCACCAGGGGCAACTCTGGGCTGGCCTAGCCGTACCTAAGACAATCTGAGTGTGCCCTGAGAAAGAGATATGTGCAGCTCCTATCGGGATTTGTCGGCACATTCGGGCGGTGTTGCTGGTCTTGTTTTAACCTGTCGAAGTGTCTTGAGTTACCGAGATACCGAGTCTGATCGGAACGTCTTGGGAGGAGGTCTTTTCCTTCGTTGACCGTGAGAGCTTGTCATGGGCTAAGTTGGGACTCCCCTGCAGGGATTGAACTTTCGAAAGCCGTGCCCGCGGTTATGGGCAGATGGGAATTTGTTAATGTCCGGTTGTAGATAACTTGAATCTTAATTAATTAAAATGAATCAACTGAGTGTGTTGCCGTGATGGCCTCTTCTCGGCGGAGTCTGGGAAGTGGACACGGTGTTGGAGTAATGCTTGCGCCGGTTGTTCCTCTAGATTCTCGCTCGCGCCTTGCCTCCTCTTCTCGCTCTCTTTTGCGTATAAGTTAGCCACCACATATGCTAGTCGCTTGCTGCAGCTCCACATACTTGCCTTATCCTTCCTATAAGCTTAAATAGTTTTGATCGCGAGGGTGCGAGATTGCTGAGTCCCTGTGGCTCACAGATACTATAATTCCAGATGCAGGTCCAGGTGATTCCGCTCCAGTTGACGAGTACGAGCTCAAGTGGGAGTTCGACGAGGACTCTCAGCGTTATTATGTTTCCTTTCCCGATGATCAGTAGTGGTGCCTAGTTGGGGTTATCGATTCAGGGCCTTGTCGCATGTTGGGGGTCTTTTCTATTTTGGCACCGTAGTCGGGCCATGAGTGATTTGTATGATGGATGTTATTTATGTACTTTGATGTGACGTGGCAAGTGTAAGCCAACTATGTATCTCCCCTTTATTATGTATTACATGGGATGTTTGTGATGATTTCCTAACTTGCGACATTGCTTTCAATGCGGTTATGTCTCTAAGTCGTGCCTCGACACGTGGGAGCTATAGCTGCATCGAGGGCGTTACACAATAGCATGTGTCAGTGTCGCAAGTTTACTCAAAACAGAAGGTGAATCAAGTGCAGAGCTAGATGGCAGTTCCTTACCTCCCCTCATAGTTGAGGGAAAAATCCTAGTTCTTTAATCCTTCAAGTTCTTCATAGTGATAAGCAGATATAAATCCCAAGTGACTTAAAGAATAGAGCTATGCTCCCCGGCAACGGCGCCAGAAAATAGTCTTGATAACCCACAAGTATAAGGGATCGCCACAGTTTTCGAGGGTAGAGTATCCAACCTAAATTTATTGATTCGGCACATGGGGAGACAAAGAATATTCTCAAGTATTAGCAGCTGAGTTGTCAATTCAACCACACCTGGAAACTTAATATCTACAGCAAGGTATTTAGTAGCAAAGTAATATGATAGTAGTGGTAACGGTAGCAAAAGTAATATTTTTGGTTTTGTAGTGATTGTAACAGTAGCAACGGAAAAGTAAATGAGCGAAGAACAACATATGAAAAGCTCGTAGGCATTGGATCGGTGATGGATAATTATGTCGGGTGCGATTCCTCATGTAATAGTTATAACATAGGGTGACACAGAACTAGCTCCAGTTCATCAATGTAATGTAGGCATGCATTCCGTATATAGTCATACGTGCTTATGGAAATGAACTTGCATGACATCTTTTGTCCTACCATCCCGTGGAAGCGGGGTCCTATTGGAAACTAAGGGATATTAAGGCCTCCTTTTCATAGAGTACCAGACCAAAGCATTAACACATAGTGAATACATGAACTCCTCAAACTACGGTCATCACCGGTAATGGTCCCAATTATTATCACTTCGGGGTTAACGGATCATAACACATAAATAGGTGACTATAGACTTGCAAGATAGGATCAAGAACTCACATATATTCATGAAAACATAATAGGTTCAGATATGAAATCATGGCACTCGGGCCCTAGTGACAAGCATTAAGCATAGCGAAGTCATAGCAACATCAATCTCAGAACATAGTGGATACTAGGGATCAACCCCTAACAAAACTAACTCGATTACATGATAAATCTCATCCAACCCATCACCATCCAACAAGCCTATGATGGAATTACTCACGCACGGCGATGAGCATCATGAAATTAGTGATGGAGGAAGGTTGATGATGACGATGGCGACGGATTCCCCTCTCCGGAGCCCCGAACGGACTCCAGATCAGCCCTCGTGAGAGAGTTTAGGGCTTGGCGGCAGCTCCGTATCGTAAAACGCGATGAATCATTCTGTCTGATTTTTTTCTCCCCGAAAGTGAATATATGGAGTTGGAGTTGAGGTCGGTGGAGCGTTAGGGGGCCCACGAGGTAGGGGGGCGCGCCCAGGGGGTTAGGCGTGCCCCCACCCTCGTGGACAGGGTGTGGGCCCCCTGACGTGGATTCTTCTTCCAGTATTTTTTATATATTCCAAAAATAATCTTCGTTGATTTTCAGGTCATTCCGAGAACTTTTATTTCTGCACAGAAATAACACCATGGCAATTCTTCTAAAAACAACATCATTCCGGGTTAGTTCCATTCAAATCATGCAAGTTAGAGTCCAAAACAAGGGCAAAAGTGTTTGGAAAAGTAGATACGACGGAGACATATCACAGTGCATATAAATTTTCTAGATGTCAAACTTTGGAAACTTTGACCAAGTTTATACAAAATATTATTTATATCTACAATACCAAAGATACATCATATGAAACTACATGTTGTGACGAATATAATGATATATCTTTGCCGTTCTAGATGTAAAAGTTTTTCTCCACGTACCTGGTCAAACTTTGTGAAGTTTGTCTTTTCAATAAATCTATATGCTATGGACCGAAGAGAGTACCTAAGTCAAGAGAGATCAAGTGCGTGTGAAGGAGAAAGAGTGAGTGTGCAAAAAGAGTGTGTGTGAAATAGAAAGGTACAACAAATGATAAAATAGAAAGAAACTGTGTACGTGTCTTATGCAAACATATCACGCATGCATCTCTGAGATAGAAAAGCGAGATGAGGAGATACACGGAGATAGGTAGTGCGTGGTTGTTTGCAATGGAGAGAGACCCCCCTATAGCACCCATCCAATAGAGGTCTGGCTAACAAGGGACATAGGTCGAGAGGGACGTATGGTGAAGATGGACGTGTGGGGAGGGAGAGAGGGTGTATTTGTGATAGAGAGATCCCCTCGAGATCGTGAGGGGACTATATGGGTGGGAGATCAAGGGACGAGGTGTGTGTGTGTGTGTGTGTGATTGATAGATGCCCCGAGAGAAATCGAGATAGACCAAGTGAGGGAAAGAGGCAATGCGTGTGTTTGTGATGGAGATTGAGAAATAGTCATATACATATGGGGGAGTGCGTGTGCCTACAATGGAGTGAGAGACAGTCATACTTTGCTAGGCGTGAGATTGTGTGTGTGCGCATCAGATGGAGTTAGAATGAGGGAGAGAGAGAGAGTTTTAGATCGGTCTGTTGGAAATATGCCCTAGAGGCAATAATAAAGTGGTTATTTGTATTTCCTTGTTCATGATAATTGTCTATTGTTCATGATATAATTGTATTAATCGAAAACCGTAATACATGTGTGAATACACAGACCACATCATGTCCCTAGTAAGCCTCTAGTTGACTAGCTCGTTGATCAATAGATGGTTGTGTTTTCCTCACCAAGTACATTGGATGTCGTTGATAACAGGATCACATCATTAGGAGAATGATGTGATGGACAAGACCCAATCCGAAGCATAGCACAAGATCGTGTAGTTCATTTGCTAGAGATTTTCTAATGTCAAGTATCATTTCCTTAGACCATGAGATTGTGCAACTCCCGAATAACATAGGAATTCTTTGGGTGTATCAAACATCACAACGTAACTGGGTGGCTATAAAGATGCACTGTATGTGTCCTCGAAAGTATCTGTTGGGTTGGCACGAATCGAGACTGGGATTTGTCACTCCGTATGACGGCGGGGTATCTCTGGGTCCACTCGGTAATGCATCATCATAATGAGCTCAATGTGACTAAGGAGTTAGCCATGGGACCATGCTTTACGGAACGAGTAAAGAGACTTGCCGGTAATGAGATTGAACAAGTTATGGGGATACCCACGATCGAATCTCTGGAAAGTAACATATCGATGGACAAAGGGAATTGTATACGGGATTGATTGAATCGTCGACATCGTGGTTCATCCAATGAGATCATCGTGGAAGATGTGGGATCCAACATGGGTATCCAGATCCCGCTATTGGTTATTGGCCTGAGAGATGTCTCGGTCATGTCTGCATGGTCCCCGAACCCGTAGGATCTACACACTTAAGGTTCGGTGACGCTAGAGTTGTTATGGGAAATTGTATGTGGTTACCGAAGGTTGTTCGGAGTCCCGGATGAGATCCCGGACATCATGAGGAGTTTCAGAATGGTCCGGACGTGAAGATTTATTTATGGGAAGTCTAGTTTCAGTCGCCAGAATGGTTTCGAGGGTTATCGGTATTGTACTTGGACCACCGAAAGATGTCCAGGGGTCCACCGGGTGGGGCCACCTACTCCAGAGGACTTAGTGGGCTGAATATGGGAGGGAACCAGCCCCTTAGTGGGATGGTGCACCCCCCAAGGGCCCAAGGCGCCTAGGGTTGGAAACCCTAGGGGGAGGGGCACCTCCCACCTGCTTGGGGGGCAAGTCTCCCCCTCCTGGCGGCCGCCGCCCTCTAGATGCATCTAGGGGGCTGACCTCCCTCGCTCCTTCACCCTATAAATAGGTGGGGGTGGGAGGGCAGCTGCACCCCTTCCCTTGGCGCAGCCCACCTCCTTCCAACACTTCCTCCTCCTCGGTAGTGCTTGGTGAAGTCCTGCTGGAGAACCGCAAGCTCCACCACCATGTCGTCGTGCTTCCAGAGCTCTCCCTCAACTTCTCCTCCCCCTTGCTGGATCAAGGAGGAGACGTCCCCGGGATGTATGTGTGTTGAACGCGGAGGCACCGTCCGTTCGGTGCTTGGATCAGATCTTCCGCGATTTGAATCGCCACGAGTACGACTCCATCAACCGCGTTCTTGTAATGCTTCCTCTTAGTGATCTTCAAGGGTATGAAGATGCACTCCCTCTCTCTCGTTGCTAGTATCTCCTACATTGATCTTGGTGACACGTAGGAATTTTTTTGAATTATTACTACGTTCCCCAACAGTGGCATCATGAGCTAGGTCTATGCGTAGATTCTATGAAAGAGTAGAACACAAGTAGTTGTGGGCGATGATTTGTTAAATTTGCTT
The DNA here is from genome assembly GCF_003073215.2 of Triticum urartu. Lineage (NCBI taxonomy): Eukaryota > Viridiplantae > Streptophyta > Magnoliopsida > Poales > Poaceae > Triticum > Triticum urartu. The sequence continues at coordinate 398,372,220 of NC_053023.1, read as the reverse complement.
ACCGTTACTAGTCTTATCTTGATTCGGCGGCATTGTGGGATGAAGCGACCCGAACCGACCTTACACGTACGCTTACGTGAGACAGGTTCCACCGATTGGCATGCACTTGTTGCATAAGGTGGCTAGCGGGTGTCTGTTTGTCCCACCTTAGTTGGATCGGATTCGATGAAGAGGGTCCTTATGAAGGGTAAATAGCAATTGGCATATTACCGTTGTGGATTTTGCATAGGTAAGAAACGTTCTTTGCTAGAAACTCATAGCAGCCACGTAAAACATGCAACAACAATTAGAGGACGTCTAACATGTTTTTGCAGGGTATGCTATGTGATGTGATATGGCCAAAAGGATGTGATGAATTATATATGTGATGTATGGGATTGATCATGTTCTTGTAATAGGAATCACGACTTGCATGTCGATGAGTATGACAACCGGCAGGAGCCATAGGAGTTCTCTTAATTTATTGTATGACCTGCGTGTCAATGAAAAGGCCATGTAATTGCTTTACTTTATTGCTAACCGTTAGCCATAGTAGTAGAAGTAATAGTTGGCGAGACAACTTCATGAAGACACGATGATGGAGATCATGGTGTCATGCCGGTGACAAAGGTGATCATGCCGCGCCTCAAAGATGGAGATCAAAGGCGCAAGATGATATTGGCCATATCATGTCACTTTATGATTTGCATGTGATGTTTGTCATGTTTACATCTTATTTGCTTAGAACGGCGGTAGCATAAATAAGATGATCCCTCACACAAAAAATTCAAGAAATGTGTTCCCCCTAATTGTGCACCATTGCGAAGGTTCGTTGTTTCGAAGCACCACGTGATGATCGGGTGTGATAGATTCTAATGTTCGAATACAACGGGTGTAAGCTAGATTTACACATGTGAAATACTTAGGTTGATTTGACGAGCCTAGCATGTACAGACATGGCCTCGAAACACGAGAGACCGAAAGGTCGAACATGAGTCGTATAGTAGATGCGATCAACATGGAGATGTTCACCGTTGATGACTAGTCCATCTCATGTGATGATCGGACACGGCCTAGTCGACTCGGATCATGTATCACTTAGATGACTAGAGGGATGTCTATCTGAGTGGGAGTTCATTAAATATTTTGATTAGATGAACTTAATTATCATGAACTAGTCTAAAATTGTCTTTACAATCTATCTTGTTGATCTAATGGCCCACGCTAATGTTTCCCTCAACTTCAACGCATTCATAGAGAAAACCAAGATGAAATACGATGGTAGCAACTATATGGACTGGGTTCGTAACTTGAGGATCATCCTCATAGCTGCTAAGAAAGCATATGTCCTTGAAGCACCGCCAGTTGACGCACCCATTTTCCCAGCAACTCAAGACGTTATGAACGTCTAGCAGTCGCGTAGTGATGATTACTCCCTAGTTCAGTGCGGCGTGCTTTACAGCTTAGAACCGGGGCTCCAAAAGCGTTTTGAGCAACACGGAGCATATGAGATGTTCCAAGAGCTGAAAATGGTTTTCCAAGCTCATGCCCGGGTCGAGAGATATGAAGTCTCCGACAAGTTATATAGTTGTAAGATGGAGGAAAACAGTTCTGTCAGCGAGCATATACTCAAAATGTCTGGGTTGCACAACCGCTTATCTCAGGTGGGAGTTAATCTTCCAGATGACTTGGTCATTGACAGGATCCTCTAGTCGCTTCCACCTAGATACAAGAGCTTTGTGATGAACTACAATATGGAAGGGATGGAGAAGTCCATTTCTAAGTTATATTCAATGCTGAAATCAGCGGAGGTGGAGATCAAAAAGGAACATCAAGTGTTGATGGTCAATAAGACCACTAGTTTCAAGAAAGGCAAGGGTAATAAGAACTTCACGAAGGATGGCAAGGGAGTTGCCACGCCCGGTAAGTCAGTTGCCGGGGAAGAAGCCAAAGAATGGACCCAAGCCTGACACTGAGTGCTTTTATTGCAAGGGAAATGGTCACTGGAAGCGGAATTGCCCCAAGTACTTAGCGGATAGGAAGGCCGGAAATGCCAAAGGTATATATGATATACATGTTATTGATGTGTACCTTACCAGCGCTCATAGTATCTCCTGGGTATTTGATACCAGTGCGGTTGCTCACATTTGTAACTCAAAGTAGGAGCTGCAGAATAAATAGAGACTGACAAAGTACGAGGTGACGATGCGCGTCGGGAATGGTTCCAAGGTCGATGTGATCGCCGTCGGCACGCTACCTCTACATCTACCTTCGGGATTAGTTTTAAACCTCAATAATTGTTATTTAGTGCCAGCTTTGAGCATGAACATTGTATATAGATCTTGTCTAATGCGAGATGGCTACTCACTTAAATCCGAGAATAACGGTTGTTCTATTTATATGAGAGATATGTTTTATGGTCATGCCCCACTAGTCAATGGTTTATTTTTATCGAGTCTCGAATGTGATGTTACACATGTTCATAGTGTGAATGCCAAAAGATGTAAGGTTGATAATGATAGTCCCACATACTCGTGGCACTGCCGCCTTGGTCACATTGGTGTCAAACGCATGAAGAAACTCCATGCATATGGACTTCTAGAGTCTCTTGATTATGAATCATTTGACACGTGTGAACCATGCCTCAAGGGCAAAATGACGAAGATTCCATTCTCCGGAACAATGCAGCGAGCAACCAACTTGTTGGAAATAATACATACTGATGTATGCGGTCCAATGAGCGTTGAGGCTCGCGGCGGCTATCGTTATGTTCTCACCCTCACTGATGATTTAAGTATATATGGGTATGTATACTTAATGAAACACAAGTATGAGACCTTTGAAAAGTTCAAGGAATTTTAGAGTGAGGTAGAGAATCAACGTGACAGGAAAATAAAGTTCTTATGATCAGATCATGGAGGAGAATACTCGAGTCACGAGTTTGGCACACACTTAAGGAAATGTGGAATTGTTACACAACTCACGCCGCTTGGAACACCTCGGTGTAATGGTGTGTCTGAACGTCGTAATCGCACTCTATTGGGTATGGTGCAATCTATGATGTCTCTTACAGATCTACCGCTATCATTTTGGGGTTATGCTTTAGAGACTGTCGCATTCACTTTAAATAGGGCACCGTCTAAATACGTTGAGACGACACCATATGAATTGTGGTTTGGAACGAAACCTAAGCTGTCGTTTCTGAAAGTTTGGGGATGCGATGCTTATGTCAAGAAACTTCAACCTGAAAAGCTCGAACCCAAATCGGAAAAATGCATCTACATAGGATACCCTAAGGAAACTATTGGGTATACCTTCTACCTCAGATCCGAAGGCAAGATCTTTGTTGCCAAGAATGGATCCTTTTTGGATAAAGAGTTTCTCTCAAAAGAAGTAAGTGGGAGGAAAGTAGAACTTAATGTGGTACCCCCTCTTGAACAGGAGAGTAGTGCATCTCAGGAAGATGTTTCTGTGGTGCCTGCACCGACTAGAGAGGAAGTTAACGATGATGATCATGAAACTTCGGGTCAAGTTACTGCTGAACTTCGTAGGTCCACAAGGACACTTTCCGCACCAGAGTGGTATGACAACCCTGTCCTGGAAATCATGTTGTTAGACAACGGTGAACCTTCGAACTATGAAGAAGATATGGCGGACCTGGATTCCAACAAATGGCTTGAAGCCATGAAATCCGAGATAGGATCCATGTATGAAAACAAAGTATGGTCTTTGACAGACTTGCCTAATGATCGGCAAGACATAGAGAATAAGTGGATCTTTAAGAAGAAGACTGACGCGGATGGTAATGTGTCCGTCTATAAGGCTCGACTTGTCGCTAAGGGTTATCGACAAGTTCAAGGGGTTGACTACGATGAGACCTTCTCACTCGTAGCGAAGCTGAAGTCCGTCCGAATCATGTTAGCAATTGCCACATTTGGTGATTATGAGTTCTGGCAAATGGACGCCAGAACAACATTCCTTAACGGTTTCCTCAAGGAAGAATTGTATATGATGCAGCCAAAAGGTTTTGTTGATCCTAAGAATGCTGACAAAGTATGCACTCCAGTGCTCCATCTATGGGCTGGTGCAAGCATCTCGGAGTTGGAACATTCGCTTTGATGAAATGATCTAAGCGTTTGGGTTTATACAGACTTATGGAGAAGCCTGTATTTACAAGAAAGTGAGTGGGAGCTCTGTAGCATTTCTCATATGATATGATGGGAAATGATATAGAACTTTTGGAAAGCCTAAAGGACTACTTGAATAAGTGTTTTTCAATGAAGGACCTGGGAGAAGCTGCTTACATATTAGGCATCAAGATCTATAGAGATAGATCGAGACGCCTCATAGGTCTTTCACAAAGCACATACCTTGACAAGATATTGAAGAAGTTCAATATGGATCAGTCCAAGAAGGGGTTCTTGCCTGTATTGCAAGGTGTGAGATTGAGCGCAGCTCAACGCCTGACCTCGGCAGAAGAAAGAGAAAAGATGAGTGCCATCCCCTATGCTTCGGCCATAGGCTCTATTATGTATGCCATGCTGTGTACCAGACCTGATGTGAACCTTGCCATAAGTTTGGTGGGGAGGTACCAAAGTGATCCCGATATGGAACACTGGACAACGGTCAAGAATATCCTGAAGTACCTGAAAATGACTAAGGATATGTTTTTCATTTATGGAGGTGACGAAGAGGTCGTCGTAAAGGGTTACATCGATGCTAGCTTCGACACAGATCTAGATGACTCCAAGTCACAAATCGGATATGTGTATATTTTGAATGGTGGGGCAGCTAGCTAGTGCAGTTGCAAGAAAAGCATCGTGGCGGGATCTACATGTGAAGCGGAGTACATAGCTGTTTCGAAAGCAGCTCAGGAAGGAGTCAGGATGAAGGAGTTTATCACCGACCTAGGAGTGATTCCCAATGCGTCGGACCCAGTGACTCTCTTCTGTGACAACACTGGAGCTATTGCCATTGCGAAGGAGCCCATGTTTCACAAGAAGACCAAGCACATCAAGCACCACTTCAACTCCATTCGTGAATATATTTAAGATGGAGACATAGATATTTGTAAAGTACATGCAGATCTGAATGCCGCAGATCTGTTGACTAAATCTCTTTCACGAACAAAATATGATCAGCACCAGAACTCTATGGGTGTATGATTCATCACAATGTAACTAGAGTATTGACTCTAGTGCAAGTGGGAGACTGTTGGAAATATGCCCTAGAGGCAATAATAAAGTGGTTATTATTATATTTCCTTTTTCATGATAATTTTCTATTGTTCATGCTATAATTGTATTAATCTGAAACCTTAATACATGTGTGAATACATAGACCACAGCATGTCCCTAGTAAGCCTCTAGTTGACAAGCTCGTTGATCAACAGATGGTTTTGGTTTCTTGGCCATGGACATTGGATGTCGTTGATAATGGGATCACATCATTAGGAGAATGATGTGATGGACAAGACCCAATCCTAAGCATAGCACAAGATCATGTAGTTCGTTTGCTAGAGCTTTTCTAATGTCAAGTACCATTTCCTTAGACCATGATATTATGCAACTCCCGGATACCATAGGAATGCTTTGGGTGTATCAAATGTCACAACGTAACTGGGTGGCTATAAAGGTGCACTATAGGTATCACCGAAAGTATCTGTTGGGTTGGCACGAATCGAGACTGGATTTGTCACTCCGTATGACGGAGAGGTATCTCTGGGCCCACTCGGTAATGCATCATCATAATGAGCTCAATGTGACCAAGGAGTTAGCCATGGGATCATGCGTTATGGAACGAGTAAAGAGACTTGCTAGTAACGAGATTGAACGAGGTATGGGGAAACCGACGATCGAATCTTGGGCAAGTAACATACCGATGGACAAAGGGAATTGTATACGGGATTGATTGAATCCTCGACATCATGGTTCATCTGATGAGATCATCGTGGAACATGTGGGAGGCAACATGGGTATCCAGATCCCGCTGTTGGTTATTGGCTGGAGAGATGTCTCGGTCATGTCTGCATGGTTCCCGAACCCGTAGGGTCTACACACTAAAGGTTCGGTGACGCTAGAGTTGTTATGGGAAATTGTATGTAGTTACCGAAGGTTGTTCGGAGTCCCGAATGAGATCCCGGCGTCACGAGGAGTTTCGGAATGGTCTGGAGGTGAAGATTTATATATGGGAAGTCCAGTTTCTGTCGCCGGAATGGTTTCAGGGGCTATCGGTATTGTACCGGGACCACCGAAATGTGTCCGGGGGTCCACCGGGTGGGGCCACCTGCCCCGAAGGACTTAGTGGGCTGAATATGGGAGGGAACCAACCCCCTAGTGGGCTGGTGCACCCCCAAGGGCCCAAGGCGCCTAGGGTTGGAAACTCTAGGGGGAGAGGGCGCCTCCCACCTGCTTGGGGGGCAAGTCTCCCCCTCCTGGCAGTCCCCCTCTAGATGCATCTAGGGGGCCGCCCCCTCTCCCCTTCACCCTATAAATAGGTGGGGGTGGAAGGGAAGCCACACCCCTTCCCCTGGCGCAACCCTCCACCCTCCAACACCTCCTCCTCCGTAGTGCTTGGCGAAGCCCTGCCGGAGAACCGCAAGCTCCACCACCACGCCGTCGTGCTGCCGGAGCTCTCCCTCAACTTCTCCTCCCCCCTTGATGGATCAAGAAGGAGGAGACGTCCCCAGGCTGTATGTGTGTTGAAAATGGAGGCGTCGTCCGTTCGGGGCTTCGATCGGATCTTTCGTGATTTGAATCGACGCGAGTACGACTCCATCAACCGCGTTCTTGTAACGCTTCCGCTTAGCGATCTTCAAGGGAATGAAGATGCACTCCCTCTCTCTCGTTGTTAGTATCTCCTATATTGATCTTGGTGACACATAGGAATTTTTTTGAATTATTACTATGTTCCCCAACGCGGTTTATCTTGTTTGAGTGAGATATGCATCTATATGTGTGACCTAGGGAGATGGAGAGTTCGAGAGTTCGAGAGAGAGAGAGGGAAGAGCCCCGAGACAGCGGAGTGGTGCGTGAGAGAGTTAGGGACAACGAGCTAGGGAATTTGTGTGCGTACGATGAATGCACCCTAGATATTTAGGTTGGACTAGAGAATCATACATTGTGTGCCAGAGAGACCTATACATGGAGTGTGCATGCAAACTAGAAAGACCGACACAGAGAGAGAGAGATACAAATATATATATATATATATATATATAGAGAGAGAGAGAGGGTGTAGCGACCCGATCCCAATGGATCGAAGTCTCTATGTTTAAGTGTCATCCCTGGATCGGTATGCTGACACACACAGTACTCGAGGATTTATAATAGGGTAAATCACATGTATAAAGTAATATAAATACTATTACCTCAATCCATATAACAGAAGTATCAACAAGGTTGTGGATTCCCATCAACACCAATGGCAAAGTTGAGTGCAGACATCGTTACCCTAACGTATCACTTACTCGTCGTAAGATACCTGCAACATGAGATGTTGCAGCCATGTAGGTCAGTACATTGAATGTACTGGCAATTTCGCACTATAGAGCAATGGTGAATAATGGCTATCACTACATGAATATTTGGCTGGTGAAGGCTCTAAGTTTAAAGTTTGCATAAAGCTAATTTTTCCCTACAACAAAGGAATACACTTTTATTTTACTAGCAAGTTTATGACATTATTGAGAAGGTTCCTCCAACTCAATCCCAAAATTCCCAAATTATTAACAACACAATACATTAATTAACTAACGTGATGAGATCAACCAATAATTCAAGTACCAGATACTCGAGATGTCCATAACCGGGGACACGGCTAATCATGATTAGTTTGTACAATCTGCAGAGGTTTGCACACTTTTCCCCACAAGACTAGATCTCCTCCGTTGAATTTCTCGCACTAAATGATGTTTGAGAAACAGATGATCGAGACACAGTCTTTCCGAAGCATTAAGTCTTTACTCTAGGTAGACAGTACAACCTACTTTCCCCTACATCTGCTAGCCTACCACTGAAAGAGGTCAGACAACATACTCAACTATGCCAGAGCCCATAATGGCTTGTGGCTGCACACGGAAGTTTCTAGCATGAATAATCTTATGATCCCTTTGAGCCTGGGTGGCATTCCATAGGGTGATCACATGGGTACTCTGGGATCCCCTTGGGCAAGCACTGGATTCTCCATGTGCCCGGGCAAACCACTGGGTGCTCCATGGTGCCCCAACCAATCCACCCAGATGTGTATTAAAGTAGCCACCTTGAGTTTCCCTTAGTTAATATTACTCTCGCAACTTTCATGAATCTCACATACCAATCCCCGTCTACGAGCATGGCTAAGGAATATGAGCAAACGTATATTCCCGGGGTGATCATAGGTAATAGGTTCCTACGCCATCAACTACATAGCAATACCCCAATTCCCAATCCTACTCATGCAATCTTTGAGGGTCAAACTAATGCAAGTAAAACTGGGTATAAAAGAGTATGATCAGAGTATGAACTTGCCTTGTATTGTTGAATAAGATGATTCACACTCATAACTCCTGATAGTTCTACTTGTCACACTCTGATAAATCTATCGTAAGCAAGCAATTGCATACATAAGCACTCATGCAAAAGAATCAAAGAAAAGAGCTCGAAAAACTTCGAAAACAAGCAATTAACTCTCTCAACCGAAAACAATTTGTAACAGTACCACAATTGGGTGGATTTTGTCTTATCAAAAAATCTAGGTCAAGTGCTTCGATTAGCAAAAAGAATCAATTAAATTGGAGTTACGAAACTCAAGTTATGAACAAAAGGAGTTTGAATTCAAATCTTTTTGAAAATCAAAATTTAAACTTTCAAAAATATGTTTAAGTTCGTTATCTGGACAGAGGGGATCATAATGAAGAATTTGGCATTGGTTTCGTTGGATTTGGACAAACGAGCAAGAAGTTGTGATAGATTGAAAAACAGGGACTGATATGTAAGAAAAATATTTGCTACTAGGTCCCTGGCTACATGGCAGAAAAGCTAACGAACGAACGTTCACTATAGAACTAAAATAACGAATTCGTTCGCTGCAAAGACCTAACCAGCGAACGTTCACTAACTGAAGGATACTGGTTCAAAAAAACAATGCAGTCTAATCTAGGCCGCCGATCCTAGATCTGACGATGGTAAAATAAAAACTGTTCGGGCTAACTAACAAGCGGACAGGCTTATTTGTAAATGATGGGTTCACTGCTTGAACCGAACAAACAAAAAAACAAGAGGAGACTGGTGGCGCTTATAGAGGGCATGGTCGCCGGATTAGGCGATGACTCTGGCAAGGCAGACGAAGGCAGGGAGTGGCGGCGGCTCCGGCATGGGGTTGGGCGGTGCTGGATGACGGGGTCGGGCAGGAGGCGACGCTGGTGGAGTTTAGGCGAACCGTGGCTCCAGCGAGGAAGCTTCGGTCGTGGACGACGGTAACGAGGCGGTGGCTCTGGTGGTTCTCTGTCTCATACAAGGGCATGGGGAGGTGTGGCTCGGCAAGGCAGACATGATGGTGGTGGCGGAAGTGATTGGAAGGGGAGGGTGGAGGCGCGACAAGGCGGCGGAGCTTGGTGAAGCTTCGCAAACTCCAGCGAGATCAGAATGACTCCCTAGGGCATGGGAGATCGAGGTTTTCGTGAAAATCGGATGAGGAAGAGTAGGGGAGTATTTATAGGTGCACGTGCAGGATTCAGGCATGGCTTGAGGAAGAAGAAGACGCGGGCCCCACTGTCAGTCAGAGGGAAGCGAACCGCTTCGCGTGTGGTGTCGGAGTAATGGGCCACGGGTAGGCCAACCCGAGCCCCATAACCTTTCAAGACATCGGGGCAGGCTACGCCCCTCAAGACCATAGGGCAAAGAGCCGCCTCCTGGGGAGTCTACGGCAAGGCGGCCGACTGCCCGCTTACGGCCGAGTCCCAGGGACGACTTCCAGAGAAGTCGGCTTGGGGAGTCGGCCGGTGACTCCAACAAACCGTGACCTCATCGAAGGGGACGGGGCAGGGGCGTGGCTATAGTGAAGCCCACTCCCCGCCCCTTTCCAAGGGCAGGCATGGCTACAACATGCCGTACTTGGGAAGATCTCCCTACGGCGTGGCACTGTTGCCCGACCGGCCCTGACATCAGCACCACTGTACCGAGTCCTGCGCCCACGACGGCTTGTCTGTACGGCCTGGAGGCAGCGGGACCCACCAGTCAGTGAGACCTCGGGAGACGGCGGGGGAACCGTCAGTCGGACCCGTCGGGAGTCGGCCGAGCCCTCCGCCAGGGGCCCACTAGCCATTAATCAAGAAGAGATGGGAGTGGCCACAGTGATCGCCCGCCAGGCGGCGGGGCTGTTGCCACGACCCCATGACAAAGCCTGTGTCATCAGGAGCACGACTACAGTAATCAGCAGCCGGCAAGACCCGCCCACGGCGGGCGCGGCCTGTCGGCTCCGTACCAGACCAGTCAGCGGGCCCCAACAGTCGGCAGAGAAGTCGGAGCTCAGAGGCACTGATGGCTGGGCCCGCGCCCAGTCGGATTACCATTGTACCCCTGGGGGTAGGCCTATATAAACCCCCCAGGGCACCCATGCAAAGGGTTGGAACCCAGTAGCACTAGACGATACTAGATAGAAGGAGAGAGCTAACCTTGCCCTCTTCTACCACCCGAAACAGCTCAAGGAGCGACCGTGTAAACCCTTCACCATAGTGATCATGCGGAGACCCCGCAAAGCAGCAGTAGGTGTGTTATCTCCCCGGAGAGCCCCGAAGCTGGGAAAGATCCGCCGGCGTGCATGTCTTCGCCTCATCCCGTTTCCAGGCACCGGCGACGTTCTACTCGCCCCCACCATGATAAGCCATCCGTTGGCATATGTCGCACCAAACCCCTGACATTTGGCGCCTACCGTGGGGCATGGTGCACCGCCGTCCAGAGATCTGTTCTGGACGGGAACCCTTTTCCTCCCTGGCGAGCGTAGCCTGCCAGGCACGCCAGACGAAGTTTGCGTCGACGCGCTGCGTGGCGTTGAGATTGCCTGCGCAGCTAGCTCCTTGGCCGAACTTGTCGGCGAGGTCCGCCTCTCTGACGAACCTGCGTCCGACACAGGCGTAGGCAGCCCCGAAAACCTCCTCGCGGGCCTCCTCGATCAACTCCACGTTTCCGGCGAGCCTGCCGTAGACTTAGAGTCCGTAGGCTCCACCGATCCGATGCTGGTCGACTCCGACACCACATCGGTCGACGCGTTCCCCACCAACGTGGTGGTCTACGACGAACCTCTCCCCCACACGGAGAGCGACGGAAGCACCGTCACTGAGGTGCTGGTCATCAGTCATGACGAGTTCCCTGGCGGAGGGGCGCCCGACTCACTCGGCACGGTGCTGGAAGACCTAGCTGCGCCCATTCCGGAAGATGCTGACGCAGAGATGTTAGAAGCGCGCCGCCTTAAGCTTGTTGAAGGCGTGAAGAAGCTGGCCAGCATGAGACGCTTGTCAGAAGCTTACCAGCGGGAGATGGATCGCGCTGTTGGCGGCTCGCCGGCCCCGGCAGGGCCCAGCCGCCTTGGCGCGGTTCAGTAGCGCGGCGTAGCCATCGCCAGCCTGTTTGGGGCTAGCTGCCCCGTGTACGCCACGCTAGCGGAGAATATCCGAGCCGCCCAGGCAGCGGCGGATGAGCTAGAAAATTTCGAGGGCGAAGAGTGCCGCCTCATGACGGAGCGAGTCCAGCGGCTCCTCGACGCGGCCGCCGGGCAGAACAAGGCTGGCTGCCGCACGGAGGCGCCGCAGCGGCCAAACGACGGCCTGCAACGAGATTAAGGCGCGACGTCTCGGACGCCGACTGGCAGTGCCCGAGGAAGAAAGGACAAGGAGCCGGCTGTCAGCCACAGTCGGACTCCGATTACCATAGAGCGCGACCGAGACGGCCGCCCGAGAGTAGTGGAACGACAAGACGACTGTCCGCCTCCCCCTCCCCGCAAGGAGAGGCGAGTCTCCCCGCAGACTGTTGGCCATCCGACTCTCGGTGACTGCCTTGGCTGCCGAGAGGGAGTTGGAGAGAACGATGCCCGCCACCGGATCGACCGACTTCACCGGTCCCTGGCGCTGGAAGAAGAAGACGAGCTGGGTCCGCCTTGTTTCGGGCCCCGCATTCGGGACGAGCCCTTTCCCAGAGGGTTCACACTCCCAAGAGACACGCCCAAGTATACCGGCTCTGTGAAGCCGGAAGACCGGCTAGTCGACTACTCCACGGCTGTCAGCATAGCAGACGGCAACAAGTGTGTCGCCGTAAAGTACGTTCCGCTCATGCTCCAGGGCACGGCCCGGACATGGCTGAACAGCCTGAAGCCCCGCAGCATCAACAGCTGGGTCGAATTCATCGAAGCGTTTGTCCGCAACTTCACCAGCACGTACAAGCGTCCTCCCAAGCCTCGTCAGCTCTCCTTGTGCGTGCAATGCCCTGACAAGTCGACTCGCGACTACCTCACGCGTTGGGCCGAGCTCCGGAACTCCTGCGAGGGCATGCACGAGGTGCAGGCCATCGAGTACTTCATAGTCGGGTGCCGAGAAGGCACCCTCCTCAAGCACAAGCTCCTCTGCGACGAGCCAGAAACCCTCGACGAGCTGCTGATCATAGCGGACAAGTACGCTACGGCCGACTCCTCCATGAAGACGGAAATTCAAATCAGCACGACTGGCAAAGTAGCTCCTCAGGCTCCAAGAACTCCGGTGGCAGACGCTGGCCGGCGACAACAGCAGGGCGACAACAAGCGCAAGGCCCCGTAGCCGGCTTCCACCAGCTGGCAGGTCGCGACCGTTGAAGCCCAGCAGCCAGAAGAGCAGCCTCCACCCAAGCGACAGAAAGGCGGCAAGCTGAACTAGTTACCGGCCTTATCCTACAAGCAGACCTTGGATGGACCTTGCAAGTTCCACAGCGGCGCGAAGCCATCGAATCACACCACCCGGAAGTGCCACTGGCTCACCAGGATTGCCAAGGGAGACGGCCTCCTGACACCCCCGCCTGCTGGGCAGCCGCCTCCGCCTCCGCCCCAGCAGCCGGCAGTCAGGCCAGTCGGCGCCGTACAAGATGAATACCCTGAAGAGCATGGAGCCTATGTGGTGTTCACCAGTGTGGCTGATGATCGACGCAGCAGGCGGCTGCAGCGACAAGAGGTGAACGCAGTAGCCTCAGAGACGCCAGAGTTCATGCACTGGTTTGAGAGGCCCATGAGCCGGAGCAGGGCTGACCACCCAGAAGTGATGCCGAGTCCGGGCTCCTACGCCTTGGTCCTGGATGCCACCTTTGCCATGGACAAACAGGCCGCGCGTTTCTTGCGAGTTCTGATAGATGGGGGCAGCAGCATCAATATTCTGTACAAGGACACCATGGAGAAGTTAGGAATCAAGCAGAGACAACTTCAGAACAGCCAGACTGTGTTCCATGGCATTGTTCCTGGGCTTTCCTGCTCACCAATCGGCAAGATCCAGATTGACGTCCTCTTTGGGGACAAAGATCACTTCTGAAGAGAGTCTGTTTGGTTTGAGGTAGTGGACCTTGAGAGCCCATACCATGCGCTACTTGGCCGGCCCGCCTTGGCAAAGTTCATGGCGGTCCCCCACTACGCCTACCTCAAGATGAAGATGCCCAGTTCCAGAGGAATTCTGACTGTGGCCGGCGACTACCGGAAGTCGTCCGCTTGCGCGGCCGAGAGCAGTCGGCTGGCCGAGTCCCTGGTGATTGCAGCCGAGAAGCGACTCCTTGAACGAGTTGTGGCGATGGCCGGCAAGCAGCCGGAGATATCGCCCGACCCGAAGGAGTCGGAAGCCGAAGGTTCGTTCAAGCCGGCCAAAGAGATAAAGAAGATACCCTTGGATCCGGAGCACCCGGAGAGGTACGCCGTCGTAGGTGCAAACCTCGACAGCAAATAGGAAGGCGAGCTCGTCGATTTCCTCCGTGAGAATCGGGACATCTTCGCATGGTCTCCCAAGGACATGCCAGGTGTACCGACGGATTTCACCGAGCACAAGTTACACGTCCGATCTGATGCGAAGCCGGTCAGGCAGCCCCTGCGCCGCTTATCAGAAGAGAAGAGAAGAGTTGTCGGAGAAGAGATAGCCCGACTCCTAGCAGCCGGCTTCATTATGGAAGTTTTCTTCCCGGAGTGGCTGGCAAATCCGGTCCTGGTGCTAAAGAAGAACAAGCAGTGGCGAATGTGTATTGACTACACAAGCCTCAACAAGGCCTGCCCCAAGGACCCATTTGCTCTACCAAGAATCGATCAGGTGATAGACTCCACAGCCGGATGCGAGCTGTTGAGTTTCTTGGATGCATACTCAGGATATCACCAGATCAAGCTGAACCCGGCTGACAGATTGAAGACCGCCTTCATCATGCCGTTTGGAGCATTCTGCTACCTCACCATGACGTTCGGCTTAAGGAATGCCGGCGCCACCTTTCAGCGTTGCATGCAGAAGTGCCTCCTCAAGCAGCTCGGCAGGAACGCCCACGTTTACGTGGACGACGTGGTAGTGAAGACGGAAAAGCGAGGAACACTACTGGAAGACCTCAAGGAGACCTTTGAGAACTTGCGCCGGTTCCAGATCAAGCTCAATCCCGAGAAGTGTGTCTTCAGAGTACCAGCCGGCCAGCTGCTAGGTTTCCTGGTCTCTGAACGCGGCATAGAATGCAACCCAGTAAAAATCAAGGCCATCGAAAGAATGGAGGTACCCAGCCGACTGCTGGATGTGCAGAAGTTCACCGGTTGCTTGGCGTCCATCAGCCGATTCATCAGTCGGCTGGGCAAGAAAGCTCTCCCCTTATACCAACTCATGAAGAAGACCACTTTTTTCGAGTGGAACCATAAGGCGGACGAAGCTTTTCACCAGTTGAAGAAGATGCTGACTACTCCACCCGTCCTGGCGGCTCCGACTCCCAAGGAACCCATGCTCCTGTACATCGTCACCACCTGCCGAGTAGTCAGCACAGCCATTGTAGTAGAGCGCAAGGAGGAAGGCAAGGCGCTACCTGTCCAGAGACCAGTATATTACCTAAGCGAGGTACTGTCGACCTCCAAGCAGAACTACCCCCACTACCAGAAGATGTGCTATGGCGTGCACTTTGCTGCCAAGAAATTGAAGCCTTACTTTCAAGAGCATCCAATCACAGTGGTCTGCATGGCTCCACTTGCCGAGATCATCGGTAGCCGAGATGCCTCTGGTCGAGTGGCCAAGTGGGCCATAGAGATGGCTCCTTACACCCTCTACTACCAGCCCCGCACCGCTATCAAATCACAAGCACTGGCCGACTTCCTCGTCTACTGGGCCAAGACCCAGTACCTGCCTCCAGCTCCTGACTCCACCCATTGGTGGATGCACTTCGACGGCTCCAAGATGCGCACCGGCTTGGGAGCCGGCGTCGTCCTCACCTCTCCCAAAGGCGAGAAGCTCAAATATGCACTGCAAATCCATTTTGCCGCCTCCAACAACGTGGCCGAGTACGAGGCGCTCATTCACAGGCTCCAGCTTGCCAAAGAACGTGGCATCCGCCGGATCTTGTGTTATGGCGACTCGGACTTAGTGGTCCAGCAGTCATCTGGCGACTGGGATGCGAATGACGCAAACATGGCAAGCTACTGTTTCCTCGTGCAGCAACTCAGCGGGTATTTCGAAGGGTGCGAGTTCCTCCATGTGCCAAGAAACGACAACGACCAAGCAGACGCCTTGGCACGAATCGGCTCTACCCGCCAAGCAATACCATCTGGCGTCGCCCTTCAACGCCTCCTCAAGCTGTCTGTCAAGCCTTCACCAGAATCAGACTCCATTTTTGTGCCGGCTCCTCCCGAAGACGGCGGATCTGACTCCAGAGCTCCGGCAGTCGGAACGGGGACTTTGGTGGGCGACTCCAAAGCGGCCATAGTCGAGCCCGGCCCGGGGACTGCGGTAACGAACTCGAGGATTCCAGTACTCGGCCCAAGGACCGCGCCAGTCGGCCTTGGGACTTCATCAGCCCAGCAAGCGGCTGTTGACTCCAGCCCGCCGCCTCCCAGCCCAGCCGCCCTCGTCCAAGTCGCAGTCCTGGTAGTCGAAGAAATAGCAGCACCCTCATGGGCCCAGCCCATCCTCAAATTGTAACGCCCCGGATGTAACTTTCCCTATTTGTACTCCAACTCTTGCCGTTTCCGGCGTTAAGTTATATTTATTTCTCGGGTTCGGGTCTTTGTCTCGGTGTGTTGTTTTCGTTTTCATGCATCTCATATCATGTCATCATGTGCATTGCATTCGCATACGTGTTCATCTCATGCATTCGAGCATTTTCCCCGTTGTCCGTTTTGCATTCGGGCGCTTCGTTCTCCTCCGGTGGTCATTTCTAGCTTTCCTTCGTGTGTGGGGATTAAACATTTCCGGATTGGGCCGAGACTTGCCAAGCGGCCTTGGTTTACTACCGGTAGACCGCCTGTCAAGTTTCGTGTCATTTGGACTTCGTTTGATACTCCAACGGTTAACCGAGGGACCGAAAAGGCCTCGTGTGTGTTGCAGCCCAACACCCCTCCATTTGGCCCAAAACCCACCAAACTCTGCTCCATGTCCTAGAGCGTTCGATCACAATCGCGTGGCCGAAAACCGCACCTCATTTGGACTCTCCTAGCTCCACTTATGCCTATAAATAGACACCCCCCGATTTCGGATCTCTCCCTCTCCCCGAAACCCTAAAAATCCCCCGCCACCGACGGACATGTCCGCCGCCTGACCGGACCCGTCCGCCCCGCCGCGCCCGGCCACTCAGAAGCCGCCACGTGGCCGCGCCACTCGCCACCGCCGCCGGCCCGCGGGAGCCCATCTCCAGCCCCCACGCGAGCGCCACCGGGCCAGGCCGAGCGCCGCCGCCCCGCTTCTTTTCCTCCTCAACGCCCGTACGCCGGCCGCCTCCGCCGCACCGCCCTTCGTCGCCGGCGCCGACCTCCACCGCCGTACTCCGGCCCGACGCCGCCGCCTCGCCGCCCGCGGGCGCCGCCTCCACCTCGCCTCGCCGGATCCACCCCGGCCCCGCTGCTCTAGCCCCCTCCCTCGACTCCGGCGACCCGTCTCTGGCGACCTCGGCGTGGCTGCTACAGGAACTGCTACAGTGTCGCGCCAGATCTAGATCAAAAAAAAACCCTAGCCGGTTGACTTTTTCCCTCTCCCTCCTAATTTTTATGCCTACTTTGACCGGCTATATCTCCGCATCCGTAGCTCTGATTTGGACGTATAGCATATCAAAATGTTCGTCTCAACGAGTACATCATTTCATTCCATTGCATCATTTTCATTTGAGTGCATCTTGATGCCCGAAATGCTGTTAGAAGAGGGCTTCGTGAGTTAATTGTCAGATCTGCTAGTTCATCTTAGCCTTTTGTCATTTTTGCCATGATTATTGTGTGCATGCTATGCCTATGAGTCCTTCATATGTTTTGTTAAGGATTTTATCTTCTATGCAGAGGTGCAACCCATGCATTTTTAGGATGTGTGTGGTGACTTGTGCAAGCTTGCAAAGTAAGGCACCCGATAACTCTGTTTTCAGGGACTTAGTAGTTTTCACTAAGTCTGGGATTATTTAGTTCATGATGCCATATGTTCAGCTTGTTTCCTAGTGATCCGTGCCTCTTTTGAGGATGATCAGTAAAGGAGTTTTGTTAATAATGTTATGCTATCTTCACCATGTCTTTACTTGCAATTTTGGAGCACTCTAACTTGAGTCAATCGAGCTCTACTTTTGCTTCGTGGTGAATCTGGGCAGATCGTCAACTCGTTTGCGATTTTGCCGGTGCTATTGTAGTTGATCCGTCCATGCTATGCCTTTGTTCTTGCCATGTATAGCTAGAATTTTGTGCCTTCTTAATGGATGTATGCTTGGATTACCATCACTTGCACCATAGTGAGTGCATCGAGCTCGTTTACATGCCTTCGTGAGTTATATTTCAGCATGTCTCAGTTTTCACGAAGTCTAAAAACTGATTGTGTTTTAGCTATGTTCGTGTGCCCGTTAGTAAATTTTGTGAACCCTTTTGGCCCTTGGTCACTTTGGGTCTTTTGTTAAGCTTGTTGAGTAGCTCCATGCCATGTTCTTACTTGTCTTAATCAGGTCATGTATCATGTTGTTTTGCTGCTCCGAAGAGGGCTTCGTGATCTGAAATTCCAGACAAGTGTTAATTTCACTAAGTCTGAGATTTGTTTTGCATTTGCGTTTTTGCTATGCTTGTTTGAACCTCATAATGGATGAATTGGCCGTGGCTCAGTGCTAGTATTTTGTTAAGCATCTTATGTAAATCCCTGACATGTATTTTGTTGTCATGTTTGGGTGCTGTAGCATGTTCATCTCATTGCATTTAGATGCCTACTTGCTGTAAATCGCAGACCGGTGTCATTTTTGAATCGCTTGCCATTTCCAAACCGTAACTCCGATTCCGGCGTTCTTTATATCGTTTTCAAGCGATTTCATATCATCTTTCCAGTGGCACCCTTGGAATTCCAAGTTGAGGCCAGGTTCACACATTTTCTGTCATATCTTGCATTTTGCATCCCGCATCGCATCCCGCATAGCATATCATCAATGCATCGTATCGCTTGATCCTTGCACGTGGTTGATTGTATCCTTGTTGCTTGTTTGTCTTGTTTGGGTAGAGCCGGGAGACGAGTTCGCTACCGAGGAGCCCGTTGAGTTTGCTTGTGAGGATCCAGTCAACTCTGGCAACTGTGCAGGCAAGATGATCACACCCTCGAAATCACTACTATCTTTGCTATGCTAGTTTGCTCGCTCTTTGCTATGCCAATCCTACGATGCCTACCTTTTGCTTGTCAGCCTCCCAATTGCCATGTCAAACCTCTAACCCACCATTGTCCTAGCAAACCGTTGATTGGCTATGTTACCGCTTTTCTCAGCCCCTCTTATAGCGTTGCTAGTTGCAGGTGAAGATTGGAGGCCGTTCCTTGTTGGACCATTTATTTACTTGTTGGGATATCATTATATTGCCATGTTATCTTAATGCATCCATATACTTGGTAAAGGGTGGAAGGCTCGGCCTCTCGCCTCGTGTTTTGTTCCAGTCTTGCCGCCCTAGTTTCTGTCATATCGGTGTTATGTTCCCGGATTTTGCGTTCCTTACACGGTTGGGTTATAATGGGAACCCCTTGATATTTCGCCTTGATTAAAGCTTTTCCAGCAATGCCCAACCTTGGTTTTACCATTTGCCACCTAGACTTTTCTTTCCCTTGGGTTCTGCAGACTCAAGGGTCATCTTATTTTACCCCCCCCCCCGGGCCAGTGCTCCTCTGAGTGTTGGTCCACCTGTCAGCTGCCGGTGGCCACCAGGGGCAACTCTGGGCTGGCCTACCTGTACCTAAGACAATCTAAGTGTTCCCTGAGAAAGAGATATGTCCAGCTCCTATCGGGATTTGTCGGCACATTCGGGCGGTGTTGCTGGTCTTGTTTTAACCTGTCTAAGTGTCTTGAGTTACCGAGATACCGAGTCTGATCGGAACGTCTTGGGAGGAGGTCTATTCCTTCGTTGACCGTGAGAGCTTGTCATGGGCTAAGTTGGGACTCCCCTGCAGGGTTTGAACTTTCGAAAGCCGTGCCCGCGGTTATGGGCGGATGGGAATTTGTTAATGTCTGGTTGTAGATAACTTGAACCTTAATTTAATTAAAATGAATCAACTGAGTGAGTTACCGTGATGGCCTCTTCTCGGCGGAGTCCGGGAAGTGGACACGGTGTTGGAGTTATGCTTGCGCAGGTTGTTCCCTAGATTCTCGCTCGCGCTTTGCCTCCTCTTCTCGCTCTCCTTTGCGAATAAGATAGCCACCATTTATGCTATTCGCTTGCTGCAGCTCCACATATATTTGCCTTACCCTTCCTATAAGCTTAAATAGTCTTGGTCGCGAGGTGCGAGATTGCTGAGTCCCTGTGGCTCACAGATTACTATTACACCAGATGCAGGGCCCGATGATTCCGCTCCAGGAGACGCGTATGAGCTCAAGTGGGAGTTCGACGAAGACTCTCGGCGATACTATGTTTCTTTTCCCGACGATTAGTAGTGGTGCCCAGTTGGGGGTGATTGGGACCATGTTGCATGCTGGGTTTTCTTCTATTTTGGCGCCGTAGTCGGGCCATGAGTGTTTTGGATGATGTAATGTTATTTATGTACTTTGATGTGACGTGGCGAGTGTAAGCCAACTATGTTATCCCCTTTATTATTCATATTACATGGGATGTTGTGAAGATTGCCTAACTTGCGACATTTGCCTTCAATGCGATTATGTCTCTAAGTCGTGCCTCGACACGTGGGAGCTATAGTCGCATCGAGGGTGTTACAAGTTGGTATCAGAGCCATCCCCGACCTTAGGAGCCCCATTGCTTGATTGTTTTTAGCGGCCGAGTTGTGTCTAGAAAAATGTTTTAAGTCTTTAGGAATTATATATCGGAGAGTTTAGGAATTCTTTTTACTTCCCAGTCTCCTCATCGCTCTGGTAAGGCATCCTGACGTAGAGTTTTGACTCTTCTCTTCTCAAATTTCACTAATTTTTTTTAGGATCACGCGAGTATCTTGGAATCGTTCCGATGGCTTATGATGAGAATACTGTCTTGGTGCCTCCTGTCAGGGGATTAGTGGAAGTGTCCCGGGGAGTTGAGCTCTGAGGTGTTGTCATCATAATTTTATCGTTGCAATTCTAGAATACTTGAGATATGTTCGCCGACATCGAAAATCTCTTTTATGCAGTTCGTTGGTGAGATAACCTCGACGCCACCCAGTACTGGGGCGGGAGTTCGGGAGTATCTCCATAACTTGTATAACGGATGCTTTTCGAAGGTTGAGGTAGATGGTTTCCGAAGTTTTCTTGGTTATGTGTTGAAGGATGGATACAGTTGGATGTAGGATTTGCTAGTTTGGGTGAGATATTATGCTTCCCCTGTATCCCCAACACCTGATTGCATAACCGGAAAGGTTCGGGAGTTTCATAGGTGGGAATTCTAGTAGCTCTAGTTCTTCTTCCACGAATATTGGTTTGAGATTGGGATTTCTTACCGATTATTCGTTCTTGATCCGTACCTTGTTGATTTATTTCTCTACCTTAGTTCTACGTGGCTTCTCAATTTAGGGATATGTGACCACTTCAAGAGGAATGCATTCGTTCATTTTGTTCGGATGTGAAGACTATATGTTGCAATTTTCATTCCGTTGGATTCAGCTTCAATATTTATCTGTCAATGTGCTAATGGTGGTCACCCTCTTCAGGATGGCTCCTCCAACGCGCACGACTCCGAATCCTGATCCGCCACCACCCCCACCTCCTCCAGAGGCATGGCAAGCTGTGATGGCCGCAACCAATGCAAACACACAGCTGATCATGCAAATTCTTCAAGAGCGCAATCAAGGCAGTCAAGGGAATCAAGGCAGCAATCAGAGTCACTTTGCTACACT
This sequence comes from Triticum urartu, assembly GCF_003073215.2. Lineage (NCBI taxonomy): Eukaryota > Viridiplantae > Streptophyta > Magnoliopsida > Poales > Poaceae > Triticum > Triticum urartu. Next base: position 398,350,793 of record NC_053023.1, on the reverse strand, counting down.
CAACCAGTTCCTTGCTAACGGGTCAAAGACTTTCAGCAATAGTGTTGAGGCAACCGGTGCTGACGATTGGCTTGTGGATCTGTGTAAGAATTTCGAGTGCAGTAACGTCAGGCCTGAGGACTTTGTCAAGTTCGCTTCCTTCCAACTCAAAGATCAAGCTGCAGAATGGTTCCAGCAGTACAAGGACTCCAGAGGTGGACGTGTTATCACTTGGGATGATTTCCGTCGAGATTTCCGAGCTCATCATATTCCCCAGAGCGTGGTTGAAAGCAAGTGTGAGGAATTCCGCAATCTGAAGCAAGGCTCTTTGTCTGTCTATGACTACAACAAGTTGTTCCAGAAGCTTGCCCGCTTTGCCAAGAAGGACGTGCCTGATGAGAAGAGCATGATATACCAGTTCAGGGGTGGTCTCAGAGAAGATATTCAGCTCGCTCTTGTTCTCTTCGAGCCCTTGAGATACGATGAGTTCTACAACATGGCACTGAAGCAAGAGGCTGCTCAGTTGAGGTGTGATGCTTCCAAGAAGCGAGTCAGAGATGTTACTCCTTCTTCCTCTACTCAAGTGGCCAAGCAGCAGAAGTTTTGGCTTCCTCCTCCTCCGTTCTGTCAGCCGTATCAGCAGAAGAGCAAAGGTGGCAGTGGTTCTTCCCACCCACCCAACCCTGGCTTTCAGAACAAGACTTCATCTCAAACTCCAAGATCGAGTGCTCCGTATCACCGTCCGCTTTCAGAGGTCACGTGCAACAAGTGCCAACAGAAGGGTCACTATGCCAACAAGTGTCTCAACCAGAGGTGTCTTCCTCCTCCTCCTCCTGTCAGATCAACAAGTTCAGTTGTGGTCAAGCATAACCCCAAGCATGCCAAGGTCAACTTGATGAATGCAGCTCAGGCAGAGGACTCGTCAGATGTGATCATGGGTAACCTTCCTGTTAACGATATTCCTGCAAAATTTCTTTTTGACACGGGTGCATCGCATTGTTTTTCCTCGAGACCATTTTCATCTAAGCATGGTTTGCCTTTGCAAATTTTGCCTAGTCCTTTAGCAGTTGTCTCTCACGGTAAGCGCATGCAGGCTAACTCCATAGTTCCGGATGTTTCTATCACTTTGGGTGACTACAAGTTTCTATCTTCTCCAACGGTTCTCGGTGACTCGGATATTGATCTTATTCTCGGGATGGATTAGCTTTCTAAGCACAAGGCTCAGCTTGATTGTGCAGCCAGGTAGATTCAATTGACTCATTCGTCTGAGGATGTAATTGTCTTTGCCGCTCGAGATAATACAATCCGTCTATTTTCTCTCAATGAGAAGGGTGAATTGGATGCCATCTCTCAAATTCTAGTCGTTTGCGAATATCAAGACGTCTTTCCAGAAGAGCTTCCAGGAATGCCTCCGCACCGGCCAGTTGAATTCGTTATTGATCTTGAGCCTGGCACAGAACCTGTGTGCAAGCGTCCCTACAAGCTCGGACCTAAAGAGTTGAAGGAGGTGAAGAAGCAACTCGATGAGCAAGAAAGAATGGGTCTCATCCGGCCTAGTTCTTCTCCATGGGGTTGTGGTGTTCTTTTTGTGAAGAAGAAGGATGGAACGGACCGACTTTGTGTTGATTACCGTCCAGTGAACAAGAAGACCATCAAGAACAAATACCCACTTCCCAACATCAATGAACTGTTCGAACAACTCAAAGGTGCCCAAGTATTCTCCAAGCTTGATCTCCGTATGGGTTATCACCAAATTCGCATTCGTGAAGAAGATATTCCCAAGACAGCATTCAGAACAAGCTTTGGTTCATATGAATACACTGTCATGTCTTTTGGCCTCGCCAACGCTCCTCCGACGTTCTCTCCCATGATGAACTTCATCTTCAACGCCTACACCAATGACTTCGTTTTGGTCTATCTCAACGACATTCTGGTTTTCTCGAAGAACAAGGAAGATCATGCCAAGCACTTGCGTTTGGTTCTTGATAAGCACAGAGAACATCAGTTCTACGCCAAGTTCTCCAAGTGTGAATTTTGGCTCGATGAGGTTCTTTATCTTGGTCATATCATCTCTGCCAAGGGCATTTCCGTGAATCTCGAGAAGGTGTCCGCAATTGTGAATTGGGAACCTCCTCAGAACGTGAAGCAACTCCACAGTTTTCTCGGTCTCGCAAGCTATTGCCGAAGATTCGTTGAAAACTTTTCTAAGATCGCGAAGCCTCTCTCTAATCTTCTTCAGAAGCACGTCAAGTACGTTTGGTCTCCGGAGTGTGATATTGCTTTCAACACTTTGAAAGAGAAGTTGATCACTGCTCCAGTTTTGACTCCGCCTGATGAATCCAAGCCGTACGAGGTCTTTTGTGATGCCTCTCTCCAAGGTCTTGGCGCAGTTTTGATGCAAGAGAAGAAAGTTGTTGCTTATACATCTCGCTAGTTGAAGCCTAATGAGAAGAACTACCTCACTCATGATCTCGAGTTGGCGGCAGTTGTGCATGCTCTTTTGACTTGGAGACATCTTCTATTGGGAAGAAAAGTGGACATTTTCACTGATCACAAGAGTCTCAAGTACATCTTCACCCAGCCTAATCTCAACCTAAGGCAGACTCGATGGGTCGAAATGATTCAAGAGTACAATCCGAGTATTGAGTATACTCCAGGCAAGGCTAATGTGATTGCTGACGCTTTGAGCAGAAAGGCTTACTGCAACAGTCTGATTCTCAAGCCTTATCAACCCGAGCTTTGTGAAGGTTCCCGCAAGCTGAATCTTCAATTTGTTCCTCAAGCTTTCCTCGCCAACCTTCAAGTCTCTCCTACCTTAGAAGACCAGATTCGCCAAGCCCAGCTTCTTGATGCTATGGTGAAAAAGGTGAAGATTGGGATTGCCAAGAGTCAGTCCAAGTACAAGTGCTACCGCCTTGATGACAAGGACACTCTCTTCTTCGAGGATCGTATTGTTGTGCCCAAAGGTAACCTCCGTAATGTGATCATGAACGAGGCTCACAATTCTCTCCTCTCCATCCACCCTGGGAGCACGAAGATGTATCAGGACCTCAAGCAAGCTTATTGGTGGACTCGAATGAAGCGCGAGATCGCTCAATTCGTGAATGAATGTGATGTCTGCAGAAGAGTGAAGTCAGAACACCAAAGGCCAGCTGGTCTCCTCCAACCTCTTGCCATTCCAGAATGGAAGTTTGACCACATTGAAATGGACTTCGTGACTGGGTTTCCAAAGTCCAAGCGGGGCAATGATGCTATATTCGTTGTCATCGACAAACTCACCAAAGTGGCTCACTTTCTGCCTATCAAAGAGTCGATCACTGCAGCTCAATTGGCGGAACTCTATACCTCTCGCATTGTCTTTCTGCACGGTATTCCTCAAGTGATATCTTCGGACCGTGGCAGCATCTTTACCTCGAAGTTTTGGGATTCTTTCCAGAAGGCCATGGGCACTAACATCCGCTTCAGCACAGCTTTCCATCCTCAAACAAGCGGTCAAATCGAGCGTGTCAACCAGATTCTTGAAGATATGCTCCGGGCTTGTGTGATCTCCTTCGGCATGAAGTGGGAGGATTGTCTTCCTTATGCTGAATTCTCCTACAACAATACTTTTCAAGCAAGTTCGGGCAAGGCCCCTTTTGAAATTCTGTATGGCAGGAAGTGCCGTACCCCTCTCAACTGGTCTGAAACCGGTGAACGTCAGCTTTTGGGTAATGACTTAATCACAGAAGCAGAAGAAATGTGCAAAGTCATTCGTGATAACCTCAAAGCAGCCCAATCCCGCCAGAAGAGCTACTATGATAGTAAGCACCGTGATTTGGCTTTCGAGATCGGAGATCATGTTTACCTCCGCGTCTCTCCTACGAAAGGTACTCGTCGCTTCGGTATCAAAGGGAAGCTTGCCCCTAGATACGCGGGACCTTTCAAGATTGTCAGCAAGAGAGGCAACCTCGCCTATCAACTCGAGCTTCCTTCAAACTTTGCAAATGTTCATGACGTGTTCCATGTCTCTCAGCTTCGAAAGTGCTTCAAGACTCCTGACCGCATCGTCAACTTCGAGGACACTGAGCTCCAAGAAGATCTCTCTTATCGTGAGCACCCAGTTGCTATTCTTGAAGAGACTGAACGCAAGACTCGCAACAAGTCAATCAAATTTCTCAAAGTCAAGTGTTCACACCATTCCGACCGTGAAGCTACCTGGGAACGCGAGGATCACCTCCGTTCTGAATACCCAACGTTCTTTCAGTCCTATATCTCGGGACGAGATCCTTTCGTAGTGGTGGAGTGTTGTAACGCCCCGATGTAACTTTCCCTATTTGTACTCCAACTCTTGCCGTTTCCGGCGTTAAGTTATATTTATTTCTCGGGTTCGGGTCTTTCTCTCCGTGTGTTGTTTTCGTTTTCATGCATCCCATATCATGTCATCATGTGCATTGCATTCGCATACGTGTTCATCTCATGCATTCGAGCATTTTCCCCGTTGTCCGTTTTGCATTCCGGCGCTTCGTTCTCCTCCGGTGGTCAGTTCTAGATTTCTTTCGTGTGTGGGGATTAAACATTTCCAGATTGGGCCGAGACTTGCCAAGCGGCCTTGGTTTACTACCGGTAGACCGCCTGTCAAGTTTCGTGTCATTTGGACTTCGTTTGATACTCCAACGGTTAACCGAGGGACCGAAAAGGCCTCGTGTGTGTTGCAGCCCAACACCCCTCCATTTGGCTCAAAACCCACCAAACTCTGCTCCATGTCCTAGAGCGTTCGATCACGACCGCGTGGCCGAAAACCGCACCTCATTTGGACTCTCCTAACTCCACTTATGCCTATAAATAGACACCCCCCGATTTCGGATCTCTCCCTCTCCCCGAAACCCTAAAAATCCCCCGCCACCGACGGACATGTCCACCGCCTGACCGGATGCGGCCGCCCCGCCGCGCCCGGCCACTCAGAAGCCGCCACGTGGCCGCGCCCCTCGCCACCGCCGCCGGCCCGCGGGAGCCCATCTTCGGCCCCCGCGCGAGCGCCACCGGGCCAGGCCGAGCGCCGCCGCCCCGCTTCTTCTCCTCCTCAACGCCCGTACGCCGGCCGCCTCCGCCGCACCGCCCTTCGTCGCCGGCGCCGACCTCCGCCGCCGTACTCCGGCCCGACGCCGCCGCCTCGCCGCCCGCGGGCACCGCCTCCTCTCCCGCGACGCCGCCCACCACCTCGCCTCGCCGGATCCGCCCCGGCCCCGCTGCTCCGGCCACCTCCCTCGACTCCGGCGACCCGTCTCCGGCGACCTCGGCGCGGCTGCTACAGGAACTGCTACAGTGTCGCGCCAGATCTAGATCCAAAAAAAAACCCTATCCGGTTGACTTTTTCCCTCTCCCCCCTAATTTTTATGCCTACTTTGACCGGCTATATCTCCGCATCCGTAGCTTCGATTTGGACATATAGCATATCAAAATGTTTGTCTCAACGAGTACATCATTTTATTCCATTGCATCATTTTCATTTGAGTGCATCTTGATGTCCTAAATGCTGTTAGAAGAGGGCTTCGTGAGTTAATTGCCAGATCTGCTAGTTCATCTTAGACTTTTGTCATTTTTGCCATGATTATTGTGTGCATGCTATGCCTGTGAGTCCTTCATATGTTTTGTTAAGAATTTTGTCTTTTATCCAGAGGTGCAACCCATGCATTTTTAGGATGTGTGTGGTGACTTGTGCAAGCTTGCAAAGTAAGGCACCCGGTAAATCTGTTTTCAGGGACTTAGTAGTTTTCACTAAGTCTGGGATTATTTAGTTCATGATGCCATATGTTCAACTTGTTTCCTAGTGATCTGTGCATCTTTTGAGGATGATCAGTTAAGGAGTTTTGTTAATCATGTTATGCTCTATTCATCCATGTCTTTACTTGCAATTTTGGAGCACACTAGCTTGAGTCAATCGAGCTCTACTTTTGCTTCATGGTGAATCTGGGCAGATCGTCAACTCGTTTGCGATTTTGCCGATGCTATTGTAGTTGGTCCGTGCATGCTATGCCTTTGTTATTGCCATGTCTAGCTAGCATTTTGTGCCTTCTTAATGGATGTATGCTTGCCTTGCCATTACTTGCACCGTAGTGAGTGCATCGAGCTCGTTTACATGCCTTCATGAGTTATATTTCAGCATGTCTCAGTTTTCACTAAGTCTAAAAACTGATTGTGTTTTAGCTATGTTCGTGTGCCCGTTAGTATATTTTGTGAACCCTTTTGGCCCTAGGTAACTTTGGGTCTTTTGTTAATCTTGTTGAGTAGCTCCACGCCATGTTCTTACTTGTCTTAATCAGGTCACGTATCATGTTGTTTTGCTGCTCCGAAGAGGGCTTCGTGATCTGAAATTCGAGACAAGTGTTAATTTCACTAAGTCTGAGATCTGTTTTGCATTTGCGCTTTTTTCCATGCTTTTTTGAACCTCATAATGGATGCATTGGCCGTGTCTCAGTGCTAGTCTTTTGTTAAGCATCTTATGTACATACCTGCCATGTATTTTATTGTCATGTTTGGGTGCTGTAGCATGTTCATCTCATTGCATTTAGATGCCTACTTGCTGTAAATCGCAAACCGGTGTCATTTTTGAATCGCTTGCCATTTCCAAACCGTAACTCCGATTCCGGTGTTCTTTATATCGTTTTCAAGCGATTTCATCTCATCTTTCCAGTGGCACCCTTGGAATTCCATGTTGAGGCCTGGTTCATGCATTTTCTGTCATATCTTGCATTTTGCATCCCGCATAGCATATCATCATTGCATTGTATCGCTTGATCCTTGCACGTGGTTGATTGTATCCTTGTTGCTTGTTTGTCTTGTTTGGGTAGAGCCGGGAGACGAGTTCGCTACCGAGGAGCCCGTTGAGTTTGCTTGTGAGGATCCAGTCAACTCTGGCAACTGTGCAGGCAAGATGATCACACCCTTGAAATCACTACTATCTTTGCTATGCTAGTTTGCTCGCTCTTTGCTATGCCAATGCTACGATGCCTACCTTTTGCTTGTCAGCCTCCCAATTGCCATGTCAAACCTCTAACCCACCATTGTCCTAGCAAACCGTTGATTGGCTATGTTACCGCTTTGCTCAGCCCCTCTTATAGCGTTGCTAGTTGCAGGTGAAGATTGGAGGTCGTTCCTTGTTGGAACATTTATTTACTTGTTGGGATATCATTATATTGCCATGTTATCTTAATGCATCTATATACTTGGTAAAGGATGGAAGGCTCGGCCTCTCGCCTCGTGTTTTGTTCCACTCTTGCCGCCCTAGTTTCTGTCATATCGGTGTTATGTTCCCGGATTTTGCGTTCCTTACGCGGTTGGGTTATAATGGGAACCCCTTGATATTTCGCCTTGATTAAAGCTTTTCCAGCAATGCCCAACCTTGATTTCACCATTTGCCACCTAGCCTTTTCTTTCCCTTGGGTTCTGCAGACTCAAGGGTCATCTTATTTTACCCCCCCCCCCGGGCCAGTGCTCCTCTGAGTGTTGGTCCACCTGTCAGCTGCCGGTGGCCACCAGGGGCAACTCTGGGCTGGCCTACCCGTACCTAAGACAATCTGAGTGTGCCCTGAGAAAGAGATATGTCGGCACATTCGAGCGGTGTTGCTGGTCTTGTTTTAACCTGTCGAAGTGTCTTGAGTTACCGAGATACCGAGTCTGATCGGAACGTCTTGGGAGGAGGTCTATTCCTCCGTTGACCGTGAGAGCTTGTCATGGGCTAAGTTGGGACTCCCCTGCAGGGTTCGAACTTTCGAAAGCCGTGCCCGCGGTTATGGGCGGATGGGAATTTGTTAATGTCCGGTTGTAGATAACTTGAACCTTAATTTAATTAAAATGAATCAACTGAGTGAGTTACCGTGATGGCCTCTTCTCGGCGGAGTCCGGGAAGTGGACACGATGTTGGAGTTATCCTTGCGCAGGTTGTTCCCTAGATTCTCGCTCGCGCTTTACCTCCTCTTCTCGCTCTCCTTTGCGAATAAGATAGCCACCATTTATGCTAGTCGCTTGCTGCAGCTCCACATATATTTGCCTTACCCTTCCTATAAGCTTAAATAGTCTTGATCGCGAGGGTGCGAGATTGCTGAGTCCCTGTGGCTCACAGATTACTATTACACCAGATGCAGGGCCCGATGATTCCGCTCCAGGAGACGCGTATGAGCTCAAGTGGGAGTTCGATGAAGACTCTCAGCGATACTATGTTTCTTTTCCCGACGATCAATAGTGGTGCCCAGTTGGGGGTGATTGGGACCGTGTCGCATGTTGGGTTTTCTTCTATTTTGGCGTCGTAGTCGGGCCATGGGTGTTTTGGATGATGTAATGTTATTTATGTACTTTGATGTGATGTGGCGAGTGTAAGCCAACTATGTTCTCCCTTTTATTATTCATATTACATGGGATGTTGTGAAGATTGCCTAACTTGCGACATATGCCTTCAATGCGATTATGTCTCTAAGTCGTGCCTCGACACGTGGGAGCTATAGTCGCATCGAGGGTGTTACACAAATTCCTGGTGAACAAAGAGCTACCAACTGATGAGACCTCAGCTCGGCAAGTACAACGCCGGGCGGCAGCCTACACCATAATCAACAGAGAGCTGGTGAGGCGCAGTGTCACTGGTGTCTACCAGCGCTGCGTAGAGCCAGAGCAAGGCCAGGCGATCCTCAAAGACATCCATCAAGGCGAATGCGGCCACCATGCGGCTTCAAGAGCACTCGTCGCCAAAGCTTTTTGGCACGGTTTCTTTTGGCCGACTGCCTTGGAAGAGGCCAAGGAGTTGGTCCAAAAATGCAAAGGGTGCCAGAAGTTCAGCTCCAAGCCGCACCAGCCGGCTTCCGCGCTCAAGACCATCCCCCTTGCTTGGCCTTTCGCAGTTTGGGGTCTAGACATGGTGGGACCATTCAAGACAGCACGAGGCGATCTAACTCACCTACTTGTCGCAGTGGACAAGTTCACCAAGTGGGTGGAAGTAAAGCCAATTAAGAAACTCAACGGTCCAACTGCCGTGACCTTCATCACCGATATCACAATTTGGTACGGCATACCACACAGCATCATCACCGACAATGGCACAAATTTTGCCAAAGGCGCCTTGGCCCGTTTCTGCGCAACACAGGGCATCCAATTGGACCTAGCGTCCGTCGCCCACCCGCAGTCAAACGGCCAAGTGGAGCGAGCAAACGGCCTCATCATGTCCGGCATCAAGCCTCGGTTGATCGAGCCTCTGGAGCCCTCGGCTGGCTGCTGGCTCGACGAGCTGCCATCCGTCCTCTAGAGTCTGCGCACGACTCCAAACAAGTCGACCGGCTTCACACCCTTCTTCCTCGTCTATGGTGCCGAAGCTGTCATCCCAACGGACATAGAGTTTGACTCCCCAGGAGTCACCATGTACACCGAGGAGGAAGCAGAAGAAGCACGACAAGACAGCGTCGATCTGCTGGAAGAGGGCCGGCTGTTGGCACTCAGCCGGTCCAGCATCTACCAGCAGAGCCTGCGCCGATACCACAACAGGAAGGTCAGGCCAAGATCTTTCCAAGAAGGCGACCTTGTGCTCCGGCTGATCCAGCGAACAGCCGGCCAGCACAAGCTGTCGCCGCCTTGGGAAGGCCCTTTCATCATCAACAAAGTACTGGGCAACGATTCCTACTACCTGATCGACGCTCAGAAGCCCCGAGCACGCAAGAGGGACGACTCCGGCAAGGAGACAGAGCGGCCATGGAATGCAAATCTCCTCCGAAGATTTTATAGTTGATGAGTATGTACCATGCTACCTTTTGTATTAAAGTACCAAGACTTCGGGCCCCCCGAGACGAGCTCGGGGACTGCCCTCTTTTGTGTGTATGATAAAAATTATGCCTACAAGTATGTTACTCTTTGTCATGCCGCTTGGCACCGGGCTCGACAAGTCGGCCCGAGGACTTGCCGCCTTGCACTATGAAATGCTTCCTACAGTCGGACAAGTAGTGTGTAAGACCTAAGCCGTCTTCTGTCAGAAGCCGCAGCTCGCAGAGCGACTGTACGGTGGGCAGAGGTAAGGTAGAATGGGTGCTCGCACGAAAAATGGCTAAGGACTCAAAGCGTAAAACATAGCTCAAGACGACTTCCATCCTTTCTCGCAAACCGACTCTTGGATGGTCGGATTGTCGTTTTCTATCCAACTTGCTCAAACAATCTTGAAATCGGCTAAGTACTTGCTTTCCCAAAGTAGCCTAGCACTTGATCCAGCAACAGTCCGCAGAGCGGCTGTCCGATTGGCAAGACAGGCAACTAAGAGAAAGCAGCAAAGGAAAACAGCCAAAAGAACAATGAGCAAGAAAAGATAGATATATATAACATAGGCCCTTGGCCGAATTATCGAGTAGAGGTTCAAAATACACCCCGCGGGTGGAATTGTGCGAATTAACAAGTTCTTCAAAAGACTACTGAAGAAGATAAAACAAAAGACACAGCGGCAGCTTAGGAGGCGGCAGACGGATTCGGGGGGTCGGAGGAGGCGCCAGCATCAGGCGTCGGGGCGGTCGGCCGGCTAGTCTCGGCTTGATCGCCTCCGGCAGCAGTCAGATCGGTCGCACGCGGCTCTTTGCTGGAGGCGCGGTCGGGCTGAGGTTGGCCGTCTGCTCCTTCTTCTCGTGCTTCCGCCTCGCCCTCATCCTCCACCTCGTCCTCCTCCTCGACACTGGAGCCAATCACCTCCGCCGAATCTTCACCGTAGTCTGGGTTCATCCCAAACCACTCCGGCGGTACCTCCTCGCCGTCTTCAGACCGCTCGGGGACGATGATGCTCGTGTCGGTGTACTCGGCGATCACCGCAGCACGCTTGACGAGGGCGTCTTCCACAGCCACCAGCTCCGGCTGGGCCTCCGACCGAAGCGTGGCCAGCCGGTCCAGATCCAGCCCCGGGTACCATGCCTTGACGAACTCCAAGGCCCGGCGCACTCTAGCCCGGGCCGAAGAGCCCTTCCAGGCCTCGAGGCGACCAGCCACGACCTCCAACCAGTTGGCCGTCAGACTGGTGGTGCGCGGAGCCTGCATATCCAGCCAAAGGGCGGAAATCGCCTGGGCACCGACGCGCTGAAGCCGGCGCAACATCCGGTGAGCCGGCCGGAGGCGAGCCTCGATGCTCAAGATGTGCTCATCAAGAGTTCAGGGGGCATCGGCGGCGATCTCCGCGCCCTCCGCCCTCCGACTTTCACGATCGGCCTCGATGGCTTGGATAGCGGCCTGCGACTGCCCAGGGAAGAAGTCTGCAAAAGACACAAAGAAACAAAAAAGCAAGTCAAAAACCAGGAGTCGGCATGATCTAAGTCGGCAGTTCGAAGAAAGAAAATAAAGAGACTCACCATCAACGATGTCTTCAATCTCGTGGAAGCCGGAGGACAGCAGAGCCTCCTTGTTAGACCAGGAGGAGCGCTCGCTCGCGATCTCGGCCAAGAGGGCGGTTTCCGTCTCCTCCGCCTCCCTCCGCGACTTCGCAAGCAGCTCCTTCTACTCTGCCAACTGAGTGGCCAGAAGATCGCGCTCCGTGGCAAGCTTGCTGCACTCCTCCCCTTTGGCGAGCAGGGCGGAGTTGGCCTTGCTCAGCTGCTGTTGAAGAGCAGCGTTGGCTCCTGAAGAAAAGGAAGAAAGACAACAGTCGTCAATAAAGTAGGTCGCCGGGGAGATCCGGCCCGACTACTCAGCAGTCGGCCCGAATCTCGGGGACTACAGCCCGCGGGTGCGCTAGCGCGCCCCCGCAGAGAAGAAAAAAGAGGGAAGGACTTACTCCGGCTCTCCGCCAAGTCAGCGGTCCTCTTGCCCAACTCTTCAACATTGCGGTTGAAGGCAGTGACACGGAGGTTGTGGTAATCCTGCCACAAGCATTTCAGACAAAGTTAGTACCCAGAAGTTCATAAATTGGAGTTCCGGGCCGCCTGCTCAGCAGCCGACCCGAAACTCGAGGACTACACCCAGTGGGTGCGCTGGTGCGCCCCCATAGAGAGGAACAAGAAAAACAAAAGACCAAAGGAAAAAACATACCCGGACGGCTGCCCGCGACGCTAGGAACGCCTTGGTGCAACTCTGGAGGGCGTCGCCCTCAGCGCGGAGCTTCGCCTGGACGTCCAGGAGCGCCCGGTTCAGCGGCCCTATGCCGCCTCCTCGCACCCACCCAACAGGTGTGGCGCTCGTCGCTTCAACGTCTGGAGCCGCCGAGCTGGCGGTGCCGGCTTCCAGGGGGCGGGGTGCCGAAGTCGCCTTCTCCAGACGACGGCGCGCTGGCGAGCCGACCTGGAGGAGTAGCCTCGCCACAGCCTCGTCTTCGGTCGGCGGCACCGGAGGGTCCGCTGGCTGCTCGCCTTGCACGCCTTCAAACGGCGGCGGAGCCGGCGGCGGAACGTTCGCACCCAGAGTAGTGGGCTCGCCGCCTTCCCTCTTCTCGACGAGGTTCTCCCCGCCGGCTTCTCCAGTCTGCCCCCTGAACTCCGGGGGCGGCGGCGCAGAGTTCAGCGGGGTAACAAGCAAGGCCGACTGGCGGCGTGCGGCTTCTTCAGCATGCTGCTTCGCCGCGGCGGCGGCTTCGGCCTCCGCTAGTTTTTTCTTAGCGGAGGCCTCCACCCTGTCGGCCTCCGCCTTCACCAGGCGGAGGGCTTCTTCTTCGTTGCGCTTCTTCTGCGCATTCTGCTCCGTCGCCTCCCAGAGGTCGGCAGCGGGGTCTATCCGCCGAGTGGTGGCGGGCGTCTCCGCTGACCCCATGACGGAGGCGGCGGCGACCCGCTCAAGAGAGAGGGGAGCCCTGAAGAAAGAAGGGCGAGCAGAGACTCAGACAAATCATGAAGAAAGAATAAAATTTGAAGACAGAATACTTACGCAGAAACCAACGGCGGCTTCTTCACTTCCTTACGGAAGCGGATGGCCTTCGTGGCTGCCTCGTCCCGCCGGGTCGCCGCAGTCGAGCACTTGGGCTTCTTCGGCCGGCTGCCGAACAAGGTCGGCGCAGCCCGTCGCTTCTTCCTGCCGCCTGGAGCACCCGGCGTAGCAGAAGAGCCCGCGCCAGGCTGGCCGGCTCCTGGCCGATGGCGAGGGGTGACTTCTCCCTCGGTGTCGTCTTCAGGCCAGTCAGCGAAGGTAGCTGAGGGCCTGAAGTCGCCTGTCGTCCCTCCTCCTCCCTCGGCGTCGTCTTCTAGAGCCCCCGCCCCCAGATTGGGGTCGTCGACGTCGCTCTCCGCCCGTTCGGCGACGAACTCACGGGCCGGCCCCGAGGTGCCGGCTGGTGGGTGAAGAAGGGGCTTCTAACCAAAGCCGACTGATCAGAACAAAACTCGGCAAGAAGAAGACAATCTAAAGAAAGGAAAGAAAGGCGACTCACCACGGGCGGGGGGTTGACGCGGGAATACGGCTCCTTGCTGAATCGCCAGTCCTCCGAGAGCCTGCTGTCCAAGAGGTAGTTTACCATGTGGGCCACCTCTTCGTGAGGCATGTCCTTGGTGCACATCCGACTCGGGTCGCAACCCCCGCTCATCTGGCATATCATGTGAGGGCGGCCTTGGAGTGGAAGAACTCGGCGCGAGACGAAGGCGGCCGGCAGGTCTGGACCAGTCAGACCCTCCGACTGCGTCAGCTCTCGGAGTCGCGTGATGGCGCCGGCTCCCGCAGGCATCAGCGACCTGGCCCGGTACAACCAGTTGGGCAGGCTGCCAGCCGGCGAGCCGGCTTCGAAAGCCGGCAGATTGACCCAGTCGCCCCTCATGGCGACGTTCCTGACGTAGAAGTAGGACCTCTGCCTCATCTTCACCGACTTCAACAGCGAGATGGAGGGGAAGTGGTTGTCGGATCCTGTCCTTCGCACGGCGATGAAGGCGCCACACTGAGCCGGCACGCCCGCGGCCTGGGTGCCGAGCTTGGAGAAGAAGAACTCCCCCAAGAACTCGAGGGTGGGGAGGACTCCGAGGAAGCCTTCGCACAGAGCCACGAAGGCGGACAGCAGCACCACTGTGTTGGGGGTGAGGTGGTGCGGCTGGAGGCCGTAGAACTCCATGAACGACCGGAAAAAGCTGCTCGCCGGCAGCCCCAGCCCGCGCAGGCAGTGCGAGCGGAAGATGACCCGCTCGCCCTCCTGCGGGGCGGGGGAAATCTCCCCCTCCGGCGCCCAAGACGCACCTGCACGCAATCCTCGCCGGGAAGCCGACGGGTCCGGCGGAGGAACTCGATGTGGTCTTCATGGACTTCGGAGCCGTCCCAGGTGCCGGAGCGCGCTGCGGGAGGCGCGGCAGCGGAGGAGGAACTCATCGTGAGCTGTCGCCGCAACGTTCGCCGGAGCTTGGGCGTGCGGCGGAGCAAAGCAGAGAAGAGGAAGCAGGAGAGCAAGGAGCTGCGAGGAGGAAGGAAACAAGGGGTAGTGGGAAGGAGGGGCGCGCGTGCCCCCCTCCTCCCCCTACTTATAGCCCCGTGGGCTGCGAAGCCGAGGGGGCGGACGTGGGGATTTACTGAGCCCACAACCCCACGACCCCCATGATCCACGTAAAGTTACTACGCGCAGTAACTTCACGGGAATCCCAACCCTCCACCGGGGCCGCAGCAGATCCGCTCGGGCGCCAAGGCGCGGTAGTAGCGGGCCCCGCCTACGGGCCTGTCCCGTTGCGCGCGTGGGATGGCAGGACGGCCTGGCCACGTGCCCTCACGCGACAGGCCAAGAACGGGCGGCGGCCTGGAAGCTTAGCTAGCACGCCACTTGAAATCCCGCCACGATGTTCGAACTACTGAGCAAGTCGAAATCGAGTGAGTCCGAGTTGGGCGAGTCTGACTCCTTCTAGTCAGCCCGGCAGAAGTCAATCAAGACCATGTGTTGAGCACCCGGAAAGAGAAACTGCTAAGGCTTCTCGGCCGATCGTCCGCGGCGCCTCACCAGCTTCGGGGACTACTGTCGGAGTAATGGGCCACAGGTAGGCCAACCCGAACCCCATAACCTTTCAAGACATCGGGGCAGGCTGCGCCCCTCAAGACCACAGGGCGAAGAGTCGCCTCCTAGGGAGTCTACGGCAAGGCGGCCGACTGCCCGCTTACGGCCGAGTCCCAGGGACGACTTCCAGAGAAGCCGGCTTTGGGGAGTCGGCCAGCGACTCCAACAAACTATGACCTCATCGAAGGGGACGGGGCAGGGGCGTGGCTATAGTGAAGCCCACTCCTCGCCCCTTACCAAGGGCAGGCATGGCTACATCACGCCGTACTTGGGAAGATCTCCCTGCGGCGTGGCACTGTTGCCCGGCCGGCCCTGACATCAGCACCACTGTACCGAGTCCTGCACCCACGACAGCTTGTCTGTACGGCCTGGAGGCAGCGGGGCCCACCAGTCAGCGAGACCTCGGGAGACGGCGGGGGAACCGTCAGTCGGACCCATCGGGAGTCGGCCCGGGGGAGTCGGCCGAGCCCTCCCCCAGGGGCCCACGTGCCATTAATCAAGAAGAGATGGGGAGTGGCCACAGTGATCGCCCGCCAGGCGGCGGGGCTGTTGCCACGACCCCATGACCAAGCCTGCGTCATCAGGAGCACGGCTACAGTAATCAGCAGCCGGCAAGACCAGCCCACGGCGGGCGCGGCCTGTCGGCTCCGTACCAGACCAGTCGGCGGGGCCCACCAGTCGGCGGGCCCCAGCAGTCGACGGAGAAGTCGGAGGTTAGAGGCACTGAAGGCTAGGCCCGTGCCCAGTCGGATTACCATTGTACCCCTGGGGGGGTAGGCCTATATAAACCCCCAGGGCACCGATGCAAAGGGTTGGATCCCAGTAGCACTAGACGATACCAGATACAAGGAGAGGGCTAGCCTTGCCCTCTTCTACCACCCGAAACAGCTCAAGGAGAGACCGTGTAAACCCTTGACCATAGTGATCATGCGGAGACCCCGCAGAGCAGCAGTAGGGGTGTTATCTCCCCGGAGAGCCCCGAAGCTGGGTAAGATCCTCCGGCGTGCATGTCTTCGCCTCATCCCGTTTCCAGGCACCGGCGACGTTCTACTCGCCCCCACCATGATAAGCCATCCGTTGGCATATGTCGCACCAAACCCCCGACACGCGGGGAGTGGGTCGTGGGCTGATTTCGCTGGCTGGGCTGCGGCTAGCACGAGCCTGGTCGGTTGGGTTCCTTTTTTATTTGAAAAAACAGAGGACACATAGTGCTTGCAAAACAAATCTAACTAATTTTAAATAGCTGGAAAATTTGCACATAAATCCTAGGGAGTATATAAGTACATGTACACATTTTTTTGACCAAATAAAATACATATAAAATTACAAAAATTGCAGAAACATTCTGATGCAATAAAATAATTCAAAAAGACTTTTTGAAATGTCCAAATGACTTAGAACTAATCCCCCACTATTTTTCCTTTGGATGGAGTCATTTTACTGTCACTCATAATTAATCTTTTCATAGAAAAAATTATTTTAAATAAAACACAATAAAAATCATTTTTAAAATACCAAAATGATTCAAATTTATTTTCTCCTAATTTTACATTGAAGGGAATCATTTTACCCTTATTTCCATTCATTTATTTTTAGGAGGAAAATAATTTGAATAAAAGCCAAATAACTCCAAATTGAAAGTGGGTTTCAAAATAACTTCAAAGGGACTTTCAGTTTGATTCTGTGATACTTCCAACTCTCTTTCTTAGCATTTGAAGAAGTCATTTTATCTTCTCTCGTGAAACTCATTGAGTTTCACAAAGTTTCCGAATTTGAATTATTTGCCAATGAAATTCAAATATTGTCAAAAACCCTTTTCATTTATTTAAATGGAAGAAGTCATATCATCTTCACTCTAGGGTTTTATATTTGAAAAGAATTTGAATTCATAGAGATCAGAATGCAAAGTGAAAGCTTGGGAAAGTCATTTCATTCCCTCTCATTCAATTTTCAAAACTTTCAAGTTTCACTCAATTTCACACTAGCAACCACACCACAATCAAACAATCAATCAAAACTATTTATTTAATATAACATTCCAAAATTTAGAATTTTGGGATGTTACAAACCTACCACCCTTAAAATGAATCTCATCCTCGAGATTCGGAGAGGCTAGCAAGAAATAGGTTAGGTTCAGGGGTCTTCACAAAATCCATCGATCGTCACGGGGGTTCTGGGGTGCTACCACCCTTAAAAGCATTGCTACGGTTCCATCAATACTCATATACTCCATCCTTTTTGTTGACAGTGTAGGTTTTCTCATATCTTCGGGAAAATTCCTTTTTTTGGGCTCTTCTGGTAGTCGCACAACCTTTTTACTCAATCCTTGTGGCCTTTCATCTTGGTACGGTTCTTCTATGACTGGGTCTTCTTAGCTGACAGGTCTGGCGCCAATACTAAACAACTATCGATATCTCATGGGGGTCAACAATTTATGGTTTCTCCTGCAGGAAATGGGTCTGGGCTTCATTCTCACCGTATGACCTATGGTTGGCAACAACTGCCTTATACGAGGGGAAAAATTGTCATACCATTCTAAGGTTTAAACAAGGTTTTGATTGTCGTCGCTCTAATTTGGGTAAGTCACTCAGATTTACCATCCCATATAGCAAGGCGAATAATAAGAGTAAGTCGGTATGGTGATCAATCCATCCCGCACCCAAATCATTACCTTGTATATGGTTTAGCGAATCTCGCATTCTAACACTCGGTCATCCTCACAAGCATTGCAGAATTTCTCTTGTCGATGAACCAAGTTCGGATAAATCCATGGATTCTGCGAGCCAAACAAACATCTATAGTTCCTTCACAACTCTCAGGTTTTTGCGTTACTCCTATAAGATCATCTGTTGATAAAGTCGTATCTTCTTCTAGGGTTTTTCCTTCGGCAAGTGTGTGCTTGCTTCTTGGCAGGTCCTGGAGCCTGTGGGTTATGGCTCATCTCATCACTTGTAGACATTGAACTCATTCTGGGGTTACAATTGCTCCATATTACCAACATTATATCCAATAGTACTTCATCCCTTCATATTCTTGGGGTATCCCACATATCGAGATAACACTCGTACTTATTTTTTCCGAAGTCCACTCCGTGGAATATCATTATCTTTTCCAGGGGTCAAATGTCCTCACAGGGTACTACCACCCTTGAAATGCACAGATTCTTCCATAGAGCATATTTCTCATATCCTCGAAAAAGGTCAAAATCTTTCTTCATAGAGTAACAACTCATAAAATTCAATGTATTAAATCATAACACATGAACTTTATAGATTTCATGAATTTATTACAATATCTTGCATATCCATTTCATGCCTCAACTCAACACCTCAGTATAAAAGAAATGTTCCCACTACTACTACTACTACTACTACTATATTTCTCACAGACTCAACTATTTAGCACAAGCCTCCTTCTCTTTAGGACAATCTTTGGCAAAGTGCCCTGCTTCATTACAACGAAAAGATATTACTTCTGACAAGTCTCAAGGTTTTCTTGTGATTACATAGCCTCCTTGGGTCCTCGGCTTTCTTTTTGGGCAATCGTTGAAGTAGTGTCCTGAATCTTTGCACCTAAAACATATGATATGACTCAGGTCCTTGTTTGTAGAAATTGGGTTGTTCCTGGAATCCAATCTATTTCTCTTCCTGGAATTTTCTGTTTCAATCAGGGCTTCTATTTCCGGTGGGTCATAGTGTACTTCCACTATCGAAAATGCTGATAGATCCCCATTCAAACAATTCTGGGAGATGTGCCCTTCTTCTCCACATGAATAGCATGACTTGGTGCAGGGCTTAATTGGGCCTTCTTCGGGTGTGTCCTCCACCTCTTCCTTCATCATGGGTTCTAAAATTTCCATGAGGGCTTCTTTCATTGGTTCTTTGATCTTCTGGATGGTTCTTTGTACCATGGGATAAATGTGACACTTAGCAGGGTAGTGGGTAGTCCCATCACACAAGAAACAAGTAATTTGCCTAGTTGGGCATTCTTCAGCTGGGTGATTTTATTCACAATGAGGGCATTCATCTTTATGTTATTTATGGTTGTTGTCCTATTTCTCCACAGATCTTGCATGCACAAGGTTTCTTCATATCATTTGCTTCAACTTCTGGGACACAAGCCGAGACTTTTGCAGACTCAACATAAATTCTTCCCAAGTGGTTACTCCTTGCCATCCATTGATGGTTTGGTACATCCTCCACCAAGTAGCAACACCTTTTGCAAAGCACTGAATAGCATGCTGGGTCATATCCTTTCCGGCAATAGGGTTATTCTTCATCTGATCTTCCCTGTTCTGAATCCATCGGTCAGTCTCCAATTGAGTCATCGGTCCCGAAAAAGTGAGTTCATGTCCATTCATCCTCTATTGGTTCCAAGGGTTTTGGGGTGAGATAAGAGGGATCGAGAGGGATACACACAATACAAACAATAGTTTTGAAGCAACAAATTTTATTTTGTGGCTGTCGGAAAAACATCAAACAAATGACATCTCACAATCGTCGCATCTAACATAGGTATAACAGGGGTTTGTTCTTCTAAAGGTCAATGAATCCTCAAAGTCGCCAAACTCTTCAAGTCTTGGTCATGTGTCCAATGGCTTCTTCAGATCGTGCTTGTCCTTCTCAAGTTCTTTGGCCAGATCATCTCTGTTAACGCGACATCTCTCGTGACGTCCTTCAATATTTCTGGAGTTGCATTCCAAACTTCTTGGTTTCAACATCCTTGGCATGGACCATGGTCCTACTGTCCTTCAGTTCCTGACAAATCTCCGTGTATCTCGAGGTTTTTGTCCTCCAGCTTGGCTATTTTTAGCTTCTGGGTCCTGAGTTCTTCACGAAACACTTCCTTGTCAAATACGACTTCCTAAAGGTCCAACCTAAACTTCTTGATGTAATACTCCAGATCCTGGTGATACACTAGCTAAGCTTAAAACTTCATCTTTTGCTGATAGGTGATCAATTAGCCCTTTTGCCATCCAATCCTTCCAAAGAAATGCAAGCTTAACTCAGCCCGGTGACAATATCATAAGAGGGCAATAACATCATGGATAGCCGTGTTTATGCCCATATCATTACCATGAGCTATCATACCATAGTTGATATCTCCTGCCTTAGGGGTTTTCTTGACAAAAACTTTGAGTTCTAACGCTCCATGTTCCGGTCTTTCTTCGACACACCTTGATCTTGGGTATTGATAGCTTCAAAAGTCTGAAAAGTTACATAAGGGTAGCCTTCCTGGGTCACACTAATCTGGAAATTCTTCAGAGCCTTCAAATTCTCCTAGTATTCGGAGTCTTCAACCATTGTAGTTTCCACTATTATAAAGCACGGTAAAATCCTCTTCGTTCTGAAGTGGTCTTAGTTGTCCGATATCTCGTACTTCTTGGAGTGGTCTCATCAGCTGAATCCTCACATGGTCAAAAAGGGGAAAGGGGTATAGTCTAACTAAAAGGGAATATTTGATAAAGCTCAGAAAGGAAGAGAGGTAAAAGATCTTTTTGAAAATAAAGTTTTAGAGAAAATCTTTCTTATGGGCTTGCCAGTTTCTAGGGGTCACGTCCTACAGTCAACATGTGCTCTGATACCATCTTGTAGCGACTCGATCCCAATGGATCGAAGTCTTTGTGCTTAAGTGTCATCCCTGGATCGGTATGCTGACACACACAGTACTCGAGGATTTATAACAGAGGTAAATCACATGTATAAAGTAACGTAAATACTATTACCTCAATCCATATAGCGGAAGTAACAACAAGGTTGTGGATTCCCACCAACACCAATGGCAAAGTTGTGTGTAGACATCGTAACCCTAATGTATCACTTACTCATCGTAAGATTCCTGCAACATGAGACGTTGCAGCCATGTAGGTTAGTACATTGAATGTACTGGCAATTTCACACTGTGGTGCAATGCTAAATAATGGCTATCACTACATGCATATTTGGCTGGTGGAGGCTCTAAGTTTAAAGTTTGCATAAAGCTAACTTTTCCCTACAACAAAGGAATAATTTTTTATTTTACTACCAAGTTTATGCTATTATTAAGAAGGTTCCTCCAACTCAATCCAAAAATTCCCAAATTATTAACAACCCAATTCATTAATTAAGTAACGTGATGAGATCAACCAATAATTCAAGTACCAGATACTCAAGATGTCCATAACTAGGGACACGGCTAATCATGTTTAATTTGTACAATCTGCAGAGGTTTGCGCACTTTTCCCCACAAGACTCGATCTCCTCTGTTGAATTTCTCGCACTACATGATGTTTGGGAAACAGATGATCGAGACACAGTCTTTCCGAAGCATTTACTATTTACTCCGGGTCGACAGTAGCACCTACTTTCCCCTACATCTGCTAGCCTACCACTGAAGGAGGTCACACAACATACTCAACTATGCCAGAGCCCATAAAAGGCTTGTGGCTGCACATAGAAGTTTCTAGCATGAATAATCTTATGATCCCTTTGAGCCTGGGTGGCATTCCATAGGGTGATCACACGGGTACTCCGGGATCCCTTTGGGAAAGCGTTGGGTTCCACAGGTGCCCGGGCAAACCACTGGGTGCTCCAGGGTGCCCCAACTAATCCACCTAGATGTGCATTAAAGTAGCCACCTTAAGTTTCCCTTAGTTAATGTTACTCTCGCAACTTTCATGAATCTCACATACCAATCCCTGTCTAAGAGCATGAATAAGCAATATGAGCATAATGTATACTCCCGGGGTGATCAAAGGTAATAGCTTACTACCTCATCAACTACATAGCAATGCCCCAATTCCCAATCCTACTCATGCAATCTTTGAGGCTTAAACTAATGAAAGTAAAACTAGGTATAAAAGAGTATGATCAAAGTGTAAACTTGCCTTTTACTGTTGATGAAGATGATTCACACTCATAACTCCTGATAGTTCTACTCGTCACACTCCGATCAATCTATCGTAAGCAAGCAATTGCATGCATAAGCACTCATGCAAAAGAATTGAACAAAAGAACTTGGAAAACTTCGAAAACAAGCAATTAACTCTTGCAACTGAAAACAATTTCTAACAGTACCAAAATTGGGTAGATTTGGTCTTATCACAAAGATTTAGGTCAAGAGCTTTGATTAGGAAAAGAATCAATTAAATCGGAGTTACGAAACTCAAGTTATGAACAAAATGAGTTTGAATTCAAATCTGTTTGAAACTCAAATTTTAAACTTCCAACAATATGTTTAAGTTGGTTATCTGGACAGAGGGGATCATAACGAAGAATTTGGCGTTGGTTTTGTTGGATTTGGATAAACAAGCAAGAAGTTGTGCTAGATTGAAAAACAAGGACTGATCTGTAAGAAAAGTATTTGCTACTGGGTCCCTGGCTACGTGACAGAAAAGCTAATGAACGAGCGTTCACTATAGAACTAAAATAACAAATTCGTTCGCTGCAAGGACCTAACCAGTGAATGTTCACTAACTAAGGGATACCGGTTAAAAAACAATGTGATCTAATCTTGGCCGTCGATCCTAGATCCGACGATGGTAAAATAAAAACTGTTCGGGCTAACTAAAAACTGGACATGTTTATTTGTAAACGATGGGTTCATTGGTTGAACCGAACAAACCAAAAAAACAAGAGGAGACTGGTGGCGCTTACAGAGGGCATGGTCGCTGGCTCAGGCGATGACTCCGGCTAGGCAGACAAAGGCAGGGTGTGGCGGCGGGTCGCGAGGCGAGGGGCGGCGGCTCCAGCGTGGGGTCGGGTGGCGCTGGATGACGGGGTCGGGCAGGAGGTGACGCTGGTGGAGTTCAGGCGAACCGTGGCTCCGGCGAGGTAGCTTCGGCCGTGGACGACGGTAACGAGGCGGTGGCTCCGGTGGTTCTCCATATCGTCTCAGAGCATGGGGAGGTGTGGCGCGGCAGGGCAGACATGATGGTGGTGGCGGAGGTGATCGGAAGGGGAGGGTGGAGGCGCGGCAAGGCGGCAGAGCTCGGTGAAGCTTCGCAAACTCCGGCGAGATCAGAATGACTCCCTAGGGCATGGGAGATCGAGGTTTTCACGAAAATCGGACGAGGAAGTGTAGGGGAGTATTTATAGGTGGCATGTCTTGCGGAAGGGCAACAAATCGAGCGAATCCCACAAGGATTTGGATTGGCAGGAACAAACTCATGCGCATGCAGGATTTAGGCGTGGCTTGAGGAAGAAGATAACGTGGGCCCCACTGTCAGTCAGAGGGAGAGGCGAGCGAGAATGAGAGGAGGGGTCGGGCGACCAAAGTGAAGCGCTTCGCACGCGGGCTGTGGGCTGATTTCACTGGCTGGGCTGCGGCTGGTGCGAGCCTGGGTGGTTGGGTTCCTTTTTTTATTTAAAAAAATAGAGGACACATAGTGCTCACAAAACAAATCTAACTAATTTTAAACAATTGGAAAATTTGCACATAAATCCTAGGGAGTATATAGGTACATGTACACATTTTTGTTTGACCAAATAAAATACATATAAAATTACAAAAATTGCAGAAACATTCTGATGCAATAAATTAATTCAAAAGGCTTTTTAAAATGTCCAAATGACTTAGAACTAATCCCCCACTATTTTTGCTTTGGAGGGAGTCATTTTACCCTCACTCATAATTAATCTTTCCATAGAATTTTTTTAAATAAAACCCAATGAAAATCATTTTTAAAATACAAAAATGATTTCAAATTTGTTTTCTCCTAATTTTACATTGAAGGGAATCATTTTACCCTTATTTCCATTCATTTACTTTTAGGAGGAAAATAATTTGAATAAAAGCCAAATAACTCCATATTGAAAGTGGGTTTCAAAATAACTTCAAAGGGACTTTCAATTTGATTCTTTGTAACTTCCAACTCTCTTTCTTAGCATTTGAAGAAGTCATTTTATCTTCTCTCATGAAACTCATTGAGTTGCTAAAGTTTTCGAATTTGAATTATTTGCAAATGAAATTCAAATATTTTCAAAAACCCTTCTCATTTATTTAAATGGAATAAGTCATATAATCTTCACTATAGGGGTTTATATTTGAAAAAAATTGAATTCATAGAGATCATAATGCAAAGTGAAAGCTTGGGAAAGTCATTTCATTCCCTCTCATTCATTTTTCAAAAGTTTCAAGTTTCACTCAATTTCACACTAGCAACCACACCACAATCAAACAATCAATCAAAACTATTTATTTAATATAACATTCCAAAATATAGAATTTTGGGATGTTACAGAGGGAGGGAGAGGGACCGACAAGGTTTGTGTTTGTATGCGCAATAAAAATGAAGATTGTCGGCTAGAGAGAGAACAAGAGTCTGGGATAGGGGGAGGTCGCGTTTATCCATCGAAGACTGATATAAACCATATTTCAATATAATTTGCATTCAAATATTCGAATTGGAGAACATCGTTTTTGCAATCCACACATGAACGGAGATATGCGTATCAAACAAGTTCATTAATTTGACTTTCACCATGTTCATGGAGTACTATAATACAACATGCGACTCAATTGAGGTGTTCAATTTTCGATTTAGTTCACAATTTTGACCGGGTGAACGGACTATTTCATTCAATCGAGATATTTCATTTGGGTTTGATTGTCGTTTTTGAGTGGGTCAACTTTTTGTGAAATAGTAAATCGTTACCAACGAGCATGCAAAAGCACATTAGTCCCGAGCATCATCTTACTATCTAAAAAAGAAATGGCAAGCTAATAAATTTGATTCCAATAGACTTGGTAAGATAGATGTGGATGCTCGTTCGCCCAAAATTTGAACGAACCGCTAAACACCTTCTACTCACTGGAATTCGCCCGAGCAAATAAATGGGAGACGCGAAATTACCGGCCTATGAGCGACACACATCAATTGGCCTATTGTACATTGAGGGTAGGTTTGTAACTTCATCCAAGCGCACCTCCTCCTCGGCCGAAATGGCAGGCGCCGAATAATTCATAAACCATGGGTGGAAAAACACCCTCTCCTCGGCCGAAATCGCTCGTGCCCACTATTTCAAAACACACCCTCCTCGTCCGAAATCGCTCGCGCCCACTATTTCAAAATGTGCCCTCCTCGCCCGGAATCGTTGTCGCCCAT
Organism: Triticum urartu; assembly: GCF_003073215.2. NCBI lineage: Eukaryota > Viridiplantae > Streptophyta > Magnoliopsida > Poales > Poaceae > Triticum > Triticum urartu. Next base: position 398,325,804 of record NC_053023.1, on the reverse strand, counting down.
TATTTGGGAGAAGTTACCCTACTATCCCGGACCCTCAAGACACAGACCCTAGCCCAGAAGCCAAAAGGCAGGGGTAGAACTATAACTTCCCCCACATTTCAGACAAATGCATCCGTAAGACATGGTTCCCCCTCCCAATTCCCCATTCATACAGCATGGGCGCCCAATCACCTTTTCCCCAACCACAAAACCTCAACCCCTCCTCCATGGTGACCCCCACCACACCAAATTCACTGCCACCCTCCTCCCCAATGCTAGAGCCGCTATCCATTTGCCGTCGTGCACTAGGCCGTGTGCCTCTTACTCTGTGCTGCTGGAGCTGCCTCGACAACGATCGCACGAACCGTACCGGAGCCAATTCACCCGCGCCATTGTGCACGACGCCGGAGTGGCTCCAACTTTGGACGCGTCCAAGGCCCTGGCGCTGCTTCCCCGTAGCCGTTTATTAATAATCCATTTATTAATCTAATTGAAATTTCATATTAAGCACACAATATATTTCATTTTCATATTAAGTAAGCAGGATTTCATAATTGAAATACATCAGAGTACAACATCATATAGCTTCAGCACTCAGCTACCCCATTACACAACTGCACCAGCACCAAGTTTCACATGCAACATCTATAACCTTTTGAAATTAGCATGATAGATGGTACATAGATAGATGAATCTCATCTGGAAAATTGCTGAAGCAGAAGGCGAATATTGAGCCTTCATTTATGTTGAAGGTCTTTGCAACATTAGGCCAATGCCTGTGGATGATTGATCGTTCATCCTCCGTCCTCTTCAGGAACACTTCAATATTCAACAGTGGGTTTTGTATGAATACCTTCCTCGCCTCCTAACCATACAGGTGGTTCAGAGGTAATCATCAGTGAACTGCTTTGGAAAGGCCTGAAAACAAGGATGTGCATAAATATCTTCTCCATATTTGAAATGGGGCAAAGGCATAAAAACGACATGGTGTAATAATTAGTACCATCCTGTAGTGAACTGATGTCTTCTTCATTGTGTAGACAAAGATCTTGTTGTTTTTTGTCGCTAATTTATTTATCCTAAAAATCTTTCTGAGTTTCTTGACTTGACCGATATTCATGGAGAACTCATTTCCCCATATACAAAGAGGGTCGAACAGTGGGTCAAAACCTCTGATAGCAGGACCTGCATGTGCAAGACCAAATTGTTAGAAACCTATATATTAGAATGGTTCCTGCAAGTGCACAATATTATGCTATTAGACAAAGGACCATGCATGTGCAAACCTCGATTTATAAACCTCAGTGCTTCCCATTGTTTCCCTACAACACATATAAGGTAGTTAGTGATCAGGTTAAGTGAGGGTTCACATGCTATCAGTAAAATATGTTGATGAAAAATAAGCACATTGCAGATTCATCAGAATAATTCAAGCCACATGGAAAACCCATTTATCCAAACCAAGCATGATAAATAAGTAGGAAATATAGCAATTGTATATGTTTCTCATATATTAAGTGCAGCCAAATTCGATTTATTCCTCACATGCACAACAAAACAAAATTCTACCCATGACAGTTGGACATCACATTGCAGAATTGAACCAAGCAGTTAACTAAAACCCACAACAAATGAATCAAACATTAACTGAGCACCACATTGCATAATATAACATACTCCTAATAGAAGATCAGACAGTTAACCAAACCAAGCATCCTTAACAACTTGGAAATACAGCAATTGTATTTGTTTCTCATGTATTTAGTACAGCCAAATTCGATTTATTTCTCACATGGTATACAATAACAGAATGCACCCACAACAATTGAACATCGCATTGCATAATTGAACCAAACAGTTAACTAAACACCACAACAAATGAACCAAACGTTAACTGAGCACCACCTTGCACAATGTATAACATACTAGAAGATCAGACAGTTAACCAAACCAAGCATGCTTGACAACTTGGAAATATAGTAATTGTATTTGTTTCTCATGTATTTTGTAAAGATAAATTTGATTTATTTCTCACATGAAAGACAACACAAAATTGCACCCGAAGAATTGAACATCACATTTGCAAAACTGAACCAAACAGTTAACTAAACACGACAACTAATTAACCAAATAGTTAATAAGTGAGCACCACATTGCAAGATATATAGAACATATACACTAGAGCAACATATTGCATGGTAAAAGTAGATAGGACAATTCACTAGAATTTGTTAAGGAAACACACGAGCAACACATGCAACGGGTAAACCAAGCATGCTTAACCGCCGTAGCTAGCAAACTAAACATAGGTCCTTATAGTGAGCTCATAAGACAAGCTACTCCTCATCGTCAGAGATATCGATGATGATTGGCTCCTTTGACATGGAAGAGGGTGAGGCCTCCACATCGTGGGTGCCCTCATCGTAGTGGTGAGTTTCCTGAGCCACTCCGGGCACCAACCTTCTGGCTCTCGAGTTGAGTAAGCACAGGCATGCTGAGAAAACACCTCGTAGTCTTCGTCAAAGGCATCGACGGTGGCATCGAGAAAACGCCATGAACTGTCGTTTAAATCATCCAACCACATAGCATCGTCGGTGTGTGAGGCATTGATGTCTACTACACAACCTTCTTCTTGTAGACGTTGTTGGGCCTCCAAGTGCAGAGGTTTGTAGGACAGTAGCAAATTTCCCTCAAGTGGATGACCTAAGGTTTATCAATCCGTAGGAGGCGTAGGATGAAGATGGTCTCTTTCAAGCAACCTTGCAACCAAATAACAAAGAGTCTCTTGTGTCCCGAACACACCCAATACAATGGTAAATTATATAGGTGCACTAGTTCGGCGAAGAGATGGTGATACAAGTGCAATATGGATGGTAGATAAAGGTATTTGTAATCTGAAAATATAAAAACAGCAAGGTAACTAATGATAAAAGTGAGAGTAAACGGTATTGCAATGTGTCGAAACAAGGCCTAGGGTTCATACTTTCGCTAGTGTAAGTTCCCTCAACAATGATAACATAATTGGATCACATAACTATCCCTCAACATGCAACAAAGAGTCACTCCAAAGTCACTAATAGCGGAGAACAAACGAAGAGATTATGGTAGGGTACGAAACCACCTCAAAGTTATTCTTTCCAATCAATCCGTTGGGCTATTCCTATAAGTGTCACAAACAACCCTAGAGTTCGTACTAGAATAACACCTTAAGACACAAATCAACCAAAACCCTAATGTCACCTAGATACTCCAATGTCACCTCAAGTATCCGTGGGTATGATTATACGATATGCGTCACACAATCTCAGATTCATCTATTTAACCAACACAAAGGACCTCAAAGAGTGCCCCAAAGTTTCTACCGGAGAATCACGATGAAAACGTGTGCCAACCCCTATGCATAGGTTCATGAGCGGAACCCGCAAGTTGATCACCAAAACATACATCAAGTGAATCACGTGGTATCCCATTGTCACCACAGATACGCACGGCAAGACATACATCAAGTGTTCTCAAATCTTTAAAGACTCAATCTGATAGGATAACTTCAAAGGGGAAACTCAATTCATTACAAGAGAGTAGGGGGGGGAGGAGAAACATAAGATCCAACTATAATAGCAAAGCTCGCGATACATCAAGATCGTGCCAAATCAAGAACACGAGAGAGAGATCAAACACATAGCTACTGGTACATACCCACAGCCCCGAGGGAGAAATACTCCCTCCTCGTCATGGAGAGCACCGGGATGATGAAGATGGCCACCAGAGAAGGATTGCCCCCTCCGGCAGGGTGCCGGAACGGGTCTAGATTGGATTTCGGTGGCTACGGAGGCTTTAGGCGGCGGAACTCCTGATCTATTGTTTGTTCTAGAAGTTTTAGGGTACGTGAGTATATATGGGTGCAGGAAGTACGTCGGTGGAGCTTCGGGGGCCCCACGAGGCAGGGGGCGCACCCTAGGGGGGGGCACCCTCATGAGCACCTCCCTTGGCTCCTGACGTGGGGTCCAAGTCCATCCGGTAGCTTTCCTTCCAAAAATAACTTCTCCAGTTGATTTCGTTCCGTTTTGACTCCGTTTGATATTCCTTTTCTTCGAAACACTGAAATAGGAAAAAAACAGCAAATCTGGGCTGGGCCTTTGGTTAATAGGTTAGTCCCAAAAATATTATAAAAGTGGATAATAAAGCCCAATATTACCCAAAACAGTAGATAACATAGCATGGAGCAGTCAAAAATTATAGATATGTTGGAGACGTATCAAGCATCCCCAGCTTAATTCCTGCTCGTCCTCGAGTAGGTAAATGATAAAAACAGAATTTTTGATGCGGAGTGCTACTTGGCATAATTTCAATGTAATTCTTCTTAATTGTGGTATGAATATTCAGATCCGAAAGATTCAATACAAAAGTTCATATTGACATAAAAATGATAATACATCAAGCATACTAACTAAGCAATTATGTCTTCTCAAAATAACATGGCCAAAGAAAGTTTATCCCTACAAAATCCTATAGTTTAGTCATGTTTCATTTTCTTCACACAAGAATTCTCTCATCATGCACAACCCCGATGACAAGCCAAGCAATTGTTTCATACTCTAGTAATCTCAAACTCATAAACTTTCACACAATACATGAGCGCGAGCCATGGATATAGCACTATGGGTGGAATAGGATATAATGAGGGGGGTTATGTGGGGAAGACAAAAAGGAGAAAGTCTCACATCAACGAGGCTAATCAATGGGCTATGGAGATGCCCACCGATTGATGTTAATGCAAGGAGTAGGGATTGCCATGCAACGGATGCACTAGAGCTATAAATGTATGAAAGCTCAACAAAATAAACTAAGTGGGTGTGCATCCAACTTTCTTGCTCACGAAGACCTAGGGCACTTGAGGAGGCCCATTGTTGGAATATACAAGCCAAGTTCTATCATGAAAAATTCCCACTATTATATGAAAGTGACAAAACAAGATACTCTCTACTATGAAGATCATGGTGCTACTTTGAAGCACAAGTGTGGTAAAAGGATAGTAGCATTGTCCCTTCTCTCTTTTTCTCTCATTTTTATTTTTTTGGGCCTTCTCTATTTTTTATGGCCTTTCTCTTTTTTTGGGCCTTCTCTTTTTTATGGCCTTTCTCTTTTTTTATTTTTTTATTCCTCACTTGGGACAACTCAATGATTACAACTCGATACTAGAACAAAGATGACTCTATATGAATGCCTCCGGCGGTGTACCGGGATTGCGATGAATCAAGTGTGACATGTATGAAAAATTATGGACGGTGGCTTTGCCACAAATACGATGTCAACTACATGATCATGCAAAGCAATATGACAATGATGATGCGTGTCATAATAAACGGAATGGTGGAAAGTTGCATGGCAATATATCTCGGAATGGCTATGGAAATGCCATAGTAGGTAGGTATGGTATCTGTTTTGAGGAAGATATAAGGAGGTTTATGTGTGACACAGCGTATCATATCACGGGGTTTGGATGGACCGGCGAAGTTTGCACCAACTCTCAATGTGAGAAAGGGCAATGCACGGTACCGAAGAGGCTAGCAAGGATGGAAGGGTGAGAGTGCGTATAATCCATGGACTCAACATTAGTCATAAAGAACTCACATACTTATTGCAAAAATCTACAAGTCATAGAAACCTCGGTACTATGCGCATGCTCCTAGGGGTATAGATTGGTAGGAAAAGACCATCGCTCGTCCCGACCGCCACTCATGAGGACAATCAAATAACACCTCATGTTTCAAATTTGTTACATAACGTTTACCATACATGCATGCTACGGGACTTGCAAACTTCAACACAAGCATTTCTCAATTTCACAACTACTCAACTAGCACGACTTTGATATTATTACCTCCATATCTCAAAACAATCATCAAGCATCAAACTTCTCTTAGTATTCAACACACTCATAAGAAAGTTTTTACTAATCTTGTATACCTAGCATATTAAGATTTTAAGAAAATTACCATGCTATTTAAGACTCTCAAAATAATCTAAGTGAAGCATGAGAGTTCGTCTATTTCTTCAAAATAAAACTAACACCATGCTCTAAAAGATATAAGGGAAGCACTAGAGCATCGACAAACTACTCCGAAAGATATAAGTGAAGATCAATGAGTAGTTGAATAATTATGCAACTATGTGAAGACTCTCTAACATTTAATAATTTCAGATCTTGGTATTTTATTCAAATAGCAAGAAAAGCAAAATAAAATGGCATCTAAGAATAGCAAAGATCATGTGAAGAAGCAAAAACTTAGGATCAACCGATACTAACCGATAGTTGTTGAAGAAGAAAGGTGGGATGCCAACCGGGGCATCCCCAAGCTTAGACTCTTGAGACTTCTTGAGATATTATCTTGGGGTGTCTTGGGCATCCCCAACCTTGAGCTTTTGTGTCTCCTTAATTCCTCTCATATCACGGTCTCCCTAAATCTCAAAAGCTTCATCCACACAAAACTCAACAAGGACTCGTGAGATAAGTTAGTATAAACCATTGCCAAAACCTTATCATAATCTACTGTAGCAAATCACTAAAATTATTATTCAACATTGCATACTAAATGCCTCTGTATATTTAATAGTCCTATCCTCAAATAGAATCATTAAATAAGCAAACATATGCAAACAATGCAAACATAACAGCAATCTGCCTAAACAAGATAGTCTGTAAAGAATGCAGCAACATCCATACTTCCCTAGCTCCAAAAACTATGAAAGAAAATTCCCACTGTAGTAAATTTATCAGATCTTAATATGCAAAAGGTTTAAACATTTTATCACATTCTGAATTTTCTAGGGAATTATTGCAACAGCGGTAAACTTTCTGTTTTCAAACAGCAACATGTGGACTTCTAAAATAGGCATAGTAAAGGCTATCAATGCCACTTTTATTGAAATAAAAGATGAAAAACATTGTTATAAATAACAGCAAGAAAATACTAACAAAATAAATTGACGCTCCAAGCAAAACACATATCATGTGGTGAATAAAAATATAGCTCCAAGTAAAGTTACCGATGAAGGAAGACGAAAGAGGGGATGCCTTCCGGGGCATCCCCAAGCTTTGGCTCTTGGCTATCCTTGAATATTACCTTGGGGTGCGTTTGGCATCCCCAAGCTTAGGCTCTTGCCACTACTTATTCCATAGTCCATCGAATCCTTACCCAAAACTTGAAAACTTCACAACACAAAACTTAACAGAAAACTCGTAAGCTCCGTTAGTATAAGAAAATAAATCACCACTTTAAGGTACTGTAATGAACTCATTCTTTATTTATATTGGTGTTAAACCTACTGTATTCCAACTTCACTATGGTTTATAAACTCTTTTACTAGCCATAGATTCATCAAAATAAGTAAACAACACATGAAAAACAGAATCTGTCAAAAACAGAACAGTCTGTAGTAATCTGGATCAAACATATACTTCTGGAACTCATAAAATTCTCAAATAAATTTCTGGACCTGTGGAATTTATCTATTAATCATCTTCAAAAAGAATTAACTAAATATCACTCTCCAAATAAAAATGGCAGCAATTCTCTTGAGCGCTAAAGTTTCTGTTTTTTACAGCATGATCAACAAGACTTTCTCCAAGTCTTCCCAAAGGTTCTACTTGGCACAAACACTAATTAAAAGCATAAAACCACATCTAAACAGAGGCTAGATGAATTATTTATTACTAAACATGAACAAAAAGTAAGGAACTAAAATAAAATTGGGGTGCCTCCCAACAAGCGCTATCGTTTAATGCCCCTAGCTAGGCATGATGATTTCAATGATGCTCACATAAAAGATAAGAATTGAAATATAAAGAGAGAATCATGAATAATATGACTAGAACATTTAAGTCTAACCCACTTCCTATGCATATGGATTTTGCGATCAAACAACTTATGAGAACAATAATCAACTAGCATAGCAGGGCAAAACAAGCATAACTTTGAAACTTTAAGCACATAGAGAGGAAACTTGATATTATTACAATTCCTGCAAGCATATGTTCCTCCCTCATAATAATTTTCAGTAGAATCATGAATGAATTCAACAATATAACCAGCATATAAAGCATTCTTTTCATGATCTACAAGCATAGAAAATTTACTGCTCTCCACATAGGCAAAATTCTTCTTATTTAGAATAGTGGGAGTATCATAGGAAACTCGAATACTATAAATTGTTTCCACATTAAAAGAGTAATGTTCAGAGAAGGGGTAATCATAATCATGACAAGTTTTATAAATATAATCACTACTTTTTATAGCATAAGTATCATCACAATAATCATCATAAGTAGGAGGCATGCTATCATCATCATAAACTTGCATATCAAAACTTGGGAGACTAAAAATATCATCTTCATTAAACGTAGCATCCCCAAGCTTGGGACAAACATAAATTGCAGCAAATATATTCTCAAAAACATCATCTTCATCAAACATAGCATCCCCAAGCTTGGGCCGTTTCATATCATAAGCATAATCACTCTCATCATTAATAGTATGGATAGCACCAATAGTATAGCAATTATCATATTCTTCCAAGCAAGTGACAAAAAGATTTTCAAGATCATAAGAAGTATCATTATCTTCCACAATTATATTTTCATGAGGCACAATAGTAATAGGAGAAGAATTATTTGGGGGAGATATCTTTTTACCTCTCTTCCTTTTTCTTTTCTTCTTCTTCACCACATCATGTGTGGGTTAGATCCTCTTTTTGGAGCTTCTTATCAATGAGATTGGTTGAATAGGAGGCTCCTCCTCGTTACCTGATTCATCATAAGAAATAATAGGAGGATATTGGGAAGTCTCTTCCCTTTCATTAGTATTCTCTTCATCTTCTATTTGTTTTCTTTTCTTTATGTAGTTGGCAATATAAGGATTTTCAATGCAATTCACCACACAATACATATAAATTTCTCTAGATCAAAATGAAGAACTTTATCAAGGGAAAATTTTGGAATATCCTTAGTTATACGTTTAATTTCTTCATAACCCAAGAGCAAACTAAGTTCATTATGATGTGCAAGGTAAATCAAGTCATCACAATTTTTGGACACGATACGATCATGAAACAATTTGCATTGGGTACTAAAATGATCACGTTCATTGCAAAGTTCACAAGTAGGGCTAAGAAAGATTAAATTTTCAGCACATTCATCTAGCTCTTCTTGCAACAATTTAGTTTCTAAGTACTTATGCCTCTTGCAATATCTATCTTCCCTATTTGGTGTATACTTACAAACCCAATGCACTCCACAAAAATTGACATGTTTATAGGAGACATTTTCATCATAACTAGTGCAATCATCATTAGTATCATGGATCTTCAAAGAATTCGTACTAACAACATTGCAATCATGCTCATCATTCAAAGATTTAGTGCCAAACATTTTAATGCATTCTTCTTCTAACACTTCGGCACAATTTTCCTTTCCATCATACTCACGAAAGATATTAAAAAGATGAAGCATATGAGACAAACTCAATTCCATTTTTATAGTTTTCTTTTATAGACTAAACTAGTGATAAAACAAGAAACTAAAAGACTCGATTGCAAGATCTAAACATATACCTTCAAGCACTCACCTCCCCGGCAACGACGCCAAAAAAGAGCTTGATGTCTACTACACAACCTTCTTCTTGTAGACGTTGTTGGGCCTCCAAGTGCAGAGGCTTGTAGGACAGTAGCAAATTTCCCTCAATTGGATGACCTAAGGTTTATCAATCCGTAGGAGGCGTAGGATGAAGATGGTCTCTCTCAAGCAACCCTGCAACAAAATAACAAAGAGTCTCTTGTGTCCCCAACACACCCAATACAATAGTAAATTGTATAGGTGTACTAGTTCGGCAAAGAGATGGTGATACAAATGCAATATGGATGGTAGATAAAGGTATTTGTAATCTGTAAATATAAAAACAGCAAGGTAACTAATGATAAAAGTGAGCGTAAACGGTATTGCAATGTGTTGAAACAAGGCCTAGGGTTCATACTTTCACTAGTGTAAGTTCCCTCAACAATGATAACATAATTGGATCACATAACTATCCCTCAACATGCAACAAAGAGTCACTCCAAAGTCACTAATAGCGGAGAACAAACGAGTAGATTATGGTAGGGTACGAAACCACCTCAAAGTTATTCTTTCCAATCAATCCGTTCGGCTATTCCTATAAGTGTCACAAACAACCGTAGAGTTCATACTAGAATAACACCTTAAGACACAAATCAACCAAAACCCTATTGTCACCTAGATACTCCAATGTCACCTCAAGTATCCGTGGGTATGATTATACGATATGCGTCACACAATCTCAGATTCATCTATTCAACCAACACAAAGGACCTCAAAGAGTGCACCAAAGTTTCTACCGGAGAATCATGACGAAAACGTGTGCCAACCCCTATGCATAGGTTCATGGGCGGAACCCGCAAGTTGATCACCAAAACATACATGAAGTGAATCACGTGGTATCCCATTGTCACCACAGATAGGCACAACAAGACATACATCAAGTGTTAAATCTTTAAAGACTCAATCCGATAAGATAACTTCAAAGGGGAAACTCAATTCATTACAAGAGAGTAGAGGGGGCGGAGAAACATAAGATCCAACTATAATAGCAAAGCTCGCGATACATCAAGATCGTGCCAAATCAAGAACACGAGAGAGAGAGAGAGATCAAACACATTGCTACTGGTACATACCCTCAACCCTGAGGGAGAATTACTCCCTCGTCATGGAGAGCACCGGGATGATGAAGATGGCCACCGGAGAAGGATTGCCCCCTCTGGCAGGGTGCCGGAATGGGTCTAGATTGGCTTTCGGTGGCTACGGAGGCTTCTGGTGGCGGAACTCCCGATCTATTGTCTGTTCTGGAAGTTTTAGGGTACGTGAGTATATATGGGTGCAAGAAGTACATCAGTGGAGCTTCGGGGCCCCCACGAGGCAGGGGGCGTGCCCTAGGGGGGCGCACCCCCACCCTCGTGAGCACCTCCCTTGGCTCCTGACGTGGGGTCCAAGTCCATCCGGTAGCTTTCCTTCCAAAAATAACTTCTCCAGTTGATTTCGTTCCGTTTCGACTCCGTTTGATATGGTCGCGCCCCCACCCTCGTGAGCACCTCCCTTGGCTCCTGACATGGGGTCCAAGTCCATCCGGTAGCTTTCCTTCCAAAAATAACTTCTCTAGTTGATTTCGTTCCGTTTCGACTCCGTTTGATATTCCTTTTCTTCGAAACACTGAAATAGGAAAAAACAGCAAATCTGGGCTGGGCCGCCGGTTAATAGGTTAGTCCCAAAAATAATATATAAGTGGATAATAAAGCCCAATATTGCCCAAAACAGTAGATAACATAGCATGGAGCAATCAAAAATTATAGATACGTTGGAGACGTATCAGGCATCTATGGTGTCCTCGATGGTGAGGTGCTCCTCCAAGATCTAGGGATCGACACGAATGGCGGCCTTCGCAACCTCATCCGCACGTGTTGCTGCGATTTGCTTCTCCACTGCCAAATGCTCCTTGAGCTCCTGGCTATACTGCGTGCACCATGGCTTAGGGCGACACTTATTTGGGGGAGGGGGAGGTGATTTGGGTGGAAGGTGTCGCGCCGGCGGTCGGGGCATGTGGGATGTGGAAGGAGGAGGAGGATGGGGGTCGGGTGTGGATTACCTGCTTGGATTGATTAGGCCGAGTAGCGTGAAGGAGGGTCGTCGGTGAGGAGGTGGCGCTACAAGCAAGGAGTGAAGGTTTGAACTTGGAAAGGAAGGTGGAAACAGGGGAAATGTGGCTTCTAGTAAGGGGGAGGGGGAGGGGCGGGAAGGTAGATATTTTCGCGGAAGCCGAAAATTTTGGATCGGTGTAGTGAAAAAACTGGCGCGCAAGGTGTCATCAGACACGGTCCCTTATTCTGCACTATGTACGATATGTGAACATCACAAACAATTCATATAGCTTAACCCGTGTGTGATGAGTTGGAATGTGAAAAAATTTGGTTCGAATTTCCTTGGTTACAGTGGTCATCCACGTCATTGCATAATTTGGGTACATAAAGGAGACTATAGCACACCCACACTTCTTAATCTAGAAAGTTCAGCAATTAAACATCACTAGCTAACCTAAACATTACTATAACAAACTAAAGACATGCACTCTTAATTAAAGAAAACAAAGAGTACTACTATGGCTGGTGCTCGTTGATCTCCGCGGCCTCCTCCATGTCTAGCTCGCGCCCGATGATCTCCTGTGGAAGGGGCTCCATGGCATCCATCGCACCATACTCGGCAAGCGTCTCGCCATCCGTGTCCGCCATCTCTTTGGAAAAGGCCGCCACGAGCTGAATGTGGGCAGCGATCTGGGATTGGACGGGCTCCATCGTGGCAAGGTATGCCGCGGAGGAACAGACGGCTGCTCGAACGCTCTCGGCGATTGCCAACTCTTCGGCCATGGGTTGCCGACCATTGTCGGAGAAGCTTCGTTCAATTTGTGTGGTGACCGCCACGAGCTGGGCATGGGCGGCCTCCGCTAGGGCTAAGGCCGCCGTTGCAGAACGAACAGCTGTTGTGCTGCTCTCGCTAGTTGCTATCACCGACGCAGATGTGGTTGTCGCCACCTGAGAAGCAATAGCAGTCGTTTCGGCTACCTTGGCCGCCCGGTCGCAGATTGCGGCCGCGCTCATGCAGCTTGTTAGCACGTGCATGGTAGCTACGGCCGCGCTCTCACCGGAGTGTGCCGCCGAAGTTGCCCTCACAACGCGGGTCCATGTCCCCATCTTTCATCGGCGACGATTGAATAGTGAAATGATATTTGGGGAGTGACCTAGTGTGCTTGACACGCCGGCCGTGGACTGCCGATGCACCTCTCGCGTAAGCCACATGCATACTATACTCCAACGATGCTCCAAGATATTTTGTACTGCATCTCACACGGTTGGTGATACTAAAATATGTGTGATCTTCTTGATTTTTCATCTTGATTTGAATTACATAATGGGGTCACAGCGGCAAAGGAGGGTGTTTGAATTGCTAGAACTTTTATCTGCGGTGAACATGAAATTATAGGTGTGTTGTCAAAAAATTGGAATGATTGAGGGTTTGTTTGGATATTTTTATATATTAACTTGGTTTTCTAGCCATTTCAGGTGCACAATTCAACATTAAACTACATGCACATGCTCAAGTGCACCAGAATGGGTTGTAAAATCATATCTGTGTCCATGGGTTTATGCTTATGTTCCATGCAAGAAATGGGGATGAATTTCGAACACCACGGCACCGTGGCTCTCTTGCAAATGTTGAAGGACTTGCTTTTGTAATTCTAGTAAATCCAAAAAACGTATGATATTCATGAACCTTGGCATATAAGGTTCTCACAAGAAGCCTCATGGTTCCGGTAGGGAAACATGTCACCTTTGTGGACAAAACGATATTCGTCGCCTCTTCTTGCTTTCATTTTTTTTCTGGTGTCAACATAGAACAACATGAGTGCTGTGTTAAATTTTGGAATTTTCGGGGATCATTTGGACATTTTTATACGTTAACTGAGTTTTCTTGGCATTTATGTGCATAATTCAAATTGAACTACATACACATGCTCCAGTACATAAAAACGGGTTGAAAATCAAATGTGTGTCCTTGGTTGCAAGCTTAGGTCACATGCAAGAAATGAGAATGAATGTCAAACACCTCGACATTGTCGCTCGGCCGCTAACATTGAGATACATGGTTTTAAAATTCTAGTAAATCAAAAACTCGTATGAAATTCATCAAACTTGACATGATATCATGGAACATCATCGACATGCCATGGTAAAAATATTATCCCATTGGGGCAGGTTTGGGTATAAGCTTCTCACAAACCAGAGCTTCTCACAACAAGCCTGATGGTTTCGGTATGGAACGTGCCACCTTGGGGGACGAAACAATGTCCGTTGCCTGTTCTTGCTATAATTTTTTTCTCGTGTCAACATAGAACAACAGGAGTGTTGTGTCAATTTTTGGGATTTTTCGGGGTTTACTTGGACATTTTTATACATTAACTGAGTTCTCTATGCATTTATGTGCATAATTCAAATTTAAACTACATGCACATGCTTCAGTGCAAATAAATGGGTTCAAAATTGAAATGCGTGTCCTTGGTTGCATGCTTAAGTCCCATGCAAGAAATGGGAATGAATGTCAAACACCTTGCCACCGTCGCTCGGCCGCTAACATTGAGATACTTGGTTTTAAAATGCTAGTAAATCGAAAACGTGTCTGAAATTTATGAAACTTCAGATGCTAGCATGGAACGGCATCAACATGCTGTGGTAAAAATATTGTCTCATTTGGGGCAGGTTGGGGTATAAGCTTCTCACAAACCAGAGCTTCTCACAACAAGCCTCATGGTTACAGTAGGGAACGTTTTACCTTTCTGGGCGAAATGATATCCGTTGCCTGTTCTTGATTTCAATTTTTTATAGTGTCAACATAGAACAACAGGAGTGTTTTGTTAAATTTAGGAATTTTCCAGGGTTCGTTTGGACATTTTTATACATTAACTGAGTTTTCTATGCATTTATGTGCATAATTCAAATTTGAACTGCAGGCACATGCTCTAGTGCATGTAAATTGGTTGAAAAAACAAATTTCTGTCCTTGGTTGCATGCTTAGGTCCCATGCAAGAGAATGGGAATGAATGTCAAACACCTTGCCACTGTCGCTCGGTCGCAAACATTGAGATACATGGTTTTTAAATTCTAGTTAATCCAAAATTCATCTGAAATTCATGAAACTTAACATGCTACCATGGAGCGGCATCAACATATTTTGGTAAAAAATGTCCCATTTGGGGCAGGTTTGGGTACAAGTTTCTCGCAAACCAGAGTTTCTCACAACAAGCCTGATGGTTTCGGTAGGGAATGTGCCGCCTTTGGGAATGAAACGATATCCGTTGCCTCTTCTTTCTTTCAAAAATTTTCTACTGTCAACATAGAACAACAGGAGTGTTGTGTCAATTTTTGGTATTTTTCGAGGTTCGCTTGGATATTTTTATACATCAACTGGGTTTTCTAGGCATTTTATGTGCATAATTCAAATTTGAACAACATGCACATGCCCCAGTGTAGAAAAATGGGTTGACATATCAAATGTGTGTCCTTGGGTGCATGCTTAGGTCCCATGCTAGAAATGGGAATGGATTTCAAACACCAGGGCACTATTGATTACCGTCAAAACATTGAAATACTTTGTTTTTAAATTCTAGTAAATACAAAACTCGTCTGAAATTCATGAAACTTGGCATGCTATCATTGAATGGCACCTGGCATGATGTGGTATTTTTGTGTCCATTTTGAGACAAGGCGCACTCGAATAACAGCCAACAAAGGCATTTTGAAACAAATAGCTGCCAGTTTAACATCTCGAACGTTTGTATAATTTAAATCATGTGCGTTTTGTTAACGATTCACGTGATGCCATGTGTCTCTCTTTTAATGGCTAGGGGGTGTCGTGCAGACAACTGCTTGACTGAACGGGAGGCGTGCAAGCGTACTCCGCTGCATAGGCTGACCGAGAGGAGTGCAAACTGTCCCCCAATGCGTAGGCTCACCGGGAATCCTGCGATCTGTATGTTGTGCAAGCTCACTGGGAAGCGAGCCCTTTGACTTCCATGGTTTCCCACCTTGCGCGCGTCCTCTCCATTAATGGCGCCCAAGCCATTGTTTAATAGGCGCCGCCTTACCGTTCGCCTCCCATTCCCTTCCTTCCCGTAGACCTCCACCAACGCCATGCGCAGAAGGATCATCTGCCACTAGTCTTCCAGTTTGGTGAAGTCGACTCCGAGCCGGAAGAGGTAGATACTAAGGAGGAATGGGGCCTAATGCACATGGCCGTGAATGACATGGCCGCAGCGATTGCTGCCCCCGCGCCCGTCCTAGCTCCCATCTCCGCGCCCGCGCCCGCGACCATCCCCATAGCATTAACGGGCTCGTCACCGAGCACTATCGCAGAGCTGGAAGCCGCGGGTGTTAGCGAGGACTTCACCGACCCGCGCGAGCTCGTGTACATGCCAGCGCCAGCACGCGCGCCCCTGCACCCATCGCGGCAGAGGTCCCCATGCGTTTGCCTGCACCCGCTGTGTTCGTGCTCGTGTGCGTGCCCCTCTCTGTGGCATGGGACACCACCATATACCGCTACCTCGCAGCGTCGCGAATTGCCGTCCTCCCGTGCCCCGCCCGTCGATCGCGTGACGACATGATGTTTGATTTCCAAGTGAAGATCATTCTGCGCTGTCCTTGAAGACTTCAACAATGGCATCCCAGAGGATGACAACGACAACTCCAGAACGGCATGCCGCCTCCGCCGTCACCATAATTAGTTTCTTTTGGTTTAATATTGTATTTCGATCACATGGATATAAATTTGCAGTGTGACTGAATGAAAGATATGGTTTGAACGAACTTGCATTTTTCTATCTGAATGTATAGACTTATCAAGCGATTTTCTTTAAAAAAATGTCAATGGTTTTTAAATATAAAACACTCATCGCAAATATTTTAGTTAGAACACCCATATGCAAACCGATAGCTTTCCCAGGAAGCCAAGGGAAAATATGACAAGAAGGATTTGTGTAGCTCTTGATCGCAAACGTTTTAGACAGAACACTCGTTTGTAAACCTACATCTTCCCTAGTAAGCCAAGGGAAAATGTGCCGAGCAGGATTTGTGCAGCTCTTCATTGCAAATGTTTTAGATAGAACACTCGTATGCAAAGTGAGAGCTATGGTCCTCCCCAGTAAGCCAAGGGAATATTCGTCGCGCAGGATTTGTGCATCTCTTCAATGCAAACGATTCAGATTGAATACGGTATGCAAAGCGAGACTTCGGTGCTAAGCGAAGAGAAAATCTGGCACACAGGATTTCTACATCCCTTCAACGCAAACGGTTGTTTTGGATGACCCGTGTGCAACCACATACAGACAATTTGATAAGATTTGCATCTGTCATATAGGGTATATTGCCATTTGTCAAACTGGAAAGCTTGACATTTGTTGATCTAGTAATATTGCCATTTGTCAACCTTGTAACACTACCATTTGTCAAAATATGCAGCTAAAAATCACTAGCACTATCTAATTTTTGCCACTAAAATTCAGTAATTAAGCATAGATTTCATTCATATATTGAGCAGTCATTCTTTATACAAACAATTCAACTCGACAGCTGAACCGAGCACACTTTTCCCCAATTGTTGCCAACCACGTACTAAAATAGGTAGTTCAACTATATATACTAGATAATTTGAAGCACGTTGCACAGTTCCACCACATCTATAGTCAGATGAACAGAACAAAATAGCCCCTAAATACTACTACTACAGAGGGGCTTTGTACTACTTCCGACAGCCTCTCCTCTACCGAGCGCGCTCAGTAAGAGGTAGAGGTGGAGGAGCCTATCGACGAGTTGGACAAGTGCAATACGGTGCCTGTCACTGCTGCACCTTTAGCGACGCTCACCTCGAACGCCCTTTGCCGCTCTAGACGACCCCTCTCAAAGCGGCGAGACTCCTCGTAGATCTCCTGGTTACTCACCTCTGTGGTGACGCGTGCTGCGGCCACGATGGCGGTAAGGCTCTTTGCATCCTCGAGGAGGCTGAGGGAGTCCTGGATTAGGGGTCTCCGGACAGCCGGACTTTGTCCTTTGGCCGGACTGTTGTACTATCAAGATACAAGATTGAATACTTCGTCTCGTGTCCGGATGGGACTCTACTTGGCGTGGAAGGCAAGCTAGGCAATACGGATATGTATATCTCCTCCTTTGTAACCGACCTGGTGTAACCCTAGCCCCCTCCGGTGTCTATATAAACTGGAGGGTTTTAGTCCGTAGGACAACATACATCATACCATAGGCTAGCTTCTAGGGTTTAGCCTCTCCGATCTCATGGTAGATCAACTCTTGTAATACTCATATCATCTAGAATAAATCAAGCAGGACATAGGGTTTTACCTCCATCAAGAGGGCCCAAACCTGGGTAAAACATCGCGTCTCCTACCTCCTGTTACCATCCTCCTTAGACGCACAGTTCGGGACCCCCTACCCGAGATCCGCCGGTTTTGACACCGACATTGGTGCTTTCATTGAGAGTTCCTATGTGTCGTCGCCGTAGGCTTTCATTGAGAGTTCCTCTTCTGAGATAGTCGCATAGCAGATCCTTCAGTACGTCCGACCGCATACCAGATGGTGCCGAACTCTTTTGATTGCTCTCTTCAAGAGCCGGATATTGAGGGCTTTGGGTGACCATGGGATTACCTTCTGGCCTTGCCGGATCCGGAGAAACTCTCCGTGATGACACTTCAAGGTCGCCCGCTTCTTGAGCTGGGAGTCCGGGGGAGGCGTTTCGCTCTCCATCATCTCCGGAAGAAGATCCCCCGAAGACGAGCTCTGTTGAGAAGGGCTCAGATTTGAACTGCAAGATAAATGCTTCGGTTTTTTTTCTCAGAGGTAAGGTAGTATATCTTCACTATTAAGTACTTTTTGATTACTCACAGCTCGTTAGAGGGCTGATCCCCGCACGGACTTTGTGCGGCAAGAGCACCCTCCGAGGCAGGACCCTCTGGTGGAGTTTTCTTCTCCCGTTTGGAAACCTTGGTTTCCGGATCTTCAGAGGTAGTCCTCTTCCTCCCCCCGGGGCGAGGGAATGTCAGATTCCTCCCCTTGGTTATCCTCCCTCACGGAGGCGCTCGTTCCCTCGGTTGAAATAGGTAGCGGCGGAGGCCCGCTTTCGCCCTCTTTATTCCCCCCTTCATCTTCCTTTGAGGGCACCGGGCAAGGTGCTGGCTCGAGCATCTTTTCCAGCACCGGATTGTCCAAGCCTTCGGGAAGGGGAGCTGAACACCGGATCATCTTCGCCTTTGTTATCCAGTCCTGGTTAAAGAGATATTCTTTAGAATGATGTCGTGATAAATGAAGGACAGTGTGTTCGACTAGAGGATTACTTACTTGGGCCGCGGTGCGGTTGCTGCTCAGGCCCACGTCCTCGGTGGTGTCCGTACACTCTATTTGGGGCACGAAGAACGACTTGTACATCTCCTCGTGAGTCAGGCCGAGGAAATTCTGAATAGCGCGCGGTCCTTCTAGGTTGAATTACCACAAGCGGAGGGGCCGGCATTTGCAAGGCTGGACTCGATGAACCAGCATGACTTGCACTACCATAACCAAACTAAAATCTCCCTCGAAGAAATCTCGGATGCGGTTCTGCAGTATGGGCACATCCTTGGCTGGACCCCAGCTCAGCCCCCTGCTAATCCACGACATCAGTTGTGGTGGAGGGCCCGAGCGAAAGGTGGGGGAAGCTACCCACTTGGCACTTCTAGGAGCTGTGACGTAAAACCACTGCCGTTGCCATAATCCGGACACCTCTGGAAAGGAACCCTTTGTCCATGGAGCTCCAGCGATCTTGCTTATTAATGCACCTCCGCACGCTGCATGCTGCCCCTCGACCATCTTCGGCTTCACATCAAAGGTCTTAAGCCACATGCCGAAGTGAGGGGTAATGCGGAGGAAGGCCTCACATACGACAATGAATGACAAGATGTGAAGAAGGGAGTCCGGGGCTAGATCGTGAAAATTTAGCCCGTAATAGAACATCAGACCCCTAACGAAGGGATCTAGAGTGAGGCCTAGTCCTCGGAGGAAGTGGGAGATGAACACGACGTCTTCATTGGGTTGAGGAGTGGGGACGACCTGCCCTCGGGCAGGCAGCCAATGCGAAACTTCGGCGGTCAGGTATCTGGCCTCCCTCAACTTCTTGATATCCTCTTCCGTGACGAAGGAGGGCATCCACCGGCCCTGAAGGCTGGATCCGGACATGATTGAAGGTCCAAAGCTCCAGACCTGGGCTTTGGGTGTTAAAACTCGAGGCAGGGGGAGAATTCGATTGAGCACGTGAGGGAAAAAGTAAAAGCCTTGTCCCTTTATAAAGAGGGTGAATATCAAGCGTCCTCCTCGTGGCCATTTGGGACTTGCCTAAAAACTAGGAGTCCTAGGCACGGTTGGGTTACCCACATCCGTATTGATGAGAATCCCGTAATAAGGGGAACACGATCTCTGCTTTGACAAGACGTGTCAAGAAACTGCCTCGCGTTATGTGCGGGGCTGGTTAAAGAGAAACGGTTCAAATAATTACCGGGCCACGACATGATGTCCTGTTGCTAAAACATGTCAGCAGATTAGATTTGTGGAAATATTATTCTCTCTATGGTGGTATGTGGAACTTATTTTGCAGGGTCGGACACTATCCTTATATTCAAACTCTTCTGTGATGTATTCGGAGGAGGAACCCGACTTGCAATGGCGAAGACAATACTGCGCGTCGGACTCATCGTCATTGAAGCCTGGTTCAGGGGCTACTGAGGGAGTCCTGGATTAGGGGTCTCCGGACAGCCGGACTATGTCCTTTGGCCGGACTGTTGGACTATGAAGATACAAGATTGAAGACTTCGTCTCGTGTCTGGATGGGACTCTACTTGGCGTGGAAGGCAAGCTAGGAAATACGGATATGTATATCTCCTCCTTTGTAACCGACCTTGTGTAACCCTAGCCCCCTCCGGTGTCTATATAAACCGGAGGGTTTTAGTCCGTAGGACAACATACATCATACCATAGGCTAGCTTCTAGGGTTTAGCCTCTCCGATCTCGTGGTAGATCAACTCTTGTAATACTCATATCATCAAGAATAAATCAAGAAGGACGTAGGGTTTTACCTCCATCAAGAGGGCCCGAACTTGGGTAAAACATCATGTCCCCTGCCTCCTGTTACCATCCGCCTTAGACGCACAGTTCGGGACCCCCTACCCGAGATCCGCCGGTTTTGACACCGACATTGGTGCTTTCATTGAGAGTTCCTCTGTGTCGTCGCCGTAAGGAAGGATGCATCATCTCGTTGTTAAAAACAACATTACCGCTAGGGGAGCCCTGGCTGTTGGCCAAACTCTCCGACTAGGCAGTTTCATCATGACCGCATGTTCAGCTGCTGCACCGACGATGACTTTTCGGGTCATCGAAAACAGCCTCCACGTCGGCTCAGAATTCGCCGAGCAGATGGATCCAATGGAGCTCTCTTCCCTAAACGAGCTCTTGGATTGCATCACTGCCTTGGGAGTTGCTACGGACTATGATCGGGTTGGGCTTAAACCCGATCAAAGGGAGATTAACTCTCCACCGGTCACCCATCATGTTGCGGTGGTGGAGGAACAATGCGGCGATTCTTCCTCTATCTTGAGGACTAACTATGTACGGATTCTGAGCTCTCCGAGCCGGATACCCATTCACGGGAGGACATCACCCAAGCCCTGAACCTAGAGTCAGGCAGCGGGCCAGACTAATCGGGCAACATCCTGGAATCCAAACTTCCAAGATCGGAAACTCCTCGGCCCCTGGGTCTCAGATCGGGTAGGGGTTCGGACTCAAAGCAACCCACCCACCCAGACATAAATGATCTTTCCCACATTAGGCAAGAGCCCCATGAAACAGTACATCATTATTGGGCCAGATTCCTCCTTGTGATGAACAAGGTTAAGGACTGTCGCGAGGAAGACGCAATCTCACTTTTCTGCAATAACTGCACGGACAAGGGAATCCTTAATGCCATAGGTCGCCGTGACATATCATGCTTCACCGACTTTGCGTCCATAGTACGAAAGTACTGTGCGATGGAAAGTGCCTGGAAAATCGAAACAAAATTTTGGGATAATCCGGCTCCGAATATACACCCAGTCCGAAGTAAAAGGGTGCACTATCATAAGACACCCGAGTTAATTACAAAGAAGCAAAAACCCTCTACAGGGCATGGAACCGTATTGGAGGGATGGCTCCATGGACCCTGCAAAATTCATAGTACAACGGATACCATATGAGGGACTCCTGGATTAGGGGGTGTCTGGACAGCCGGACTATATCCTTTGGCCAGACTGTTAGACTATGAAGATACAAGATTGAAGACTTCGTCCCGTGTCCGGATGGGACTCTACTTGGCGTGGAAGGCAAGCTAGGCAATACAGATATGTATATCTCCTCCTTTGTAACAGACCTTGTGTAACCCTAGCCCCCTCCGATGTCTATATAAACCGGAGGGCTTTAGTCCGTAGGACAACAACCATAACATACAATCATACCATAGGCTAGCTTCTAGGGTTTAGCCTCTCCGATCTCGTGGTAGATCAACTCTTGTACTATTCATATTATCAAGAATAATCAAGCAGGACGTAAGGTTTTACCTCCATCAAGAGGGCCCGAACCTGGGTAAAACATCGTGTCCCCTTCCTCCCGTTACCATCTGCCTTAGACGCACAGTTCGGGACCCCCTACCCGAGATCCGCCGGTTTTGACACCGACATTGGTGCTTTCATTGAGAGTTCCTTTGTGTCGTCGCCGTCAGGCTTGATGGCTCCTTCGATCATCGATAGCAATGCAGTCCAGGGTGAGACTTTTCTCCCCGGAAAGATCTTTGTATTCGGTGGCTTTGCACTGCGGGCCAACTCGCTTGGCCATCTGGAGCAGATCGAGAGTTACGCCCCTGGCCATCAGGTCAGGTTTGGAAGCTTAAACTACACGACCGATATCCGCAGAGACTTGATCTTCGACGGATTCGAGCCCCTGCCTAGTGCGCCGCACGGCCACGATGAGCATGATTTAGCTCTGCCATCGGACAGTGTCCAGGAGATCGCGCGGGCAACCGCTCCGACCCTCAATTCGGAGCCAGCTGCGCCTTCCATGGGCGGGTGGATAGACCCCGCCACGGAGGCCGCACTCTCATCGGCGATCGAGCCGAGTATCGACCTTACCCTTCACGAGAGCCGTGATGCCGAACTACCGGATTCCTCCCCAGCCACGAACTCCCAACCGCCTGCGCCCGTGCCTATCGAATCCGATTTGGTGTCGATCATGGAGTTTACCTCCATGGATATCTTTTAGCACTGGCCCTTCGGCGACATACTGAACTCATTAAGGTCTCTCTCCTTGTCCGGAGAGTCCTGGCCGAACTATCTCCTTGTCCCACCAACCACCCACTTAGTATCCACTGTCGACGACTTAACCGACATGCTCGACTTTGACTCTGAAGACATCGACGGCATGGACGACGATGCGGGAGGCGAAGAGGAACCACTGCCCACCAGGCACTGGGCAACCACCTCATCATATGATATATACATGGTGGACACACCCAAAGAAGGCAATGGCGACGAGACAACAGAGGATGACCCCTTCAAGAAGGAACCGAAGCGCCGGCGTCAGCGGCGCTGCTCTAAGTCTCGCCAAAGCAAAAGCGGTGACGCCGGCACAGGAGATAATAGCACTCCGGACAGTGCCGAAGACGAAAAAATTCCCTCCAGCAAGATCTAGGGCTGGAGGATGGAGAAGCCAGCCCTCCAGAGAGAGTGGCAGATGGAGAGGCGGAGGATGATAATTACATGCCTCCCTCCGAAGATGTGGCAAGCCTCGACGATGAATTCGTCGTGCCTGAGGATCCCGTCGAACAAGAGCGCTTCAAGTGCCGGCTTATAGCCACGACAAATAGCCTTAAGAAAAAGCAACATCAGCTTCAAGCTGATCAAGATTTGCTAGCTGACAGATGGACCGAAGTCCTTGCGGACGAGGAATATAAACTCGAACGCCCCTCCAAGAGTTACCCAAAGTGTAGGTTGCTACCCGAACTGGAGGAGGAAGCACTCAAACCTACATCTCCAGCATATGATGCGGCTGACCGGCCACCTCATGGCCGCGATAGAGAGGCATTTCAGCCAAAAGCTCAGCCCGCACTCCGACGCCACTCAAATAAAAATGTCAAGGCATGGGGAAATACGCCAGACCTGCGAGACGTATTGGAGGATAAATCAAAACATGCAAGATCGATCTACGGATCACGAGGGCACACCACTATGCGAGACGATAACTGTCACGCCGGATATAGTAAAAGTAAGTCCGGCTGGGCCGAACGCAGCGGGCAAGACTCATTTGAGCTGCGTCGCGATATAGCCCAGTACAGAGGCGCCGCACACCCCCTATGCTTCACAGACGAAGTAATGGATCAGCAAATTCCAGAGGGTTTCAAACCCGTAAATATCGAATCATACGACGGCACAACAGATACTACGGTATCGATCGAGGATTTTCTCCTGCACATCCACATGGCCCGCGGTGATGATCTACATGCCATCAAATACCTCCCACTCAAGCTCAAAGGACCAGCTCGGCATTGGCTCAATAGCCTGCCAGCAGAATCCATTGGCTGTTGGGAAGATCTGGAAGCTGCATTCCTCGACAACTTCTAGGGCACTTATGTGCGACCACCGGATGCCGACGACTTGAGCCACATAATTCAGAAGCCAAAGGAATCGGCCAGGCAATTCTGGACATGGTTCCTAACAAAGAAAAATCAAATCGTCGACTATCCGGATGCAGAGGCCCTAGCAGCTTTTAAGCACAACATCCGCGACGAGTGGCTCGCCCGGCACCCTGGCCAGGAAAAGCCGAAATTCATGGCAGCCCTCACGACACTCATGACCCGATTTTGCGTGGGAGAAGACAGCTAGCTGGCTCGCAGCAATAACATATCAAAGAACCATGGTACTTCGGATACCAAGGATGGCAATGGCAGGTCACGTCGCAACAAACACAAGCGCCGCATTAACAGCGACAATACCGAGGATACAACAGTCAATGCCGGATTCAAAGGCTCTAAACCCGGTCAGCGGAAAAAGCGATTTAAAAGAAGCACTCCGGGCCCGTCCAGTCTAGACCGTATACTCGATCGCTCGTGTCAAATACACGACACCCCCGACAAGCCAGCCAACCACACCAACAGGGATTGTTGGGTGTTCAAGCAGGCCAGCAAGTTAAATGCCGAAAACAAAGATAAGGGGTCGCATAGCGATGACGAGGAGGAGCCACGGCAGCCGAACACCAGAGGACAGAAGAGGTTCCCCCCACAAGTGCGGATGGTGAACATGATATACGCAACCCACATCCCCAAGAGGGAGCGGAAGCGTGCGCTAAGGGACGTATATGTGTTGGAGCTAGTCGCCCCAAAGTTCAACCCATGGTCCTCTTGCCCGATCAGCTTCGATCGCAGGGACCACCCCACTAGTATCCGTCATGGCGGATTCGCTGCACTGGTTCTAGACCCAATCATTGCCGGATTTCACCTCACTCGAGTCCTTATGGATGGCGGCAGCAGCCTCAACCTGCTTTACCAGGACACAGTGCACAAAATGGGTATAGACCCCTCAAGGATCAAACCCAGAAAAACGACCTTCAAAGGCGTCATACCAGGTGTAGAGGCCCATTGCACAGGCTCAGTCACACTGGAAGTGGTCTTTGGATCCCCGGATAACTTCCGAAGCGAGGAGTTAATCTTCGATATAGTCCCATTCCGTAGTGACTATCATGCACTGCTCTAGCGAACCGCTTTTGTGAGATTCAATGCGGTACTGCATTATGCATACCTCAAGCTCAAGATGCCAGGACCTCGGGGGGTCATCACGGTTAATGGAAACACAGAGCGCTCTCTCCGCACGGAGGAGCACACTGCGGCCCTCGCAGCAGAAGCACAAAGCATCCTCTTAAGGCAATCCACTAGTTCGGCGATTAAGGACCCGGACACCTTCAAGCGCGCCTGGAGTAATCGGCGACAAGACCGCCTGGCACGTTCCGAGCTCGCATAGCAATGCGGCCCCACCCCAGTCCCAGCCAAATGGTGAAATCCGTGCCGCACGTACATAATTACGCATTGAAAATACCATGGGCATAGGTGGGGAGGGGGGCACGACTACGGCACGCCCCAAGACGCGGCTCAACCGCACTAGGGGCTTCCCGCTTTGTTATTTTTCTCTCTTTCAGGACTTTAATCTCTGGAAACCCTGTCCGGCAGTATGATTGCCGAACACATGATGCAGCAACCAAGGAGGCAGAAAGCTACGTCGCACCACGAAACTCCCAGGTGGATTACGATAATGAGTGAAATACTTGCTTTAATGCCATTCCTCAGCTTGCCCTTGGAGGGGACATGTCAAATAGTCCTACTTTTTGCTTATCATACTACTTGTATCATTTTGCTTTAACGCACCTTTTTGAATAAACAATGCATAACACTAGACTATTATCTCATTATTTATTCTTCCTTTTTTATATATATGTTCATTTCATGACATCCAGCACCCGTACACTCTGGTATGGCTAATACTCTAGGGGCTTAAGCATACCCCATAATACGGCGTGAGAAGTCCGAACACTTTAGACAGTGCGGCACCACGAACTTATAGCATTATATGCATCATCTCCGAATCATGTCTTGGGTCAATAGTTAGGTTTGCCCGGCTCCCATGTTTTGGTACCTTACGTTCCACTATATCGGCTAAGGTAGCACTGGGAGAACTACTGCGATTGTGCCCCGATTCAGCTGGGCTAAGCACCTCAGCAGAGAAAGCTAAAACTGACTGTCATGATAAGTCAAGAGACTGGTCGCTGTTCGAGAGGTTTCGAGTCCCTAAAGACTTATGCCGCTTAGAGCGAGGAGTCGACTTTGTCCGGATTAAGGCGTGTATAGCGCCCCAAATTTGGCCTTCCGAGTACTAGGGGCTTCGCCAAAATATAAAATTATAGAATTCTATGGCTAAGTGAGAGTGATAAAGCATTATAGTCCGATTGCCTTGTTCGTTGCGCTGAGCACCTCCCTCGAAGGACCCAAAAATGGGAACAAGAGTTCTCAGGTTTATCCCGAACACCCTAGCACTCGTGGCATGGGGGCAGAAGCCGATGACTAGCCATCTCTCAGATTTGATAAACATCTGCACAGAAGGTAATATTTGCATAGCGCATATGAACAAGTTTTCATACCACAGGATCACACGAGCAAGTTCATTCAAATATTACATCTTTCGCACACTCGTCCGCTACAAGACGGACACCCTTCAGGACACCCTCATAATACATCTCGGGGTGGCGATGCTCCTTGCCCTGCGACGGCCCCTCCTTCACCAGCTTCTCGGCATCCATCTTGGTCTAGTGCACCTTCGCACGGGCGAAAGCCCGGCGTGCACCCTCGATGCAGACGGACCGCTTGATGACTTCCAGCCGTGGGCAGGCATCCACAAGCCACCTCACCAGGCCAAAGTAGCTGTTGGGAAGGGCGTCGCCAGGCCATATCCGGACTATAAAGCCCTTCATGGCCTGTTCGGCCGCCTTGTGCAGCTCGACCAGTTGCTTCAGCTGGTCGCTCCTAGGCATCGGGTGTTCGGTCCCAGTATACTGAGACCAGAACAGCTTCTCCGTCGAGCTTCCCTCCTCGGCCTGGTAAAACTTTGCGGCATCCGACACGCTGCGAGGCAAATCAGCGAATGCTCCTGGAGAGCTCCGGACTCGGGTAAGTAACAATTAATTTACTTTCACATGCTTGCTTTGCATATTGAATGCCTTACCCGCCGCTATCTTCCTCATCGCCTCAATCTCCTGGAGGGCCTTTTGGGCTTCAGCCTTGGCACTCTTTGCACTCTCAAGGACTGTGGCAAGCTCAGACTCTCGCGTCTTCGAGTCAAGCTCCAACGCCTCGTGCTTCGTCACGAGAGCTTGGAGCTCTTGCTGCACCTCGCCCACCCATGCCTCTTGCTTTTCCCGCTCGGTGCGCTCCTGGGCCACTTTGTTTTCGGCCTCGGACAACGCTTGCTTCAGGGTTGCCACTTCGGTCGTGGCCCCTGGAAAATTCATAATGATCCTCTCATTTTGCAATCGCATATTTT
Source organism: Triticum urartu (assembly GCF_003073215.2). NCBI lineage: Eukaryota > Viridiplantae > Streptophyta > Magnoliopsida > Poales > Poaceae > Triticum > Triticum urartu. The sequence continues at coordinate 398,298,022 of NC_053023.1, read as the reverse complement.
TATTGTATATATATATCTATAAACAAGGTATTACTTACCTTTGTTCTCCTCGAGCTGCCTCTTGGCAAGGCCGAGCTCTTTCTCGGACCCCTCGAGGTCCTGCTTCAGTGCGGCGACCTCCGCAGTCAGTGCGACAGAGGCCAGCAGCGAAGCCTGCATACGCATATAGACATACTTATATTAGAGTCCTGCAGATATTATTTGATCCTCTATTCGGCTTTTCTTTGTGAACACCAAACAGAGCATCAGGGGCTACTGTCTATACGGTAATATTTTCCCTATATTTTAAATACTTACCTCAAAGCCTATTAGAAGGCTGGCACAAGCTTCAGTTAGTCCGCTCTTGGCGGACTGAACCTTCTTGATCACCGCACTCATAATAGTGCGGTGCTCTTCGTCGATGGAAGCACCGCGAAGCGCTCCCAGCAGGTTGTCCGGTGCCTCTGGATGGACAGAGGTCACCGGCACGGGCGTCTTACCCCTTTTGGAAGGGGGCCGCCTGCCCGAGTCCGGAACCACTGGAGGTTCCGGCGCGGTGTTCGGCTGAGAACCGAACTTGCAGCCCTCGGGAGCCTTGCTCCCTTTGCTCCTGGAGTCCGGAAGGTCACCTTGAGGCGCCTTCGAGACTGTCTCCCCCCGGCTCAGTGCCCCTTGAGAGAATACCTCGGCCTTGTTCGTAGGGCAAGGGGAGGAGGCGGTCGGAAGTGGATCGCTATCCATATCCGACGGATCCAAGGAGCCGTCTGACGAGGACACGTCGATACGGGCTTGGGGCGGTCTGCATAATCATATTCGGCGTTAGGAGAAGCAGTGCGACAAAGGTATGCTATGAGTTACTCTGTTATCTGAATACTTACGGCTTCGCTAGGGGCTTGGCCCTGAGCAGCCACTCATCTTCGCCTTCGGCGGCGGTGGTGGAGCAGACCGGAAGGAGAGTCCTTCCTTTCTTGGACCCTTCGGCCTCCTCGGTTGGGGCGGCCTTCATTTTCTTGTCTCCCCCGGCTGGAGGGGGAGCATCTTCATCTTCCTCCTCATCTTCATGGGAGGAGTGCATCGCGGAGTTATCGGATGATGAGTCCGATACCACCTAGCGCCGGGAACTCTTTTGGGTTCCCTTGGCCTTCTTCTTGGTCTTCTCCGGCACCTTATAAGGAGCCGGAGTCAGCATCTCCGTCAGGAGAGCGTCCGCGGTGTCTTCGGGCAGGGGGGCCGAACAGTCAATCTGCTCTGATGCCTCTACCCAGTCCTGTTAAAGGCATGGGAGCTCAGACCCCGCACATGGTTAAGCTATAGGAAATAAATATCCTACCAGATGTACAGAACTTACCGGATTCGCAGGGCGCTTCGCGCTTAGCCCTCGGTCCTTGCTGAGAGAGGGAGGGACCTCGGCACCCTTGAACATCACCCTCCAGACATCTTTGTGCGTCGTGTTGAAGAGCTCGCTTAGAGTCTGGTGCTGGGCCGGGTCGAACTCCCATAAGTTAAAATCCTGTTTTTGACACGGGAGGATCTGGCGGAAGAGCATGGCCTGGACTATGTTGACAAGCTTCAGTTTCTTGCTTGTCATGTTCCGGATACACTTCTGGAGTCCGTCTAGCTCCACCGATGAACCCCAGGACAGTCCCTTCTCCTTCCAGGAAGTGAGCCGCGTGGGGATTCTGGGTCAAAACTCAGGGGCTGCCACCCAGTTGGTGTCACGTGGCTCGGTGATGTAGAACCACCCCGATTGCCACCCCTTTATGGTCTCCACGAAGGAGCCCTCGAGCCATGTAACGTTGGGCATCTTGCCCACCATGGCTCCGCCGCATTCCGCTTGTTGGCCGCCCACCACCTTCGGCTTGATATTGAAGGTCTTCAGCCACAGGCCAAAGTGGGGACGGATGCGGAGGAAGGCCTCACACACGACAATGAACGCCGAGATGTTGAGGATGAAGTTCGGGGCCAAATCATGAAAGTCCAGCCCATAGTAGAACATGAGGCCGCGGACAAATGGATGGAGGGGAAACCCCAGTCCGCGGACGAAGTGGTGGAGGAAGACCACCCTCTCGTGAGGTTCTGGGTAGGGATGACCTGCCCCGCGGCTGGCAGCTAGTGCGCGACGTCCGCGGCTAAGTATCCGGCTCCACGTAACTTTTTGATGTGCCCCTTTGTGACGGAGGAGGCCATCCACTTGCCTCCCGCTTCGGACATGTTTTGGAGAGAGTTGAGAAGGAGGATGCGGACTTGGGCACTAGAGCTCGAGTGCACAAGAATGGATGAATAGGGAGGAAGAAGGCGTGGGTAGAAAAAGGTGAGATCTTATCCCTTTATTTGGGCGGACTAAACTATGCACCCCCACTAGCCTGGTAAAACTCGCTTATCCACCAAGCACCGTAATTAATGGCGCGGTTGGCTTACCCACGTCCGTATAGATGAGAATCCCGTAATAAGGGGAACACAATCTCTGCTTTGACAAGACGTGTCAAGAAACCGCCTCACGTTATGTGCAGGGCTGGTTAAGCAAAAATGGTTCGAATAATTACCGGGCCATTGCATGATGTCATGCTGCCAAAATGTGTCAGCAGATTGGATTTGTGGAAATATTATTCTCTCTACGGTGGTATGTGGAACTTATTTTGCAGGATCGGACACTATCCTTGTATTCAAACTCTTCGGTGGTGTATTCGGAGGAGGAACCCGCCTTGCAATGCCGAAGACAACACTGCCCCGGACATATCGTCATTGAAGCCTAGTTTAGGGGCTACTGAGGGAGTCCTGGATTAGGGGGTCTCCGGACAGCCGGACTATATTCTTTGGCCGGACTGTTGGACTATGAAGATACAAGATTGAAGACTTCGTCCCATGTCCGGATGGGACTCTACTTGGCGTGGAAGGCAAGCTAGGCAATACGGATATGTATATCTCCTCCTTTGTAACCGACCTTGTGTAACCCTAGCCCCCTCCGGTGTCTATATAAACCGGAGGGTTTTAGTCCGTAGGACAATATACAATCATACCATAGGCTAGCTTCTAGGGTTTAGCCTCTCCGATCTCGTGGTAGATCAACTTTTGTACTATTCATATTATCAAGAATAATCAAGCAGGACGTAGGGTTTTACCTCCATCAAGAGTGCCTGAACCAGGGTAGAACATCGTGTCCCCTGCCTCCTATTACCATCCGCCTTAGACGCATAGTTCGGGACCCCCTACCCGAGATCCGCCGGTTTTGACACCGACACCATACCAACACACAGCCTCAGAGCATGTTGGATACTCCGGCAGGTGGCCAAAAGCGGCGAGGATTTTCTCATCCCGGATGCCACAGAGCACCATCCCATGGATAACAATACGGTATTAACAGTCTTTGAGACCTTCGCATCAAATAATAGGCGCAAGCGAACACTCCGCAGCATTGCCGAAATCTGCCATGTAGCAGCAATAAATCCATGGAGCGACACGGCTATTACCTTCACTGCCAGTGACGAACCTAAATTCTGAACAGCCCGAGCACCAGCTGCACTGGTCCTCAGTCCAATTGTGGACGACTTTCGACTCACCAAAGTACTTATGGACGGCGGCAGTGGATTAAACCTCATCTACGAAGAAACTCTTCAAAAAATGGAAATAGACTGGAACCGCATTAAGCAAAGCAGCACAACCTTCAGAGGAATCATCCCCAGTCGGGAAGCACGCTGTGCTGGGAAAATCACACTAGATGTGGTATTCGGCACACCGTAGAACTATAGGTCCAAAGAAATTACATTCCAAGTGGCCCCATTCAGTAGTGGATACCACGCCCTTTTGGGATGGGAGGCGTTCACGATCTTCCAAGCCATACCCCATTATGGTTACATGAAGCTCAAAATGCCCAGGCCTAACGGAATCATCACTCTCGTTAGTGATCCAGACACAGCACTCCGCGCTGAAAACAAAACAGCCACATTGGCCCTCGAGGCATTATCCGAAGCCCTTTCGGCCGAGGAATTAACTGCACTACGCTCCACAGTGGACAGGGACGACGTGATACTTGACAAGAGATCCAAGTCCACCTCTTTTAAACCAGCGGATGAAATAGTCAAATTCCAAGTCCACCCAACGGACCCTACAAAACAGCCTCCATCGGGGCACAGTTAAACCCCGCCGTGGACGCTGCACTACGAGAGTTCCTGCGCGATAATTGGGACATATTCTCCTGGCACCCCTCAGACATGCCAGGAATCCCACGCAGGCTGGCCGAGCACAGCCTCAATATCCTAAAGGGATTCAAGCCGGTCAAGCAGGCTCTTCGGCGTTTCTCTGAACCTAAGAGACAGGCTATGGGAGAGGAACTAGCCAAGTTATTGGAGGCCAGATTCATTAGAGAAATAAAACACCCGGACTGGCTAGCAAACTTGGTGATGGTACCAAAGAAGGATAAATCCTGGTGCCTATGTGTCGATTTCAAGGACCTTAATAAGGCTTGCCCAAAGGATCCCTTCCCCCTCCCCCGCATTTGATCAAATTATCGATGCTACCGCAGGACACAAGTCATTGTGTTTCCTTGACGCATACTCCGGCTACCACCAAATCAAGATGGCGGAGTCCGACCAAGCCGCAACGGCATTTATCACACCATACGTCCCATTCTGTTTCAACACAGTGCCTTTTGGGCTCAAAAACGCTGGTGCAACGTATCAGCGCATCATTCAGACATGTCTGGAGAAATAGATCGGCAAAATAGTAGAGGCATACGTAGATGATGTGGTCGTCAAAACCAAACACATCGACTCTCTAATAGACGACTTGAGGCTCACATTCGACAACCTCTGAACATACGACATCAAGCTCAATCCGGAAAAATGCGTTTTCGGCGTACAAGCCGGAAAGCTCCCGGGCTTCATTGTCTCCAGTAGAGGAATTGAAGCTAATCCGGCCAAAATTCGAGCTTTGTCAAAGTTGGCTACCCCAACAGACCTCAAACAAATCTAGAAATTAACTGGATGTGTGGCGGCTCTAAGCCGCTTTATCTCCCGCTTAGGAGAAAAGGCATTACCCCTTTATCGCCAGCTTCAGCGCACCGAACACTTCGAGTGGACGGACGCCGCCACAACCGGATTGGAAGAAATAAAAGCCATAGTGGCAACCAACCCAATCCTGGCCGCGCCAAACATTGGCGAACCAATGTTGTTATACATTGCGGCCATTCACCAGGTTGTAAGCGCAGTGCTCGTCGTCGAACAAGAAGCGAACGGACATAAATTCCCGCTTCAAAAGCCAGTATATTATGTATCCACTGTCCTCACTCCATGCAAATCACCGTACCCACATTATCAAAAGATAGCCTATGCGGTATTCATGGCATCCCGGAAGCTGCGACACTACTTCCAAGAGTGTTCAATTACAGTAGCCTCAGAAGTGCCACTTAATGATATTATAAACAACCGCGACGCCACAGGCCGGATTGCCAAATGGGCCATCGAGCTCCTCCCGTTCGACATAACATACAAACCTCGGCGAGCCATTAAATCGCAAGTATTGACCGACTTTGTCGCCGAATGGATGGAAGCCGAACTCCCTAAAGAGTATGGCACATACTCCAATTGGATCATGCACTTCGACGGCTCCAAAATGCTGGCCAGTCTGGGGGCTGGCGTCGTCCTGACGTCCCCAACCGGAGATGCCGTTCAGTACGTACTGTAGATACTGTATACAGACTCCAACAACGCAGCCGAATACGAAGCCTTGTTGCATGGTCTTCGGATGGCAGTCTCCATGGGCATTCAACTCCTGGAGGTGCGTGGGGTTTCGAACCTCGCAATATCCCAAATAAATGGAGACTCTGATGCCAAGGATCCAAAGATGGTGGCCTATCAAAACACCGTCCAAAAGATGTCAGCTCGGTTCGAGGGGCTCGAATTTCACCACGTGGCTCGGGAAAATAATCAGGCGGCGGATATCCTCGCCTGCATCGGCGCAAAATGCGACGTGGTCCCCCCCAACATCTTTTTGGATAGGTTGTTTAAGCCATCGGTGGTATGGGAAGGGGACACCGGTAACAATAGTCTGGACCCGGCCAAAATGCCCGATACCGAACACTCTGACATAATCGGAGGCTCTGCCACCGAAATAACACGTTCAGTCCACGTAATAATGGTCGTCATCGCCCCGTGGACAGAACCATTCCTGGCCTAGCTAACTAGGCTGGAACTCCCCGAGGACCAAAATGAAGCACGCTGCATAGTGCAGCGATCTAAAGCCTACAGGGTCCACGAGGGAGAGATGTATAAGAAAAGCACTACCAGAGTCCTTCAAAGGTGCATCTCCGAAGAGGAAGGGCGGAAGCTTTTGGAAGAAATTCACGCCGGACTCGGCGCCCACCACGCCACAGCTCGGGCCCTTGTAAGCAAGGCCTTCCGTACATGTTTTTATTGGCCGACGGCCCAGTCAGATGCACATGACTTGGTCCAACGCTGCGCCGGTTGCCAGCTTTTTGTAAACCAAAGCCATATGCCACCCACCGCCCTCCAAACAATCCCCATTACCTGGCCTTTCGCGGTCTGGGGGCTTGACATGGTTGGACCCCTTAAAGGGGGAACCCATAAGAAAAAATACTCAGTGGTCATGGTGGATAAATTCACCAAATTGATAGAAGCCAAACCTGTTAAAACAGCTGAATCCGGACCGGTGATAGACTTCATATGCGGGGTGGTACACCATTATGGCGTCCCCCACAACATCATCACTGACAATGGCATGAACTACACGGTCAACGAGGTAAAACTCTGGTGCAGCAACATGGGCATCAAGATCGATTATGCTTCTGTCTATCACCCACAAACCAATGGCCAAGTTGAGTGAGCAAATGGTCTTATCATGAGCGGCATTAAACCCAGATTAGTGCGGTCCTTAAAGGAGTCTAACACGCACTGGGTAGAGGATCTCGACTCCGTACTCTGGGGGCTGCGGACCACGCTGAATCGCACTACCGGATATACACCCTTCTTTATGGTGTACAACGCAGAGGCAGTTCTGCCCTGCGACATAATTCATGGCTCACCTCGAGTGCGCATGTACGAAGAAAGAGAAGCCGAGCTCGATCGGCAGGACAGTCTGGACACCCTGGAGGAGCGCGACGTGGCAAAAGCACGTTCCGCATTTTATCAGCAACAGGATCGCAGATAACAAAGCAGAGAAGTACGGGCCAAAACTTATAATGTTGGCGAGTTAGTCCTACGCCTGCCGAAGAAGAAAAAGTCCAAGCTCGAGCCCAAATGGGAAGGTCCCTTCATTTTTGACCAAGTTCTGACTGGTGGTGCGTACCGTCTGCGGGATGCATCGAATAATCAGCTTGAGCCGAACCCATGGAACGCAGCCAAGCTCTGAAGATTCTACGCCTAGCGCCGGACTCTATGTCCGTCTCCTTCCTCTGTCCATTTTTTGCATATACATTATCTATCTTTTTTCTCTTTCTTTCTTTTATTATTTCTCTAGGCCTTCAAGGGCCAACTTGTGCCTCGCTTGCACATTATAGATGCGCTAACCACGCTCATTATACCTGGGGGCTTCTTACACAGAAGCTTAATTATCTATCTAGGCTTCACGCCCCGCACATGTGTTATTCTTCCACATGTACCTTTTCTTCGCCACTATATGCATCGATATGACTTAAGTTTTGGCCAAGCTGGGTTGCCTGGCTCTTGTATTTATGCCCTACGTTCCCGTTAATTCGGCTAGGGCATAAGGGGAGCACCTCTGCGATTGTTACTGCCAGGTCAGCCGGATGTGTACCTCAGACTGGGTGAAGCTGAAAGCTAGCATTCTTAAGGGAATATTTGGTCGGCGAACAAAAGATGATTTTTATTTATTTATTTTCCATATGTGCCCCCAGATGTTTTTGCCTGCATTTTCTCTCGCAGTACGGACATGCACTTTAGGGCATGCATACCCAGGGAAAGGAACCCTTAACGGAACTATTCTCCCTGGAAGATGTTTCTTACTACCCATGTAATATAACATAACTAGTTGGGCACTTGTCTGTTCAAGCACTAATGACCCCTACGCCTGGTTTCCACGCATACCCCGGTTCTTATATAACTGGGCGGGTATTCAGACACACTTCGGACTATCGGGTCCCGAGGATGAAGCGAAAAGGTCCGCCATGACAAATGATCTACAATCCGGCTAGAAGGCATTATACATGTCACTTTAATTACATAGTCATGTAGACTGACTAAATTCCTCTTCTATACCATCCAACAGGCGGTCTAGCCTACAATCCTGTTGGGAATACTTTGTGGCTAATTCTACTTGCCCATACGCTAAGCTAACGGGGATTTCTTTCCCATCGGGCCCCACAGGTCCGACCTCGGCCATGTGGTTTGGGTCAGTCTTGGTATACCGCGTCTTCACCATGGCCTAGGCTTCCCTGGCACCTTGACGGCAGGCCGATATCTTCCATAATCGGAAGCGCCGCCGTGCTCCGTTGAGCTTCTCCGCAAGCTCTCCAATGCCTTCTGGCAGGGAGACGGCTGGCCACAAGGCCTGGGCAAAACCTTGCATCACCTGCCGCACTTGTTCGTGCAGTTGTGAGAGCTCGGACAGAAGATCACCCGCAGACCCGGGCATCTCCTCCGTGGGATGACCCATCAGCATACCTGCAGACATAACTTTGTTAGCCGGCTTCTCCGCCGACCCCTTTTTGAAGGGTTCGTTCAAGCACTTACTGAAAATGCCGCGTCGAAGCCGCTTATTCTCCTTCTCGGAGTCCGCAAGCTGGGCTTGAACATCTTTCAGTTCCACGCTCAGCTTGGTATTGGTGTCTTGGAGATTGCTTTTATCCCGCCTGACCTTAGTCAGCACGCGTTCGCCAGCCTTTAGCTGTCGTACGGCATGCTGGTCCTCCGGATTGTCCCCGGATTCATCTGCAATATCTATTGTTAGATCTGCAGCCACGCCGCACGCTATATGGCACCTGTTATTCTTTGAAAGAAATGTTACCAGTTGGGGACTTTTTCGGTTCCTTCAATGCGGCAACAGCGGACCGAAGTTGGGGCTTGCATTCCTCCAGCTCCTGTGACAGTCGAGTATTCTTCTCTGTAAGAACTTGCACAATAAGATGATCCTTAAATCAGTTCTGCTAACTGTTTCAAGTCTCAGAGGCTACTGATACATATAATCATTAGATTTGCTTACCCATACATCCTTTACATACTGGTCCGTGGCTCTGGCTAGACCATTTTGAGCAGCACGGAGGTACGCCTCTCTAGAATTGAAGGCATCAAATGCCTCTGGTGAGAAGCAAGCGTCGCGGAGTACGGCCCGGCGACGCCTATGATTCATGGCGCTCTCCACTTCTGAATTCCTAGCGAATAGCCTATCCGCATCCTCCATAGGGGGAGTATCCGGCGTCCGCCCCATGTCGGCTTCCGCCTCTATGTCCGGTCATGGAGCCCGACTGGTGGAAGCATGATCGGCAGCCTCACCGGACATATTCCAGCGAGAGTTTTTTCTGTTAAAGAAACAAGGACGTCATTACCTTTCAAGAAAGACGACAACCACGGAGCGGGGTTTCTGTCAGACCTCTGCGCCGACGTCTCCGTCCTGACCGCTTTCCTTTTTGGCCTGCCCGGCCTCGGTGCCTCTTGTTGGCGAGTTGCTGCGGGTTCGGCATGGTGTCCCGAATGCCTTCCCTGTAAAACACCATATGTATATGGTAGGTGAAGTGTCTAAAAGGGGATCCTAGTTTTTGGAGTTGGGATTTTTGGTTTTTCTTACGTGCGATGCAGGAAGCAGTCCGGGATACTTGGCCGTAATGGCCACCATGGCGTCATCACAGCTTAATTGATAGAACTGCCGGTCTATCAGCTCCACGAATATGTCTGGATCTTCTTCGAGTCCGGGACCGAGGGCCCGGTCAGGGTCCTCTAGTTGTGGAGATGGGCTGCTGACCTCCCTTATGTCTTTTCACAGTTCCTGCCGCAAAATGGCAAGGTGAGTACCCATGACAAAGAATGCGGGAAGAATGGGAGTAAGGAGATATAACTCACCCAACTTGGAGGGTTGTACATGGAGAATCCATCTCGTGGCTTGATGCGGATGAACTCCTCTTCCTCTCCCTTGAACAATTCGGACAAAATTTTTGCTAAAGCGGCAGCGTTGTCCGGACCCTTACGCCCGCAACGGGTGGCGTCATCTTCCCCGTTAAAACACCACAAGGGGTGCCCTCGACATTGAAGTGGTTGCACTCCCCACATTATGCATATTGACATAACCTCGATTACTGTCAATCCTGATTGAGCCAGCGCTTTAATCCGGTTCATTAGGCAAAGGACTTCTCCGTTGTCTTCCTCTTGGGGGCTACATGGGCGCCAACTTCGACGTTTCTTCAGAGGAGCATTGCTGAACTCAGGAAGACCCCGCCGAACAGGGTCCGGAAGGGGGACGTCCTCCACAAAAAACCATTCTGAAGGCCAGTCTTCGGACGTCTTCTTCGGAGTACCGGATAGGTATTCGGTTTCGGCGATGCGCCATATTTCGGCTCCGCCCACTTGATAAAGTGACCCCTTCTGTGTGCGAGGGACGAGGCAAAATAACCTTTTCCACAGCTCGAAATGAGCCTCGCAGCCCAGGAATAACATGAATGGGGCAACATAGCCGGCGATGTGTAAAATGGAAGCAGGGGTGAAATTATGCAGTTGGAGGCCGTAAAACTCCAGGAGCCCGCGGAGGAACGGATGAATCAGAAATCCGAGTCCCCTCAATAAATAAGGAACAAGGCATACCCGCTCCCCCGTAGAGGGGCTGGGGAAGCTCTCTGCTTGCTCCCCGCCATTGTAGGTGGCGAGCTCGGCTCGGACCGGCACCATATACGCTGGAGGGAGAAATCCCTTAGTCTGCAGTTCGACTAATCGACTTTGTGGGACTGAACACCTCTCCCAATCAACGGGCTTAGGGCTACGGGGGTGGGAGGAGGAGCTGCGGAGGTTGGCCATGCTGGAGTGGATCTTTCCGAAGCGCGCTCCGATGGATTCTCGTTGGGGGAGGATGGTATGGACTGGATCTAAGAATCCCCATCCCTTTAATAGACAATTTATTTATCTGGCTAGGGGGCGAATGTAAAAATGCCCTGGCGCCTCACATTCATTCGACGCATGGAAGATAGCCCTTATTGGGCGCATAAGCGAAGAGGTTCAACATTTATGGGACCGGACACTGCTTAACAAACGTTTGAAATTTAGAGAAGAACCCGCCTTGTAATGCCGAAGACAACACTGCGCGCCGGACTCATCGTCATTGAAGCCTGGTTCGGGGGCTACTGAGAGAGTCCTGGATTATGGGGTATCCGGACATCCGGATTATATCCTTTTGCCAGATTGTTGGACCATGAAGATACAAGATTGAAGACTTCGTCCCGTGTCCGGATGGGACTCTACTTAGCGTGGAAGGCAAGCTAGGCAATACGGATATGTATATATCCTCCTTGGTAACCGACCTTGTGTAACCCTAGCCCCTCCGGTGTCTATATAAACTGGAGGGTTTTAGTCCGTAGGACAACATACAATCATACCATAGGCTAGCTTCTAGGGTTTAGCCTTTCTGATCTCGTGGTAGATCAACTCTTGTACTACTCATATTATCAAGAATAAATCAAGCAGGACGTAGGGTTTTACCTCCATCAAGAGGGCCCGAACCTGGGTAAAACATCCTGTCCCCTGCCTCCTGTTACCATCCGCCTTAGACACACAGTTTGGGACCCCCTACCCGAGATCCGCCGGTTTTGACACCGACAGTTCCTAATAAAAAGAACCAAATTGTTGACTGTCCGGACGCCGAAGCCCTCGCGGCCTTTAAACACAGCGTCTGCAATGAATGGCTTGCCCGACACCTCGGCCAAGAAAAACCAAAGTCCATGGCAGCCCTTACCGCACTAATGACCCGCTTTTGCGCGGGAGAAGGCAGCTGGCTAGCCCGCGGAAGCAATAGCAGCAGCGACCCTGGCACCTCTAAAGCCAGGGACGGTAATGGCAAACCATGATGCAACAAGAACAAGCGTCAAATCAACAACGAAAGTACGGAAGACACATCGGTCAATGCTGGACTCAACGGCTCTAAATCTGATCAAAGGAAGAAGCCATTCAAAGGACACATAGATGGCCCATCTAGTTTGGACAGAATACTCGACCGGCCTTGCCAGATTCATGGCACCCCTGATAAGCCTGCCAATCATACCAACAGAAACTATTGGGTCTTTAAACTGGCCGACAAGCTTAATGCCGAACATAAAGGGAAAGGGCCTCCCGGTGAGGACGACGACAAAGAGCCTCGCCCACCGAACACGGGGCGACGGAAGAAATTTCCCCCCAAGGTAAAAATGGTGAATATGATATATGTCACACACATCCCCAAGCAGGAGCGCAAGCGCGCGTTAAGGGACGTCTATGTCGTCTAGACGGTTGCCCCAAAATTCAACCCATGGTCGGCTTGTCCGATCACCTTCGATCGAAAGGACCACCCAACCAGTATCCGTCATGGAGGTTCGGGAGCTCTGGTCCTCGATCCAATCATCGATGGATTCCACCTTACGCGAGTCCTCATGGATGACGGTAGCAGTCTCAACCTGCTCTATTAGGACACTGTCTGCAAAATGGGCATTGATTCGTCAAGAATCAAGCCCACTAAAACTACCATTAATGGAGTAATACCTGGTGTAGAGGCCCGCTCACTACTAGGAAAACCCTTACCAGTAGCGCTGGTTTTTGAGCTACCAGTAGCGCGGGCACCAGCGCTACTGCTACGATCCTACAACTATTTTGTAGCAGTAGTGCTTGTTTAAACCAGCGCTACTGCTATCTGTATCTAGCAGTAGCACGCCTCTATCCATCGCTACTGCTAATACTAGTAGTGTGGGCTTCAAAAAAATGCTACTGGTAAGCAGCGCTGCTACTACTCCAATACCCCACGCTACTGCTAGTATTTTCTTTTTTTATGTTGCTATATTCGTATTTTTACAGGTTTTATACAGTTACAACATACACATACACTGGAACTATGTGAAAAAGGAATGTCTCATCATCATCATCGAAGTGATACAACATAGTCTCATCATATCCACGTAGTCTCAACACAAATGATGTCGATCTCATCATCTCGAAATAGCGATACAAGTTAATGATCACATGTCTCTTACATTGTCACCGTAGAAACATGTTTCATCGTCTACCTAAACTAAGACATAAACGAAAAGAGCGATCACGGTGATCAAAAGCGGTATGATGTAGTAGTTTTTGCGGCGGCGCTGGTTCTGAATCCCCTGTTGTGCTATGAATCTCAAGTAACTAGCTTCGGCTTCCGCTCTGCTATCAAACCCTTTTTGGCTTCCGCCGGAGAAGCCAGAGACTTGGGCCTAACACTTTGGCCACTCATCATACTCACCCGGAACATGCCCTACATACACGGCATACCACTTCCTCGCCATCGTTGATCTATATACCTGTCAGAGATGCACATATATATACCATGAAGCGAATTCAACAAAACAGTTATGAAATAGAAGCAACATAGTTAACAAATTTCATCGTACCGAAAGTAATTAACTAGAGCGCGGCACCGTACATCTAATAGTTTCGTCGTACTGAGAGATTGGAAGTTTTGTCGTACATAAAGTAACAAGTAACTAAACAGACACATTGTTTTTAAGCAGTGCACTCTTCCCATCTGTCCATATCCGGAAGGGTGTCACCAAGCTTAGTGAAAGGCCTCATCTCCTGACGCTGTAGGGCAATGCGGGTTCAGACATCAGCTCGCGATATTGGGCCACTGTAGAACATCCCATTCTCTTCGAGGACATCTTTGATGATGATGGACGCAATTTCATGTTGGATCCAGTAGAAATCATTTTGAAGTCGATTATCTGGCATGGCTCCAAAGGCTTCGGCCCATCTCTGGATATGGGTATCGGATGACGACTTCATGCAAAGTGATTACACATCCCTTCTATACTCCATCATTAGATGGATGACATAGAATCCATCATTCTCACTTCTTGTCGGTTGCTGGATGCAACAGAAGTCAGTCTTGTGGCTGAAACAAAGCCATGCCTTATTTGTTTTTTTGCATTGGACGTAGCCACCCCGCATGCTGAAGCCCAGTATAGCTCTGTCTAGAACATACTTAATGTGTGTGTAATCTTTCTTCTGTATGTTCTTCGATGGGTCCAAATATAGAGCGCGAGAGTAACGCGGGTAAAGAACAATGAGAACGGCACAACACCCCCCGCTGTGCAAAATACACGATCAAGTTTAGCCTCCATGCGTGCAAAGTAACTATTGAAATGCACGAAAGGATGTATATGTGCTATCCACGGATGTCTTAGTTGGGATGATAAGGTAGGAGAATCGTTTCTTTGTCCTTATTGCTGACCAAGAATTCTACAATGTACTGACTCGCACATTGACGGTTGGCGTCGTTGATTGACAAGAAGCCCTCATGCATGTAGTACGGGTCCGCGACCACAAGACCGGTGACTTGCTCTCTCCTGACGATGTAGTTCATGTGCAGCGCATACAGGCAGATGAAGGTAAAATCGAGTGTCCTCATTTGAAACATCTGGAAGATGTAATCAAACCTCGGGAAGAAGAGGTCCGCGGGGCATGTGTGGACATACATCTTGCAACTGCTCGGCACATGAACCGTATAAAGTGGGTATCCTGGATCATCCGAGGCGAGGAGGCTTCTCTCTGTCGAAAGCACATGGTCATGGAGTCTCCTGAGATCCCCTTCTATGGCAGCTAGTGCATTCGCCGGTACCATTGGCTGTCTCGCGACATGGATTAATGGCGCATGTTTCATCGATACACGGTCAACCTTGGTCAAAGGCGGTTGGCTGCTAGAACCAACATTGTCAGCTTTATTGGATTTTCTCACCGCCGGTCTCTTCCTCTGCTTCTTCGTGGCTCAGGTGGTGGTGGCTCTGTTAGACCCTCCTTGAGCACCACCCCTAGTGTTGTCGGGCTCAGCTTTGGACAACTATGGATAATCAGTTGAGCTTGGGTGGAGCCGGCATCTGGAGGCGTGTCCTGCGAGGATTGCATGAACAAAGACTTCTTGCACTCCCGAGGACGTTCCGGCTCTGGTACATGCATCTCATATTCATATGGTTGACTCATTGTTACATCGTTGTCAAAGGCAGTATTGAAATACTAGTTAGGGTCATCGCCGGCCTCCTCCATGTCATGATCCCTATCCTCTTCCATGGGGCAGATGGCATCATCTGTCGGCGGAATGGTTGGCCCTCCTTCCTCATGTCTCTCGATCTCAGCAAGCAGCACAGACGATGGTTGTACTTGTGTAGGTGGTGTTGTGTTCATACCTTCCTGAGGTCCCGTTGGTGTGCTCCCGACTACCTTGACAGGAAGAAGATTTTTCGGCCACAGGATTGGCCAATTTTTGCATTGCCCAAGCTGCGTGGGGGTCTTGTCATCCTCTCCATCGGTTTGTATCGGACGAGGGAGACCCTCGTAGCCTGTTTTCACACTCGCCACGGAGACCCTTAAGGCGTTATCAGGCATCTGCCGGCGGTGAAACAATCGATCGTTAGGCTTCACTATAGTACCCTTCCCCACATCCACCAACCCGCCCTTCATGTTGTAAAGGAGGGTGCACGGAGTGGAGTCGGCCTACAAAGACATATACGTGCGGCGTCAGAGATCCAAAAAGAACGACAACTGAAGATTAATTAATTAGTTGAGTTGATGAAGGTGTGACGATGCGTATTTACCATGAGGGCGTCGAGCTCAGCCAATGTCGACACCCCGACATTAAAGCCAGAGACGGAGCTAGGGCTGCTGTGAGAGCTGGGCGGAGGAGCAGGTGCCGCTGGAGGAGGTGCGCTGGTTGCCATACTAGGTACGGGTATGGGTGCGGTGTTCATTGAGTTGCTCCCGCTGAAGCTGGGCATGGGAAAATCACTTGGTGGCGTGTTTGGATTTTGTTGCACCCATGTGACCACTGTTGGAATCAAGCTTGTAAAGGCAGCCACCATATCATCTCTACAGGCAGCGATTATCTCAACTTTGGTCTCAGCTTTTGCTTTCTCCATCGCCCGCGCCACCTTCTCGTCGATAGTCACTTGACTGTACTTCTTTCTCTGTCTTTTGGCCTCGGGGTCCTCGTTATAATAGTACTTCCAAGTGGCCCCATCCCCGGTGCCATGCACACGTCCATTTTGCGGCCGCTGGCCGGGCGGTTGTCCCATCATTATGTTCATGGCCTGGTTGGAAGGAGTGTCCCACTTGTACTTCGCCGGTGACTGAGTCGACGAGTCGCTCTCGGCCGCAAGCTTGTGTTGCTGTCTCTGCAAAATGGACGATGAATCATTTATGAATGCGACTAGAATGTAGTAGACTTCGTTGCTCAGAACCTAATATGTAAGGTGGTAAAAAGGATAATTACCAGTAATCTCACACTACAAAAAAATACACTTCCGTGATGATACGTGTTTGTCACAGTAGGTCGCTTTTTTTGTCATGCATGTACATCCATGACAAATTTATGACAGAATCAAGATAGTCATACCTGTGCTGTCATAGAAATGTTCCATGACATTACCAAAATTATCATCATGGAAGTGTCCACTTCCATGACGATAAATCGCGCGTCACAGAAGTGCTTTCGTCAAGGGTAACCGACATGTGGCATCCACCATAACGGAACGTCGTTAAGCTATCGGGTCGGGTTTTGGATCCGATAACCCGTTAACAGCCCCGACCAATGGGGATTTTCCACGTGTAAAATCATCATTGGCTAGAGGAAACACGTGTTGGCTCATTGTCGGGACAGATGTCATCCACTCACTGGACAGAAGGCGCCTATGATACGTCGACACGTGGCATGGCCCAACAAGTTTAAATGGGCTGGCCCAACTAAAGGCCCACAAGATTTTGCGGACCATAATGGGTTGGGCCAGCTAAAGGCCCATGAGATTTTGCGGACCATAATGGGCTGGCCTAGCTAAAGGCCCACAAGATTTCGCGGGCCATAGTGGGCCGGCCTAGGTAAAGGCCCACAAGATTTTTGTGTGCCATAATAGGTCAGCCCAGGTAAAGGCCCACAAAATTCTTGCGGATCATAATGGGCCGGCCCAACTAAAGGCCCACGAGATTTCACCGACATTAATGGGCCGGCCCAGCTGTAGGCCCACAAGATTTTGAGGACCCTAGTAGGCCAGCCCGTTAACTGGCTGCCATATTTTGGGCCAAATGTCGGCCCATATTTGATACGGTCTATTAATGGCCTGCCACGCTCCGGGCCTAATAGTGGCCCATATGAGATCCGACCCGTTAAAAGCCTACCATGTTCTGGGTCAAATTACGGCCCAGATCAGGTCCGGCCCTTTAAGAGGTTTTGGGCCTAATTATGGCCCATATAAGATTCGCCCCGTCAACTGGACACTATGCTTTTGGGCCCACTTGCTAAAGGCCCACTTAGTAATTCGGCCTGATATTAGTTTTGGCCTGTTAAGGGCCCCTTTAACATTTCGACCCTATATTAATTTCAGCCTGTTAAAAGCCTGTCATATAGTTGGGCCTAACTACGGCCCGGTTTGCATCCGGCCTGATAGCAGCCAATATCTGATTGGGCCAAACAAGGACCGAGAGAATTTTTCGGCCTGTTAAAAGCCCGTGATTTGATTCGCAAAATCATGGGCCGAGGTTCATTTCAGGCTGCTGCCGGCCCGTGAGCTGACCGGCATGTTTCAAGCACAACCTACATCGTGATTGCATGACGGCCCGATTATGTACCGTAATTTTACGGTTTGGCCAGTTTACTGCGAAGACATGATATATATACAGTAAAATAACTGCAGCATCGTGAATAAGAAAAAACCTATACTATACAATAAAGAAATTACAACATATTACATCCACTGGGCATCAAAGTTCGCCACTATGATAATAAAGCACAAGCAGACAGTAGATTACATACACTGGGCATCAAAGATCACCACCAGTGCAAATAAACACACCGACAAAATAATATACAAAACCGACATCACTTCAATAGAGTTCAAGAAAGGTTAGCCCTGCTGGGGAGCTACAGCGCAAGCAGCTGAGCAAGATGATGAGACTGCACTTGTTCAACACTTATATCTTCCTCACTCTGAAAGATAAACAAGCAGACAGATGACATGTTTTGCACATAAAAGTATCAGTGCTGACAATTCATCACATTTCTTATTGACGAATAAAGTGACACAATTTAAATTTGCATTAACACAATATGGTATTGTTCAGGTCAAGACATGGCAGGAAATGACATTGTGAAGGAGTTGGCAGCTTCACGACACCACTGGATTACAGATCAAGAAATCATAAGTATCAATGGTTAGTGTGCTGTCAATTTATACCATTTCAGATTGGCAAATAAAGAGACGGTTTAAATAACAGTAGAATGATATGACATTTTTCATAGTTAAGACATTGCAGAATATGACATTGTGCTGTAGTGGGTAGGTTCACCACACCATTGGATTACAGATGAAGAACAGAAGCATACATGCAGGCAAAAGAAGATCACTTGCTGTGTATAGTTTAATTTACATGGTATGAAGAATGAACTTGGTTGTACAACTGAAAACTTAAATTGAGAAAGGACAAACTTTTGTTTATGAACTACATATAATAAACTTTAAACAAGCAATTTGATGCAAACACCAAAAATAAACAGCTGTTGCAGTCATGCCTAACCAAATATATACAACAAAGTTTAAAGGCTTGAGATGGACAAACTTACATTATTGGTGAAGACAGGCTCTATAAAGGCCTTGTCTATGCTGATGGGGGGGGCAATTCAAGAAGTTTACCACAGAATCTTCTTCAAAAGCATTGCCTTTATTCTACATTTTGTTAAGAGTAAATATAGATGTGATAATATACGAAAGAATGGAGAATATTTAAGATAAGATGAAGAGAGATGCTACATAACCAAGTAGCTATAAATGTAAGTGCAGCGATATAGGAAAAAGGTACAGCCAAGAGAAATGCACAACTAAACTTCTTCAATACCAACCTTATGGTAAGAGTAAATATAGATCTGATGTGTAGAAAATGGAGGGCAAAGGAAAATAAGCTGCAGAGTGATGGTACATGAACAACTACCTGTCATTATAAGTACACTGATAAAGGACAGCATGTACTTACAAGAACAATGCAGAGCTAAAAAATATTGGCATTGGATATATTCTACACTAATGTAACCATTCATACAGGTCAGATAATTTGGAGCGAACAATTGATAAGCAAGCCGTCATGCATACTGCTGTCACATAATGAACCAGGTATGTATGCAAGTACAGTGATACAAGACAACAGGTACTAACAAGAGCAAAGCAGCGGGCAGCATATTTGCGATATCCTGTCATTCTTGTCAAACCGGAATTCTTCTTCGAGCAGATTTCCTGCAAAAAAGATCCGTAAGGCACATGCGGAAAAGTAGAAGTTCAAATTGTCATGTGATTTCATAGACAGTACCTCATCCTGGGAACGAGACCAGTGCATAACAAGGTTTTTCCATTCAATGTCTTCTAAATTTAGCATAGGAGACTTCACCGGAAATTCGTTTATAGACTTGCCATCAAAGTGTGATTTCCTCGGGTAACACCGATACTTTTGCAATGCTTCCTTGAAAAGCACAAGCAAGCTTTGCTCGTCATGACTATCCAGATTGACCCTCGCCTAGTTACAACAATGTAATGTAAATCATTGATGTGTTCAATCAGTAGAAAACAGGAAAATAATAGCCATGAATAATAGCACTTACACGTAAGTCGGACAGGAAGATGTGAAAATGGTGTTTGTCTTCACAATAATCTTCCCATGATGGGAATATATGCACGTTGTCCCTAACAACATTGAAAGCATTGTCTTTAAACTGTGAATAAATGGAATGGGGTTCCAATCTGTAGGAATTGGCCGTCTCTGCAATTGGGATAGGTCTTCGGCCGGTGGACTTGCTGTACTTTTTGCTGGAGTGGGATTTTTTTGTGGTACAGCTGGTGCTATGGCAAATGAAATCGGTATACCTTTTGCTGGAGTGCAGGTCCTGTGTGGTGGGGCTAGTGGTGTGGCCAGTGAAGTATGGGTAAAGTCTACTAGAGTCGGTCCTACGTTTTGTGTCACTGGTTGTACAGCCAATATCAGTGGGGTGCTATCTGATTTCTCCGGCACCACCACGTTTTTCAAGGACTTTGCTGGTGCTCCTTTAGGTTCGGCAATCACCCTCTTCCTTTTTGATGTCTGATGCACAAGAACATCATTTGAGTAGAAAAACATGGTATGATGACAGATGGAATATGTATTGATAATGGATGGGCATGGCATCTCGACATATATGATGAGTAAACTAAGTAGATGGCGGTGCAACAAAGTAGAAATGCAAGATACATGCAATCAATAAAACCTTGCCAAATTAGAACTGGCACCTTGATGGGTGAACTGGACAGGCCTTCTGCCTTTGACTCCTCGAGGTTAGAATAGTCATTAGGATGATATTCTGAACAAGAATCAACAGGTGGGGAGCGTATGAGTTTCATTGCTTCCAGAATGGCACTCAATGCCTTGCTGCCAATTTTGTAAGTCATTGCAGTGTTCCACAATATTCTTCTGATGCACGGATTCTGATATTCACTGTAATTGCGTATAATATCTGAGAACCATGAAAACATAAATAGTTGTGAGATTATCTTTGTAATGCAGATGATATTCTAATATAGGGGTGCCCCTGTAAACACTTGTGTGCTATCACTGGATTCTGATGAGAGAGCTCATGTGTGCTGTAATATGGTGCGTGCATTTATATAATCTGGCACAAGTACACAAAAAATAGGCTCCAGAAGTAAGGATAGCTGGCAGATGATAGGTTCATAATATATTGTATAGAGAGTTTATTGCCAAATCATGATAACAAGAGCACACAACAACTAGGCAGATCATAGTGTACATAATAGGGGTACACCATAACCAGGATATATAAATCGGGAAAGTGGAACTGACTGGAAATTACGGTGTTGTATTGCCGCTAGTAATTGAAAGCCTATCGATCACGTACAGGCCAACTCTATCAGCTGTTGACTGCAGATGTCCCTGCTCCCCTTCCTGACAAGGAACATACTGTGCTTCCCATACAGAACACCGCATGGGCCGCCGACCGAACCACCGGCCCCACTGCCTGTGTTCCTCTGCCACCCCCACCCCCGCCGCCACCCGCGTCGAGGTTTCTTCGTTCAACGAGGTCCCACCACCGCCTCCCACAACCACCATCCCCACCCGAGCCCCTTCGATCGCACCGGCGAACTCCGGCGAGCTCTGAAAAATCAACTCACCCAAGTTTGAAATTTAGTCTACTATGATTTAACTAGTGTGGAATATAAAAGGGGAAAACCATAAGCATTGCGAGTATGTTGTTGAGCGTGCCATGGCAGATCTGAAGGTGCAAATCGAACAAAGGCAACTCCGCAACCAAGACAAGAAATCAGAGTAAAGCAGTGGCGATCTATTTTCTTGCTGCGATAAATAAGTTGAGCAGATATGAAAGAGTGCCGCCTCTAGTGCGGCGCCGTGTACGCATCTACTGAGAATTTGATGGTGCTGCGGTAGCGGTGGCTGTCGGCGGCGTGGAAACAGATGTAGGAGGGTAGGCGGTGGCGGTGGGGCGCGGTGGACGAGAAGGTCGTAGGAGCGGCACCGGCAAGGTGGA
Source organism: Triticum urartu (assembly GCF_003073215.2). Classification (NCBI taxonomy): domain Eukaryota; kingdom Viridiplantae; phylum Streptophyta; class Magnoliopsida; order Poales; family Poaceae; genus Triticum; species Triticum urartu. The sequence continues at coordinate 398,276,314 of NC_053023.1, read as the reverse complement.
CGACGGCGGGGATGAAGCGAGAGGACGGGATGCAAGGATCCCGGTCCGAAGCCGTGGATGAGAGAGGTCGATCTCTTGTAATGGACGGCGGCATCGGGGTATCAGCTCCCGCATGGTGGAGGAGGACGGCGGTGGATGGGGTAGCGGACGGAGGAAGTGTGGGTTGGAGAGGGTGTTTTGGCGCCCACGGAGTATGAATGGGGAAAAGGGAGGTAGAGAGGAAGGGGGGAACCATGTATTCAGGGCGCGCTTGTCTCAAATGTGAGGAAATTTACAAACTTAGCCCCCGTTTCAAATTTCTACTACATCACAGCAACACTAGTCGGTTGGGGATAGGACGGTAATCTCGCATACACCGAATATTTGCCGACGAGAGTTTGTTTTTGGCGCCCACCGTGTATGAATATGAATCGGGGAGGGAGTCGATTTTAGCCGAGGACACACTGTGTTTTGGCGCCCACCGTGTATGAACCCGGGTGAGAGGCGGTTACGTCACGTTTGGGTGAAATTACAAACCTACCCCTATAGAAACCTATAGAAATCCAGCATATAGGCTTTGCGTGGCAGGGATAGGCAGTAGTGATTTCCATCTTGCAGATTTTGGTTTCGGGCGGTTACTGCGACTTTCCCCGCTTCGTTCCAATTTTGCAGAGTGCACGTTTACCGTGCCAACTCAATTCAAATCCTGTTTGTATTCTATTTTTTTCGGGAGGGATCCATTTTCAATTGGAATTACATTCTATATACATCAATTTTTTTATATATACTTTCAAAAGCACAACAAAGAATTCCGCTCCTTTATATGTATAATATGATTTACCAATACAATGATCTCGAAATCTTAAGGTTGAATTCGAAAAAATTTAACCAAATTATGTTCTACTAAAATGTATGGATCAGTAATATCTACATATTAAATAACATAGATGTGCGTGAATTCATATGAGTATGCATGTTTGATAGATCAATTTTCGTTCGAGTATGGATTACATGTATCATCATCTCGAATTCAAATATTTCAATCCCTTTTTTGTTCACTCCTTTCACGCCCATCTCTCTCGCATGCATGATCCTTCAGGTAGCTATCACTCACTTTTCTCCAGCTCACCCGCACGCTCACTTCATGTTGCTCCTATCCTCGCAAACATGGTCTCTCAATGTCTCCCTTGAGAAGTGTCACACTCTCCCTATTATTATAAATTACACGGTTTTCATTATCTCTCACGTCTCTACTGTTCTCTGGTATCAATCGGTACCCAAGCTTTCTTTTTCACCGCCAAACACACAGTCTCCACTCGTCTTTCACTTTGTCTTTCTCTCTATGGGATTCTCTCACACACCCTATATGTCTCTACATATGACTCATACCACTAAAATTACTCTCTCTATCTCTCCTATAGACACAACATTTGTTGCGGTCTCCTTTTCGTCTCCATCCCAGACTGACATTATTCATTTGTTTACCGATCAGACAACCCCGACTACCATCTCCTCTCTCTCTCTCTGTCACAGACACACACGCACAACTCCTACCACTAAAATGTGAATGGAAAACGAGATTTTGTTATACCCAAACATAAAAGGACTGGAGGGAGTGATTGCTCTGACACGGACGCGACCTCTCATAGCGCAGGCATTGAACCGGCGCGCCGGCCAAGAAGGCCGCACTCGCTGCAGGCCCGGCTAAGCACGCCTCCTCGCCGCGTGCCAACCAGCTTAAGACTGCTCTCTTGCCTTCATTGAATCCGCGCGTGTGCCGGCAACACGTCCTTCCGCGAGCCGGCAGGCATTTTAGAACACAAAAAATGACTAAAATATAATTAATTTACGCATGGTCTTGACTTGTTGTGCTCACACTGGTAGCAGGAACTAGTAGAGGATTTTCTTTATTTATAACTCTCCTCACATTTTTTTGGCTTTGAAGTGAATCATGGTTGTGGACATTATGTATGAATGTGCAGATATCTGTGAACATGAGTTTGATGTGGAAGTTGAACTTGGAATGTTGGGCTTGCGCGTGAACTATACGATGTCCAATGCTTCGTGTGTTATTGTTTGGAAAGTAATTGCTGTTATTATATGACCTGAAAAAAATATTTTGTGCCACATCAGTAGATGCACGGACATCACAACAGGCATGATGACTGGATAAACATTTGAACCTAGCTATTATGAAGGAAATTTTGTATTGACAACAGTTTTAGATAGCAGGAGACGCCTAGCCTGCTCTGCCTCTGCTAGCTTATTTCTGGCTTCTTCCATCTCTTCTTTGGCTTGGGTGAAGAGAGCATCTGATTGCTCTTTTCGCTTCTTTAGGAACTCAGCTACATTCTCAAGGGCTGCTGCACACTTTCTTTCAGCCTTTACTAATGCCACGAGGACACGAACAGCTGACGACTCCACCTGGCTTGTGTGTAATCCAGCATCATCTGGGAATTTGCACCTTGTGTCTAATCCAGCGTCATTAGGGAGCTGGCACCTTGTGTGTAATCCAGTCTCATTTTGGAAACATGATCTCGAGGTTGACCATACTTCCCTCCTCGCAGGAACTGCATCCTGACATGAAGTTACTTCTTTTTTAGATCAATACTCAGAGCAACCTAGATCCATTTAGTAGAAGCCAGATAAACAGAACTCGGAGTTGTGAATTCAAAAGGAAAAAAATAAATAAAAACAGACTACAAGGTGAGAACACCCACTTCCTACATCAAGCTAAAAACGAAAGCATTAGGACGATTAAGACTCTTCTTATTACACATCGAAGAACACCACGCTTAAGAGAAACAGAAACTACAACATATACACATCAAAGAACACGAGGCTACACGAAAGTAATTGAAAGGGTGTTACTTACCAAAGCTCGTTTTACAGGTTCGGTGCAGCTCCTCTTTAACTTGCCACGCTCCTAGAAGATGTCACGAATATCCCGTGTTTGGTCTTCATTGCTCCTCTGCATGTTCGCACTCACGGTTTTAAAATATCAACATGGCAAGAAAAATATACTGCTAGTAATACTCGCGCATCTTGTAGGCAAAATTAAAGCACTCGTCTGCCATGTTAGAGCATCTCCAACAAGATAAACTACTCATACAAATGCATCTTGATGTGTGCAACGCATGAGCATTTTGCTAGTTCTAAAAACATTTCCATCATTTGGCACACTACTGGTTGCAGATGAAAAAGCTACCCAAGCACAGCGCGATACAGGAGCAACACACAATTACGAGCTGATATTTTGTTGGACAATGGAGGCTATAACCAATTACTTTTACGGGAACAATAGCACCTAGGAAATTTGAAGGGTAGGTATGAACAAAATTGGAACTGCACATGTACTGCTAAGTGATTCAATACACACATTACCAATCAAGGAGGAGAACGATGGTCGCGGCGGCCTCTGTGAGTCATGGTCGGCAACGGGAGTCAGTTCATTGTCCACGACGGTGGTACTTCTGCGCTTGGCGTCGGCTTCCGGGAAGCAGATCCGAGACCGTGGAAGACGATGCCGGGGAAGAGGCTCCGTGTACGACGACGACGGTGGACCGGCTCTAGTGCGGCGTACGAGGTCGTCGATGAGGCAGATGCGCTGCGGTGGATGAGTGCGCCGATGTAAAGGGGAGGAGCATGAAGGCTGCGGTGCCGTGGAGAAGTCTATTTTGCTGTGGGGATAGAAATTGGGGAGTATTCAGGTGTACTACTCTGGGTGCCGGGGTGGGGTTGGCTGGGTAGGGTGAACCTGAAGTTACGAATACAACCCCCTACCAAGCGTCATCCGTAGGCCTGTTCCGAAGGCTATGATGGTAACTTCCCACTGCTCGAATTAGGGTCGTGGGAGATTTTCCCGCCGACCTCAAAATTTTGTGACACTGGACTCCCCGTGTGGCGTGTTGAGTGATTCGGCTAAGCAACTAGCAAGTAGTAGTAAACTCTGCATATTAGGTTTGACCAAAGTCAAACTTCCTAAATTTTGACCAAGTTTATAGAAAAATATAAACATTTACCATAACAAATATGTATGATGTGAAAGTACATTCAATAATGAATCTAATGGTATTTATTTGTTATTGTATATGTTAATATTTTTTGTTATAAGCTTTCTGAGAGTTTACAAAACTTGACTTTGACCAATGCTAATACGCGGACTTAAATAAAAACGGAGGGAGTACACATTTGTTTTCTTAGTTTGTAGTGAACTAATCATTTGTTGAAATTGTGAATTAAATATATTAGGCTATTGACTTCGAATGTAATGGTCTATACAGTTCAATAGTTACAATCATTGTCGAATCCCAAGATGTATACAAGGTCTATAGTACTTCACAACATGCTCAAACTCACATAATCCCAGTCAAATGAGAATCTAAATGCATTTCATAGTTATTACTTTGTAGGATGCAACAAGAACAACCATAACTCTACATCAGCCATTATAGAAGCAACATTTTCACATATCCCAATGTGTGAATGAAACATGCAGAGAGAGCTTTTGAAGATGGAGCAGATAGGGCGGGAAAGATTGTATGTATGTGGACGAGAGAGTAGGAGACAAACCTAACGAGACAGAGAGAGAGATAGAGAGAGAAAGAGAGAGGAAGAAGTTAGGTCTCTGAGAAAGATGCATACATGTAATATACATGAGATGCGTGTGCATCTAGATTCTGTATACGTGGAAGGAGAAGAGACAAAATGTTTGATGAGAGAGCAGGAAAAACATGGACGAGAGGGGAAGGATCTCGTGGGTTGAGGGATTGACAATTTTGTGCGGGGGAGAGAGGGATTCGTAATTTTGTGCAAGAGAGAGAGAGAGGGTGGGGTGAGGAGTCAGTCAGCCGTCGTCACATCACCCTGCTTCCAAATGACCCCGCATTCTCTAGCGTGGTGTGGTCCCCGTCTTTGATCTGCTTGTTGCCCTCTTTGAAGATTGAGGTGTTGTGCATGTTGGGGTGCAAAGAAGCACAAGCGAGAGTGGTCGTCGTATAACCTTGGATGGGGATGAATTGTGTGCTCGGGGGAGTGTGCGTGTGTGTTGTGCTGCATGTGTCTCTGTGTGTGTGTGTGTGTGTCAGATATTGAGAGAAAACAAACCTAAGGAGAGAAATGGGTATTCACGAAGAGATTGTGCGGGCCTTGAGGTGGGCAGGCGCCGGGTGAGGGTGTCAAAATGTGCGCGTTGATGCATGTGTTGCATGCGACCGTGCGAGGGACGGACGAATCGAGAGAGATGGTTGTTGTGTTACAGATGCTCCTCTCTCTGTCTCTCTCTCTCCCTCTCTCTCTCTCTCTCTCACACACACACACAAAAGTAAACTAGAAGACCGTTCCCTCATTTATACACAACGTATCGGCATTTGTCTATGTCTCACTCATGCACGATCATTTGCACATTCACACCTCTCTATGTCTATATCACACGCACACCGTCTCCACATTGCCCTTCCGCCACAACACACATATGGACACATACACACGTTCTCTCTCAGTCACACACACAAAATCAGTATTAAAAAAAACCAGGGCGCGCCTAAAACGTCCAAATCAAAATAAACACGAACTGGAGCTAAATTCAAATATATGGAAATATTGCAGCGTCAAGAACTTCCATAGGAAAAAAAAGTTGAGTAATATTCGAGGATTGTTTTCACACACACAAAAAGGTTCGGTGGATGTCCTTCGAGCGCGACATTTTGACGCACCGTTCGATCGACCGTGCGGTCTCGGTTCACGCGCTTGCACAGGATTCTGTATCGTGGCCGTGGTACTAAGGCTGGTCACAATGGGCAAGAACATAAGCTAGTAACTAATAAAAGCACTGCCTAAGTCTAATGTTTACGTGTACTAGTACGGTTTTCTTTTAAGTTTGACCAACCTTATATATAAAACTAAAGTAAGCTCCCACACGCGCACTCATCAATATGCCGCCGCCGTTGCGCATGCCGGCGCCCGCGTGCTCCGGCCAACAATTTCTCGCCCATCACCGCTGTGTTGCCGCCATCCCTGTGCCATGAAGTCGAAGGCTCGCCCGCTCACGTCTTCTGCAGTCCCTCCTCGCGATGCCGCCGCGCTGCCAAGCACGCGAGCAGCTGGTGGAGCCGCGTCTATGCATGCAGCATACGAAGAGGAGGATGAGCGCGTGCTCCAGCACGCTGGCGAGGAGGAACTAGCGTGTCATTGTCATCTCCGCCCGCGTGGAGGGGGCGCGCATGGTGGCTATCGCGGCGGAAGCCGGTCGCACGCGCGTCGAGCCCGCAAATTGGGTGCGGACACAGAATCTACCTTCGAGACCTTGAATGCCACGTGGATCCTGCAATCTGAAGGAGCAATTTGGGTCAGTCGACTCATGTGAGCCATTTGATGCAACATGGATGGCTAGAAGGGCTTCTTCCACCTCTTCTACCGTCTTCTTCCTTCGCTCCGTCGAACTTGTTTCACAAATCGACTGACCCAAATTATAGTACTAGTACGAACGTATTAAGTACAGTAGGAACACGAAGATACGAGCAGTAGTACCAACTGCAAGAAGAACAATAGTAAGACATAGTTCTAGTACTACTGTATGTACTAAAGAGTTCAAGTAACGAGAAAGAACATAAACATAGTTCTGCTGGGGCCTCAGCACAACACACCCTTGAAAATAAACTAATAAGCAACTAGTCCGCTTGACACTATAGTAGAACCAGCATGAGCGACGGCACTGCCACCTACTTGGAGTCCGATTCCGAGTCCACGTCCTCGACTTCGTCCTCGTCCCTCTTCCTCTTCCTCTTTGCCGACTCTTCTTTGCTTGAACCAGACACTGGGCTCTGCTTCTTCATCCAACCCTTGTAGATATTTAAACAAAGGTAGGCATCCATTGCTACGTACAGGATGTGATCTTCATCTAATGTCTTCGATTCCCATGCATGATGAAACTCGTGATGAGGTTTCTTCAGTTTAGCGTACGAAGGATCAATCATGGCTGCTGCCAGGGTCAGCATTGAAGGTTGAGAGGAGAACACCAGGCTTGCCTTCTAGAGATCGAAGGGCTAGCCTACAACGAGACCTATCCGACGCAGGACATCACTGTCGTTCTTAAAGCCTACAGTAATGAATTTCACTCTTTTGTCCTTGAGGAAGTTCTTAAAATCCTGGCACTCAACATTGGCATGGCATATGTGGTAGACCAAGCAAACGTTATGTACGCAAACCTGGATCACGGCGGGCTTCTTCCTTTCTTCATCCTTTAGATCCTTCTCTCGTCCCAGGACTGTGGTGTACTCAACATCTAGCCCAGTGACCCACTCATCCGTTGAACTGTTGAACATGCGTAGGAAGCGAGCAAGCCATGCTTTCACCATCTCGGATCCACGTGTGTAGATGACGATGAACTGATCGCCGGTGATGGCTCTAACCTGGTACTCAGCGGCGACCATGGAGATTTGGGAGGCCATGGATTTTGGAGGAGGGTTAGGAGAAGTTGAACTGTTGTACCCCGCAAAAAAAGCTGGGAGCGAACTAATGTGAAAGGACGGGACGACTGGGAGAGAACTGTTGTAAGGTAGAAGGTGGGGACGAGTAGGGCGTGCGAACGACGTGGGGTTGCTGGCTTGCCCGGTGGATAAACGGCTGCAAGCCCCCAAAGAGTTCTCGAGAACTATGCGGGACCCACTAGATGTCATGTCTACTAGACCCATATCGTAGGCCTGACGGTATAGCTTCTGCCTGTTCGCACGCCATGCCGACGCGTGGATGTAACTTGACTTAATTCCTTCAAACGTCGCGCCTCCCACGACCTTCGCCTCCCTCGCGCGGTCACGCCCTTTGAGACTTCGACCGGCTATAAATGAGCAATTGTTTTTGCCTTTTTTAGATAAGCAATTTTTTTGCCTACTCTGCATGCATGATACTCCCTCTGGTCCTTTTTACTCCCGTCAACCATTTGCAAAGTGTTTGACCAAATTTATACTTTTTTTGAACACCACCTTATATTAATTAACCAGCCACACCAGTACACTCATTCGATACAATATTCACCACATAGGGCGGTACGTTATTTTCAAGAATACCATCTAATCTATTGTCAATGCTATACTTAGCGATTAAGTGTGCCACCTTATTGGCCGAACGGCTAATCTTTGACAATTGAAGATTGTTGATCAACTTCGAGATGCTCAATGCTTTCATCTTCAGGTCACGCATAGCAGACCTGTCAACACTTTGACATGCATCAATGAAATCCCACGACCAAATTTATACTAAAAATATCAATATCTACAATACTCCCAAAACACTTTGGCGCGGTGCATTAACTTGTACCTCGTTTCTTGTTTCTTGACATATCAACCAATAGGAGATGTGGGTGTGCATGATTTTAATGACTTGAGACTACCAAACATGACATGCAGTGGTTAGTTCATTGCATGCAATGCTATTAATTAGCAAATAAACATTAAGATCTCTTGTTTTCCCCTCCTTGGTCACAGTGCACAATCTAAGATGACTTGCTCACCTAGACGGAGGGAGTACTGATTATAATGAGTACTCCCTCCTTCCATCTATATAGGGCCTAATGTGTTTTTCAAGACCGCCTTTGACTATTGATAAAATTAATACTACATGACATGCATAATGTGAAAATTATATCATTGAAAGCTCCTTTCACATACGAATTTGATGATGTGCTTTGTGTAAGTTGCATGTAATGTATTATTGCTCTAACATTTGGTCAAAGTTAGCCTCGAAAAACGCATTAGGCCTTATATAGATGGAAGGAGGGAGTATAAGAACTATGTTTTATAATGAGTGTAAAAATATTGATTTGACATTGTGAATGTTGACACATTGTGGAATAGTTTTTGAAGTCTGCAAAAGTACTCAACTAGTGTTGTCGTTCTCCACAAAAAAATGTGTTTACCAATGCATGCATGAGGACTAGTTACTCTAACCCCCTCTCTTCTTTAATTCTTTGCCACATCAGCATGTTTTCTATTCCCGTGTGCATGATACCAGCTAAGATACCACCATTATGGCCAGCCTTTGCAATAATTTAGTGCACCTTGAAATATGAACATGTGTGGGACATGTTTGTTTTTAATGACTTGAGACTATACCTAGCCCGGCATGCAAGATGACTTATTATGCACCGTTCCCCATACCTGCAGGAAGCCCGTTCGTCTCCAAAATTTTTCCTCTCCATGTCTGGAAACAATATGCCTGCCAAACTCTCCTTCTCCCTCCGGCGGTCCCACCACTCCACCCCGTGTGGAAAAATCTGCATACATGACTCTCCTCCCCCCACGCTCGTCCAATCCGTTGTGACCAGCAATATTTCCACCCCTTCGCTCCCCCGTAATTTACTCCAACAGATATGCCCACGTAGTTGTTACTTAACTGCAGCTGCATTCGGTCACTGACATATGGGCCCAACAGGGGTCTGGCCCACATGTCAGTGACGCAACTGGACCGGCGGTTAAGTCACTGTAGCTCAGTCCATATCTTGCGTAGGTGTGCCATTGCTCGCTATAAATACTGCGCCTCCCACGACATCGCTATCTCCTCCCCCTCACGTTCACGTTCATCGCTATCTCCTCCCCCTCCTCTCACGTCGACCACCATGGCATCACCCTCCCAAGCCCTAGGAGCCCCTCGCTGCACCACGTGGACGGTCACGCGTCGCCGTTCCGTTCCTCGCCGCCACTAGTCGAGGAGGACGCGTCGGTGTTCCGCTCCTCGCCGCTACGCGACGCGTTGCCGTTCCGTTCCTCGCCGCCACTAGTCAAGGAGGACGCGTCGGCATTCCGCTTCTCGCAGCGACGCGTCGAGGTGGACGCGTCGGTGTTCCCAATCTCGCCAGCACGCGTGCCAGAGGATGCGTCGGCTCCCCGCTACGAGGAGAACGCCGCGCCGCGCCGCCTGCCAAGCCCCCCAGCCTTGAGGAGCTTTGGAAAGAAATGGATGTCGCCTTGTGGGATGCTTTGCCTCCAGCAGAGCGCGCCAAAATAGAGGCGGAGAAGAAGGCCGAGGAAGAGAAGCGCACCGCGGAACAAGCTGCGTGGGAGGCCTATGTCGTGTCCGAGAGAGTCAGGCAATTGGCTCTTTGGCAGAAGGCTCGTGCGAGGGCCGTGAGGGTGGCGGAGGACGCCCGTGCCGACGCCCTGAGTCCAGTCGGGCCCAAGCGCCTCATCTACGATTGGCGGTACGTGGACCGGGTGCACGCTTCGAGCGAGGAGGAGTACCTGTTGGCACCGGATCACCACACCGGTGAGATCACGCTCGCCCGTGGGCAAGCCACCAATCAGCACCTCACGAGTTGCGAGGCTGAGGAAGGAGCGTTGTGTCGGCGCGCTGGGAAACGGCCGTGCACCAGGGCACTCGTGGCATGCCGCAAGCGCTCCTACGAGCGCCGTGGCTTTTAGGAGGAGTATAATTTTTGTTTCGTAAGGCGATCTCATTAGTTTTGGGACGCAAATGATAAATCCCGAACGTTCAGGAATTTTTAGCGTCCTTAATTAAGTATGTAAAAGGGAAAGTTTGGAAACCTTGTGTATTCGTACGCATTTTGCAAGTACGTGCATATAGCACAAACTTTACTATATACTATCGCACTACATGTCTCTCTCGATATATGCTTGCAGACTGTGCTACTCCCTCCGTCCAGGTCAATAAGTCATCTTCGGTTGTGCACCGTGACCAAGAAGGAGGGAATACTTATACACCTAGACGGAGGGAGTACGACTATTACTTATGTACGTGAAAATGCACGTTTTAACATTACGATGCGGTTTTTGTAAAAGTAGAAATATAGCACTAGTCAAGCTTGTGAAATGATTCAATGCAAAACAAATGCAAAAATGCTCGTTTGATTGTTTACTTTTAGCTTCCTTCTCTGTGGTTATTTCTCTGTCGTACTTTGTACGGAGTACCTCACTAGTTGGAAAGGCATGCAAATTCCCAAACCGCTTCCTACACCCTGTATCTCACTGGTTGCCGGCATTGACGTTGTCGCCCATGTCATCGAGGATGAGGTTGCCGAGCTCGGGGAAGAAGTCGTCGTTCGCAACTAATCATGTGGACTAGCATAGTAGTAGGATACAGAGTAGAAACATGAATTCTACCATGATTTCGAACAGGAAGGACAGAAACACATACGGTGCAACGGGAGCAGCACCGTTGGCGTTGAGGTTGTCGCCCATGTCCAAACACCACGTAGACACGGTCTTTGAGCAAGGTTCGTAGTCATTCCATGCTCGGGAATTGAAGTTTGTAACTATTTTAGATTAGAATATACTACTCCTTTGGTGCTAGTAGTAGAGCAGAGTCCTACCCTACTCAAGCAAGTTAGGGCATCTCCAGCCGCGCCCCCAGGAAGGCCTCCCCAGGCGATTTTTTCGCGCCGGCGCCAAAAAACGGCCCAGTCGCGCCCCGAGGAGCCCGATTTTCGCCGGCCTGGGCCGAAAACAGCGCCGGTGGACCGAGGCCGAACCCGGCGCGCTGGGGGGCGCCCGGGGGCGTCGGGGCGAACTGTTTTGGCGCGAAACAGCCGCGGGCCCGCCGCGTCAGCTACACGGCGCCTCGTCTTCCCCCAATGGCCTTGGTTCCCGTGGGGAATCAATGCCAAGGCTGCCGTCGGTCAGCCTTGCCATTGATTCCTCACGGGCGGTGCATCACGGGACGGCGCGCCGACGCCTCCCCTCCCTCGCACGCGTACACACGGGTGCGGCGCGGCTATATAGTCGATGGCCTGCACTCGCCTGTGCCCACACCAGCCCCGCCCCTCGCCGCCGCCCAGCTCCTCCCTCTCCCTACCTTTCCCGAGCGTCGCCGCCCAGCCCCTCCCTCTATCTCTCTACCTCTCCCCAGCCCGTCGCCATGGCGGAACGCTACCCCGGAGATGAGGCGGCGGCCAACGGCTTCGGCCGCTATTCGCTCCGCGAACAGGAGTCCTGGCTCCTGTTCCAGGCGAACATCCCGGCGCCGCCGGACATGCGCGCCGGGCCGACGGGGTGGAGGCTCAGCGCTGGGGGAGTGCCCATTCCCCCGTTGCCCAATGCCGTGGCGAAGCCGCAGTACTTCGCCGAGGAAGTCGAGGTCGTGCGCGCCTCCCTCACCGACGCCCAACTCTCCCTCCCCTAGTACGCCGCCAACAACCAGACGGCTTGGGCGGCGTATTTTGAGCGCCGCCAGCAGCAGCGTTTGGCGTCCATCAACGGCGCGCCGGTGGTTGGCGGCCGACAGAATAGCGAGGGGCGCCACCTGTGGTGGGGCGTCCCCGGCCGCACACTCGAGGGCGTGCTAACGTACCTCAAGGGCGACAACGACCCGCCGTTGGCATACCCGGCGAGGGCGGCCGCCCTGGTGCAGCACCGACGCGCCGGGCCATGGGCGCCAAGGAGGTTCGGGTCCTCCTCCTCTTCTTCCTCCTCCCGATCTTCATCGCACTCCTCCGGCACTCCGGCCCTGCTCGGCGTCAAGGCCGAGCCCGTGGCGGAGACGCCGCTCGGCCGGCGCACTCGCAGTGCCGGCATCATCATCAACGAGGGCGGCCGGCGCGCCTGCTCGTCGGCTCCTCCTCCGCGCTTCGTCAAGCCAAAGACGGAGCCGGGGCTCGCGCCGGTGAAGACGGAGCCGGGGCTCGCGCCGGTGAAGACGGAGCCGGGGCTCGCGTCGGTGAAGAAGGAGCCGGCTGCGCCGGTGACGACGGAGCTCGACGACGACGACGTGGCCCTGGAATGGGCGCACAGGGACTCCATAGCGATGGAGAAGGAGCGCCTGGAGAAGGCGAAGGAGCGCCAGCGCGCCGCCCTGCTTCGCTTTGCGGAGCGTCGATGCGGCCGCGACGAAGGCGGAGTCGTCGTCATCTGCGACAGCGACGACGACGACGATGCACCGCCACCAGTCCGCCCTGGCGACGCCGGGCAGGGGTCTAGCAGGGGCGCCCGCGTCAAGGAGGAGAAGGCCGACGACGATGATGGCGGCAACAGCGGCGACTTCAGCCAGTTTTTCCTTTAGATTAGTTTATGTATATGAGCTATGTAATGAAAATCCGCGAACTTCGCCGAAATGTGCCGAAATTTATCGTGTTTGGCCGAAATTTATCGTGTTTGGCCGAATTTTATCGTGCTTAAGACGAACTTCGCCGAACTTCTTTTATTTTAAAACATGCCTGGGGGCGGCCCTGGGGCCGGCGGCTGGGGACCAACTCGCCCCCAGGCCCAATTTTTGCGCCGGCTCACCCTAGGCGGCGATTTTAGGCGCCCCCTGGGGGGCCAACGGCTGGAGATGCCCTTAGGGCATAACATTGTAGGGAGTACCAGTACTATGATCACTCAAGCAAGTTGTCTGGCATCGACATGACCCTACGCTGCTGGTATGTGTCTCATAAGTCAAGCGGCGTGCTGTAGTCATCATCACCTGTCCACTTCCCGCAGCACATATTCGCTTCTCCATCATTGTCCGCAAATAATCTCGTCCAATCTTCCATCCCCGCTAAGGCGCCTCCCCCCTCGTCCGAAACCCAAGCACTAACAATGGCAAAACCGAGCAGCGTCCGCCTAAAGAGTAGCTGGAATTCGCTCCCCACAGAGGTAATCAAGCTCATTGTTTCACGTGTGGACAATCTCAGTACCATGACGCTCGCCACGTGCTCGTCGGGGCTGTACCATTTACTCAAAGCCCTCAGGCCAGAGCTTTTTAAGCCAACTCCTTGCTTGCTGATGCCGCCTGATCTTCAGAAACGTTGTGTCACGCAGCATAACGATCGTAGGGTGGCGAGCATCAACCCCCTTGACTGCGATCCGATCCCTGTCAGCCTCAACTACATTAACGGTATGTACTGGGTCGGCATGAACACGTCTTTGATGGTGCTCGTCGACGGTCGCGGCAGCTGGATGCTCGTGGAGGTCTACACCCGGTGATTGATCCCCCTTCCTTCGATTAACACTACATTGCTTTGGCACCGCGGCCCAGAATACTCGGAATCTTACAGTAGCCAACATGATACCAAGTTTGATTTGCTCAAGGTTGTAATCTGCCAAGTGCCCACAAGATCTGCGAATTATAAAGACTTCAGGCTAATTGCGTTCTTCAGCCGCGGTCTCGCCTATCTGACAGGTCACTGCGGTAAGTGGATAAATCTGCACGTACATCGCAGGATCATACATCCTCCATAGTTCTTTGATGCCATTGAACACAAGGGCTTCATTTACGCTGTCAACTCCTTCTATGGTTGGACGTATTGCTGGCCTACTCCAGTCATCGCTACAAACGGCTGTTACAGCAGTATGTTACTTTCCTATGATATCATGATGGCTTGCTTATATTACTGTCAACATTTGCTGAAAAAATATTCATGCTCATAACATGATGTTCTTAAGATTGACTAAACCAAGAGCCCTTTTTTATTTGACTCCAACTTGATATGATGTTGTAGGCCGCCTGGTGTCCCAACCCTTCCTAATCCCAGAACCTTTCAAAGAAAAGCGGCATGACAATTGCAGGTGGTTCCTGTCTCCATCAGACAACGGTGAAAGATTGATGATCGTTCGCACGTACCGGACGTGTTGTTTCGCGGAATACAATCACAGTCACTACATGGTCTTTGAGCAGGATCCCAGCTTCTCTGGGCCTTCAGGAATTTTTGACTGGAGGCTGGTAAGTAGCCTTGGTACACGCTCTCTGTTTGTCGGACTGAATTATTTGATTAACCAGGAGATAACCGACGCCAAGGATCATGATGGCAGTGCGGTTTCGTTCATCAGGCAAAACTGTGTGTACACAGCGTACCATGCGTCTCTGCATGCACCATACCCTGATATGTGCCACCATGCTCTGCAGCCCAAAGTAGGAGAGAGGGTCGCAAGTATCAGACTTCAACCTGCTGGCTGGAGTTTCCCCCGTCAGGCACCCATCTGGTTCAAGCCGTCAGCCAATCTCCATAGCTTAATAAATAGTAATGTCTAACTGAGCTAGTTGGTTAGATGCATACACTTGTTCTTTTTTGGTAGCCCTTTTGTAATGATGGCTGATGTTTGGTTTGGAAGAGAGAGCTGTGTCTTCACTCTTTTGGCCTTCTTAGTGCTTCTGCTGCACCCCCAGCCCTGGTTGCTGCTGCTGCTGTTTTCAATGTACAATCAGTAGTATATTTCGTCTGTTGGTTCAATAAATGTGTTGTTAGAACGACAAACACAATGTTTTGGAAGTCGTTGCACGGTTCAATCCTTTAGTGCCCCGTACCATACGTAGCGCATACTATTTATCATACGGAACACTTTTTTTTGAAACTCGGAACACATTTTCCACTTATTGATAACATGCAGCCCACTGATGAAGGCCCAATAGAGAAGCCCATAATTAACTGGAAGGGAGGCTCTCACATGAATCCGGCCCAGGTACATGCTCATGGTCCCCTAAACATAAATAAGTAAGTAAATAAATAAATAAATAAAGCTAAATGCTCATGCCCCAGTTCTTTGGGAAAATAGGTAGCCCAGTATTTCTTTTTGAAGAATAGCCAAGCTAGGCCTATTTGTTTTCTCCGAATTACTGGGATGCAAATATTTCAAGACGAGGAGGGATGCATTTCGGCCTGGCTTAAGAGTATGGTCAATGTCTGTTAAAAGTAATATCAAAAGGGGTTGAAAATTCCAAAACAATTATAGCAAATGGGATATAAGTTTCTTTTTTTGTTTTTGTTCTTCACTGATATCTTATACGTATTTCATTGGATTTAACATGACCTAGTACTAATTTATTTTTAAATTTGTTTTAGTATGGCTATTAATTTTTGGATTAAGAATATTTCGTTGCCCAGCAAAAATTTGCGAATTTTCAAAATTTCCCACATATTTAGTTAATTTTTTGACCCTGGTACTGACCAGAAAATGGCCAGCAATTCTAAAAATGGAAAACGGGCTGCAATAAATTCCATATGAATTAGAAAATGAGTAAAAATTATAAAAATAATAGCAAATGGGCTGTACACGCCGCAGATTTCGAGGCTGACTTGTTTACGCAAGGCTTTGTCAGTGAACACACGATTCTAGCAGCAGTTAGTGTTGGATGTCCATCCAACGGCCGACGTGCTTATTCAATCTCTGATCTTCCTGCTCCAGCCGCCTAAACTAGCGCCGGCGGGACTGCCTGCTCCCTCCTCTTGTGGCCCGCTGTGATGCCGCGCAGACTTCCCCGGCCCACCCTACACCCTCCGCTTGGCCTGGCCGCACGCAATCAACTGCCTCCTTATTACGCGAAAAAATGATTCCTCCCACTGACATCTGGGGCGCACCGGTTGGGAAGCTGACCTGTGGGCCTACTAAGTTGACGCATACGCAGGGCTTGTCAACTTAGTCAACAAACGATTCTAGCAGCAGTAACTGTTAGATTTGAATCGAACGGTCCTGCTGCTTCTTCAATCACTGCTCTTCTTGCACCAGCCGCCCAAACCAGCGCCGGGGAGACCGCCTGCTCCTACCTCCAGTGGCCTGCTGTGCTGCCGATGAGGCCTCATCGCCCCCCTACTACTCCCACCGCTAGCCAGGCCCTGCGGCAACGGCAGCCTCACACCGCAACCAAACTAGTGAACCCTCGTACTCCTCTCCGCGTGGGCATCCACTGCCGCGTCTTCCCAGGCTCTGCGTCGTCCCCTTCCTAGGCCTCGCCGTCGTCCACCACCTTGGTGCTCTCGGCGCGGCGTGGTCAACGTGGTCAACGACATTCCATCGGAAGAGTATTGTACGTGGAGAGGCTGACAGCTGGGTCCATAGTCATAGCCCAGTTTTTTGTGATTTGCCAAGTAAGTCGCTTTGTCAGTCCTGTTGGGCTGCAAATCTTTCAAGACGAGGAGAGCTTTCATTTGGCTGGCCGAGAAAATGGCCCATCAGTAATGAGAAATGGGCTGTACATTTTTAAAACACATCAAACCGCCAATTAGTTTCAAATATCTTTTTTTCATTTCGAGATTTGAAATTACATTAATTTTTATGCGTGGAGAATTTGTTGGATTTTATATTGATATACATTTATTTTTAAAATCAGTTTGAATATGAGTCGAAATTTCGGGATTAAAACTAGTTCGGACCGCACCGAAATATGCAAAATTTCATATAATTTTTTAACCGTGGCCACAATATGGGCTATAATGCTAACAAAAAGAATATGGGCTCCAAAAAAAACCTTAATAATTAGCAAATGGGCTGTAAATTATTAGAAATAATGGCAGATGGGTTGTATGCTGTTTTCCACAGATTTGAGGCTTTCCTAAAAAAAGTTTGACGCACAAGCAGTGACTGTTGGATGGCCATCCAACGGCCGTCGTGCTTCTTCAATCTCTGCTCTTCCTGCTCCAGCCGCTCAAACAGGCGTCGGCGGGACTGCCTGCTCCCTCCTCCCCGCGGCCGGCTCTGCTGCCGCGCAGGCCTCACCGCCCCACTGTACTCCCATCGCTGGCCTAACCATCCCTCTACTCACCCACACCTGCTGTTATTCTCCGGCGACGGCAGACGAACTAGTAAACCCTTGTACAGTCGTACTCCCCTCCGCGTGGGAAACAACTGCCGAGTCTTCCCTGCCTCCGTGTCGTTCCCTTCCTAGGCCTCGCTGTCGTCCACCGCCCTGGTGCTCTCAACGCGGCCTGGTCAACGTGGTCAACGACCGACATGCATCTGAAGTGGACTTTACGTGGAGAGGCCGATAGCTGGGTCCACGGCTGCACGCAAGAAAATGCCTCCTTATTACGCGCAAAATAATGATTCCTCCACCTGACATCAGGGACCCGCCGAAAGGGCCTATGTATTTCATGAAAAAAACGTTACCGCCGCTGACAGCTCGGACCCACCAGCTATATCTTCGCACGCAAGGAAGTGCCTCCTTATTATGCACAAAAAAATGAATACTCCCCCTGTTAGCTGGGACCCAGTATAGTGGCAGGCTGACTTCTTGGCCTACTAAGTTAACGGGGACGGAGGGCTTTGTCAACTTAGTCAATATGCACGATTCTAGCTCCAGTGACCGTATGATGTCCATCCAACGGCTGTAGTGCTTCTTCAACCTCTGGTCTTCTTGCTCCAGCCGCTCAAACCAGCGCCGGTCGTGCCTCGTGCTCCTGCCTCCCGTGGCCGGCTGGGATGCGGCGGAGGCCTCACCGCCCCCTACTACTCCCACCCCTGGCCAAGCCATCCCTCTACTCACCAACACCACCTGTTATTCTGCGGAGACGTCAGCCTCACACCGTAGCGTACCAGTGAACCCTCGTACTCCTCTACACGTGGGCATCCACTGCCGCGCCTTCCCCGGCTCCACGTCGTCCCCTTCGTAGGCCTCACCGTCGTCCACCGCCCTGGTGCTCTCGGCGCGGCATGGTCAACGTGGTCAAGGAACGGCTTCCATCGGACGTGGACTGTACGTGGAGAGGCTGGCAGCTGGGAAGTGCCTCCTTATTACGTGCAAAATAATTATTCCTCCACCTGACAGCGGGACCCACCGGACGGGCCACCGTATTTCGCGAAAAAAAACATTTCTCCCTGACTGCTGGGACCCACCAACTACATCTTCGCACGCAAGGAAGTGCATCCGGGCAAAAAAAATGATTCGCCCCTGACTGTTGGGACCCACCAGCTACATCTTCGCAGGCAAGGAAGTGCCTGACAGTCGGGACCCACCTAGTCGAAGCGTACGTAGCACTGTCATTCTGGTCGCGAACGTGTACGTACATACTGGTCGATGTAGAGGCGCGCACGTGTCGTAGTAGAGGCGAGCACGTGTCGTAGTAGAGGCGCGCACGTAGCATGTACACATACGTACGGCGGCCAGGGGGCAAGAAATAAAATACGGCCACGTATGTGTACATATGGGCGGGGTCTCGAACGCCTACTCACGCATACGTATGGCCAGGGCTCGTGTACATGGCTGGGTCGGAACGGAGAAACAGCGTCGTTGTCGTGTTCATGGGGAGGCAACGGAATGCGTCATGTTCATGGGGAGGCAATGGAACGCGTGGGAGCCAACCGGCTGGGTCGGAACGGAATGCGTGGTCGTGTTCATCGGGAGGACTTGGACGGAACAGGTGACGGAAACGAGGCCTGGCATACCGCACAAGGGAGGAAACAGACCACCTACGTTCGGAACGGGGTCCTGTTGATCAGGAGGGGTCTAGCGTACCGCAAAACGGAGGAAACGGACCTCCTACGGTCGAAACGGGGGTCCTGTTGATCGGGAGGGGTGTGGCGTACCGCAAAATGGACGAAACGGACTTGTGTTGGACCGCTACGGTCGAAACGGGGGTCCTATTCATCGGGAGGGGTGTGGCGTACCGCAAAATGGGACTCCACGGGATATTGTTCATCTCCACCGTCGACCCCCTCCAGCCTCCACGAGCTACTGTTCATCCACCGTCGACCTCCTCCAGCCTCCACCTGCGATTGTTCATCCACGGGCTCCTGTTCATCCAGCCTCCACCGCGCGCTACTCCACCGGCTACTGTTCAACCAGCCCTCTCCACGGGCTCCTGTTCAACCACCCCTCCACGGGCTACTGTTCATCCTGCCCTCCACCGTCTACTGTTCATCCTGCCCTCCACGAGGTGGTCCTGTTCATCCAGCCCTCCACGGGGTCCTGTTCATCCAGCCCCAACCGGCTCGATCGATCGGGGTCCTGTTCATCCAGAGGCAACACCACGGGGTCATGTTCATCCACCCCCACCGGGAACAGTTCATCCAATCCCCCCCCCCAACGCTCACTGTTCATCCAGAGGAAGCATCGATCGGCTTCAGTTAGCAGCAGTAGCAAAGGAATCGCTCGATCGGGTTCAGTTAACAGCCATCGATTGATCGCTCGGGTTCAGTAATGCATAGCCTGCAGTGCAATCACTCGGGTTCAGTTAGAGCCCAACGCCTCGCTCGGGTTTAGTTAGAGCCAACGCCTCGCACACACGCGTGTACGTGTACGAGAGAAACGCGCATCGCTCGCGCCCCGACCTCCCACCGTAACCGGGAACTCCCCGAAATTTTCCTCGCCCTCGCTTCTACCATAGTTTTTTCTGTCATGGATGGCCCAAAGAATGTCATGCAGCTGCATCTCCGGCCCGCCCAGGATGAAAAGCTATAACATCCCAAATTTTCAATTTGGAATGTTATACATTAGATCATCATTGCATATCATATTTTATTTTTGCATTTTGGTTGATCCTAGAAAATTCTACGCAACTCAAGGACCCATGGAGAGAGTTGGGGATTTCGTTATTTTCATATTTGAGTTTTCTCAAATTTTGAGAATAGGATCATTTGATTTTATATATTTTATCATCAATTATTTCTATTACAAAAATATGAGAGAGGGAATAAAATGACTTTCCCAAAATAGAGAAATATTGAGGATTTAATAATAAAATCAAACAAGATTTTATTCCGGAGTTTTTCGGTGTTTTATTTGAATTTAGGAAAAATGTGCGTTTTCAAAATTGCATTTAGGCCCCAAATAAATGTTCACTTTGTCGGGCTTGATTTTAGAAGCCCGGGAAAATTTATTTCGGGATTTTTGGAGTCAGTTTAGTATTTCTTTTTATTTTTTTTCCGAGCGGAAATAAATTAGAAAAAACGAACCGACCTAACGGGCCGTGTCCGACTAGGACTCTTGCCCGACTAGGCTTTATAAACCGAGGCTCAGCCCCAGGGAACCCTAGCCGCCCCAGCCCCCAACCCTAGCCGCCGCCCGGTCCCGCCGCCGCCACGGCCGCCCGCCCGCGCCGCCGCCGCCGCTACCCGCCGCCCGCGCCGCCGCCGCCGCTGCCCGCCGCCGCCGCCGGACGCCGCCGAGGTTCGCCGCCGTGCCTCGTTTTTCGTGCCTTCGGTTTTTAAAAAAAAAAACCGATCAGTTTTCGTCGGTTTAATAGATTTGGTTTTTTAAATAGATCGGTTTTTCCGGTTTATTTATTTTAGCGAGCGTTCATCATTTTTCTTTTTCTCGGATTAAATCCGCAATTTTTCTGATCGCGATTCCTGATCCGATTTTCGTTTTAGTTTAACTTTTCGCTCGTTTATCGGAATCAGGCGATTCAAGCGCCTAGAGTTTCGTCTCGAAACCCTCTATCCGTTTAACAAACTTAAACAAGATTTTGCTACTGTAAAATTTGCCCTAGATCCAGATTAGTAGAACGAAGTTGTTTTCTTTCGCCGTTTGACTTTCGTTGCTTCATTCGATTTGATTCTTTTTGCCAACCGGAGTTCTTAAGTTGAACCTTCTGCTTGGATCTCTTATTTGAGTTTTACCTGTGCATTAGTTGAGTACTTATTGTATGCTTGTTTGTTTGTCTGCGATAGAGTATCCGGAGTGCGCCGCCTGTTACTTTGAATCGCTAGGTTTCCCGGATCATCAGCAAGGCAAGTAACACTTTGATCATACCTTTTCTACTACCCAGTTTTATTGCATTAGATCAATCCTCACACATTGCATGATTAGGATGTAATTAAATTGTGGGATGGGAAGTAGATGAGGTAGTACCTATTACCTGTTTATTATCAAACCTTTGGGACTTACTTCTACGTTTGCTTATTATGCCATGCTATGCTAGTAGACGTGGATTGGGTGAGTGATATCCATGACAGATGTGAGATTGATAATTAATGGTTTATCTAAGGTGGCAACTTAAACAT
This sequence comes from Triticum urartu, assembly GCF_003073215.2. Classification (NCBI taxonomy): domain Eukaryota; kingdom Viridiplantae; phylum Streptophyta; class Magnoliopsida; order Poales; family Poaceae; genus Triticum; species Triticum urartu. The sequence goes on along the minus strand of NC_053023.1, from coordinate 398,254,697 downwards.
ACATCTGGGTGGATTGAGGCACCTGGGTATTCCAGGACTTGCCTCTTTTCTTTTGGACCGCCACCCAGGCTCAAAGGGATCATGAGACTATTCAAACTAGAAACTTCCGTGTGCAGCCACAAGCTATTATGGGCTCTAGCATAGTTGACTAAGTTGTGCGAACTCTTAGAGTGGTAGACTAGAAGATGTAGGGCATGTAGGTGGTACGGTCTACCCGATCGTAAGGTGCTAGCACTTCTGAAAGACTATGTCTCGGTCATCCGTCTTCTCAAACACCATGTAGTGCGAGAAAACAAATGGAGGCGATCGAGTCTTGTGGAGAAAAGTGCGCAAACCTCTGCAGAGTGTAACAAACTAATCATGGTTAGCCGTGTCCCCGGTTATGGACATCTTGAGTATCTAGTACTTGGATTATCATGTGAATCTCAACATGTTACTCTAAATTAATTTTGTTGGGTTATGTTTAATGATGATGCTTAATTGGGATTGAGAATGCTGTCAACCATTCTCAATGTTTAACAACCACCTTGATAGTAATTAAAATTTTATTCCTTTGAAGTAGGGAAAAATTGGCTTTACGCAAAACTGTAACCATAGAGCTTTCCACCAGCCAAATATGCATATAGTATAGCTGTTTCATTCCATTACTCTCTATGTGTTACCTTGCCAGCATATTCCATGTGCTGACCCGTTTTCGGGCTGCAACGTTAATGTTGCAGACTTTTCAGACGACGATTAAGGAATTTTTAGGTCGTGGTTCTATACTCAGTGATGCTGTTGGAGTTGATCGACTCACTTATCTTCCAAGCCTTCCGCTTTATCGTTATTAGATGGCCTTAAGCCATATTTATTGTAATAAGTTCTCTTTTGAGACATTCGATGTAATAAGTGTGCGATTGCTACTCTGCTATAAATCCTCCGAGTACTGTGTGGTGTCAGCATTACTGATCCAGGGATGACACCGGAGCACAGAGATCGGACTGTTTGACGTCTGGTCGTTACAGAGATGGTATCAGAGCACACGCTGACTGTAGGACACGACCACTAAGCTAAATACCTAGATCACTACTCACTCTCTTCTCTTCTGACCTCTCATCTCTTCTATTCTTTAGGATGGCGGATGCAAGGAACAAGTTTACGCAACCGGATGAAGATGCACCCTTTGGACGCCACTTGAAGGAAGTCACTAGATACCTGAACATAGGAGTACCAAGCTTCACGGGAACCTACAACGCCACTTTACCTGAAGAAGAGCGCTGGATGATTCAAGTTCAAGTTCCAGGAAGGACGTTCATGCCAGTCACTGAGCCCATAGAATTTTCTTTTGATGCACCAACTTGGAGTCTAGGAAAGAGCAAGGCAGCTCACATCACCATGGGACGCATTGGAGAAGTCTACCGGATGGATCTCAGGGATACTATCTACCAGATTTGTGGGCGCCGAGATGAACACCGGGAGATGATCAGCACCAGGAATGATAGATCAATTGCAGTTTTTATCCAAGAGTTAAACCAGCACATTCGACGATAGGAGAACCAGATGTGCGCCGACATGATAGATCTGAAGAAGGCTAAGACCAGAATCAAGGAATTGGAGAAAGAACTCAAGGCTACACGTGAAGATTATGAATAGGAAATTGAAGTATTGGTGGATAAGAATGCCGACCTAACAAAGAAGATTGGAATATTTATGGGGGGCCGACGCCAGTAGAGGAAGACGAAGAACCCAAGGAGATTAGCCCAGAAGACTACATCATCATCGACGGCACCGACTCGGAAGCAGATAGTAGCAATGATGACTATGTTGATGAAGCCGGAGCAGATATTATGGAGTCAACAACCGTAGAATATTTCTAATAGACCACCCCACCAGTAGTAGTAGTCCACCATGTAAATATAGTAGTCCGAGCACTTTTGCGATAGTTAGATCGATTGTATGCATTTGGTTGATTGATTGAAGTGAATTGTTTGCTTTTGCCTCATGTGCATATGGGTAGTGTTTTCTCTTTAGACCCTCTCTATTCTTATATCTCATCTTTTCTAAACCCTCAGATGCCTCCGAGACGTGACCCCGGATTTGCCTTTCCACCGGAGCTCACCCAGTTGATCCAGCAGTAGAACACATTGATGCAGTTGCTAGTCCAAAATCAGAATGAGGGGAACAACAACAACACACCACCACCACCACCACTGTTGACCACTTAGCCCGTTTTCTTAGGCTAAATCCGCCGGTGTTTTCCAGTAGCACCGAGCCGATAGTAGCAGATGATTGGCTCCGCAAGACAGCTAGGGAGTTGACCACAGCAGGATGCACAGATGCGGAGAAGGTGAAGTTTGCCGCACATCAGTTAGAAGGACCCGCAGCATCATGGTGGGAGAATTTCACAGCCACCTTCCGAGTCGACACTGTCACATGGGACCAGTTTCAGCAGGCTTTCCGTACTGCACATGTTTCAGCAGGAGCTATGGCCATGAAGAAGCGTGAGTTTCGTGACTTGCGCCAAGGAGGACGGACAGTTGGCCAGTATGTGGAGGAGTTTAGTAAGCTAGCACGTTATGCCCCAGATGACGTTGCTACGGATGCAGCTAAACAAGAGAAGTTTCTGGAAGGACTGAATGATGAGTTGAGCATGCAGTTGATGGTAGCCACCTTCAACAACTACCAGGAGTTGGTAGATCGTGCTCTTATGATTGAAGGGAAGCAACAGCAAATTGAGAATCGCAAGAGGAAGTATGGACAAGGAAAGTACAATTCAGGAGCTCAGCAGAAGCCACGTTTTACCCCTAGACCGGGAGGACATTTTCAGCATACCCATGGGGGAGGTAGCTCGCACAATCACAATGGAACTAAGAATGGTAATGGCAATGGAGGAAGCAACAGCCAGAACCGCACCAACCCATCAAACCCAGCCAAGAAGGACTTGAGCCAAGTCACTTGCTATAAGTGTTCGAAGCCAGTACATTATGCCAATGAATGTCCTGAAGGCCAAAATGGCAATGGAAGTTCTGGGAAGAAGCCAAACCCTTTCGACAGGGGACAGGTGAACCATGTTAGCGTGGAGGAGGTTGAAGCTCAGCCCGATGCAGTAATAGGTAAGTTTTTGGTTAAGTCATTTACTCCACTCGTTCTTTTTGATATTGGTGCATCGCATTCATACATCTCAAGGGGATTTGTCGATAAGTATAACCTACCAACCCAAGCCCTTAGGTCACCCATGTTAGTAACCTCGCTAGGAGCAGAGTATGTGGCTAGTCTATGGTGTGATCGGTTACCATTAAGGATTGGTAACTATGTTTTTCCCTCAGACCTAGTAGTATTGAAATCTCAAGGGTTGGATGTGATATTAGGCATGGATTGGTTATCAAAGTATGAAGGGAATATTGAGTGTGCTTGTAAGTAAATTTTGCTTACCACACCAGAAGGGAGAAGGATCAAGTATGTATCCCGGTATGTGCCAAAGAGGACCCAAGTAAATTGCCTAACAGGAGTTGTGCAGGAGGAAGTACCAGTGGTAAGGGATTTCCCTGATGTATTTCCAGAAGAGTTGCCAGGCATGCCAGCAGATAGAGATATTGAGTTTTTGATTGAGGTATTGCCAGGCACTGGGCCAATATCAAAGAGACCATATAGGATGCCAACAAAGGATTTGGTGGAAATTAAGAAGCAGATTAAGGAGTTACTAGATAAGGGATATATTCGCCCAAGTTCTTCTCCTTGGGGATCGCCAGTACTTCTAGTGGAGAAGAAGGATCGTTAAGGATGGTTATTGATTATCGAGGATTGAACGAAGTAACTATCAAGAACAAGTACCCACTACCAATGATCAACGATCTTTTTGATCGATTGCAAGGAGCTAAAGTATTTTCCAAGATCGATTTGCGATCAGGATACCACCAGTTGAAGATTCGAGAACATGATATTCCGAAGACTGCTTTTACCACCAGGTATGGGCTGTATGAGTATACCGTTATGTCATTTGGTCTGACTAACGCGCCTGCCTATTTTATGAACATGATGAACAAAGTGTTTATGGAGTTTTTGGATAAGTTCGTCGTAGTGTTCATTGATGATATCCTGGTATATTCGAAGAATGAAGAGGAGCATAAGGAGCATTTGCGTTTGGTACTTGGAAAGCTCAGAGAACACCAATTATATGCCAAGTTCAGCAAATGTGAGTTTTGGTTGAAGGAAGTAGGATTCCTCGGACACGTTATATCTGGAGAAGGTATAGCAGTAGATCCCGCTAAAGTTGAAACCGTGACCAAGTGGGAAGCCCCAACAACAGTTGGAGAGATCCGGAGTTTTCTTGGACTCGCAAGATACTACCGGAGGTTTATTGAGAATTTCTCAAAGATTGCGAAGCCTATGACGGAGTTGTTGAAGAAAGATACCAAGTTCATATGGACGGAGGAGTGTGAGGCTAGTTTTCAGGAGTTGAAGAAACGCTTGGTTACCTCACCAGTGTTGATTTTGCCAGACCAGACCAAAGATTATGAGGTGTATTGTGACGCTTCACGTCGAGGACTTGGAGCAGTGCTTATGCGGGAAGGGAGAGTTGTTTCATATGCCTCAAGACAACTGAAGCTCCATGAGTTGAATTATGCCACGCATGATTTGGAGTTAGCAGCCGTAGTGCATGCATTAAAGACATGGAGACATTTCCTCATTGGAAACCATTGTGAGGTGTACACGGATCATAAGAGTTTGAAGTACATTTTCACATAGAAGGAGTTGAATCTCAGACAAAGGAGATGGTTGGAGCTTAGCAAAGATTATGATATGAAATTGCACTATCACCCCGGAAAGGCTAATGTAGTAGCTGACGCATTAAGCCGTAAGAGCCATGTAAATACGTTAATGATGGGAGGGATACCCAAGGAGTTAGCAGAAAATCTTCGTGAACTATGTGCGGAAATAGTTTTGAGAGGCTATGTAGCAGCACTAGAGATTCAGTCAACTTTGATGGATAGAATCATAGAAGCTCAGAAAACTGACAAAGAGATTGCCGCTATAAAGGAGAAACTGAGCAAAGGAAAAGCTAAAGGATTTTGTGAGGATGAGCACGATCCCGTATGGTTTGAAGACCGTGTTTAGGTGCCCAATAACCCGGAGATCAGGAAGTTGATTTTGCAAGAGGCACACGATTCACCGTATTCAATTCACCCAGGAAATACCAAGATGTATTTGGATTTGAAGGATATTTTCTGGTGGACGGGAATGAAGAAGGATATTGCGGAGTATGTAGCAGTTTGTGATGTATGCCAGAGAGTAAAGGCAGAGCATCAGAAGCCAGCAGGATTGTTACAACCATTGCCGATACCCGAATGGAAGTGGGATAAGTTAGGCATGGATTTTATCACGGGATTGCCCAGGACTCGTTCAGGCTATGAATCAATTTGGGTTGTAGTTGATCGATTGACGAAAGTAGCTCATTTCATCCCAGTAAAGACCACTTACACAGTGCTAAGTTGGCAAAGATATACATGACCAGAATAGTATGTCTGCATGGAGTTCCGAGGAGTATTGTATCAGATAGAGGAACCCAGTTTACCTCAAAGTTCTGGAAGCAATTGCACGGAACTTTGGGTACCAGGCTAGAATTCAGTACAGCTTTTCATCCACAGACAGATGGACAGACCGAGAGAGTAAATCACATTTTGGAGGATATGCTGAGAGCTTGTGCGCTAGATTATGGATCTAGTTGGGACGATAATTTGCCATATGAAGAGTTCTCTTACAACAACAGTTACCAAACCAGTTTGAAGATGGCCCCTTTCGAAGCTTTGTACGGAAGGAGGTGCAGGACACCGCTGTCGTGGGACAAAGTCGAAGACCGCCAGTTATTTGGACCTGACTTGATTAAAGAGTCTGAACAGAAGGTGAAATTGATTCGCGATAGGCTCAAGATAGCCCAGTCCAGACGGAAGAGTTATGCAGATTCTAAACGCAAGGAGACAGTTTACGAAGTCGGAGATAGAGCTTATCTTCGAGTATCTCCACTTCGGAGGACAAAGCGTTTTGGAGTTAAAGGGAAGTTAGCGCCACGATTTGTAGGACCATATCGAGTTTTGGAACGTATGGGAGAAGTGGCCTACAAGTTGGAATTGCCCGAAGGATTGTCAGGAGTACATGATGTGTTCCACGTTTCTCAGTTAAAGAAGTGTCACGCGGAGATGGCTGACGTACCGTTGAGAGATACAGTGCCTTTGGAAACTATTCAGTTGGATAACGATTTGACCTACGAGGAGAAACCAGTTAAGATCCTCGAGTTTGCCAGCCGAGTTACTCGCAGCAAGGTTATCAAGTTTTGCAAAGTTTAGTGGAGCCACCACATGGAGGATGAAGCCACCTGGGAGCGATAGGAAGATTTGCTCAAAGACCACCCTCACCTATTTTCTAGCCAACCCGAATCTCGAGGGAGAGATTCATCTTAAGGGGGGTAGGTTTGTAACATCCCAAATTTTCAATTTGGAATGTTATACATTAGATCATCATTGCATATCATATTTTATTTTTGCATTTTTGTTGATCCTAGAAAATTCTACGCAACTCAAGGACCCATGGAGAGAGTTGGGGATTTCGTTATTTTCATATTTGAGTTTTCTCAAATTTTGAGAATAGGATCATTTGATTTTATATATTTTATCATCAATTATTTCTATTACAAAAATATGAGAGAGGGAATAAAATGACTTTCCCAAAATAGAGAAATATTGAGGATTTAATAATAAAATCAAACAAGATTTTATTTCGGAGTTTTTCGGTGTTTTATTTGAATTTAGGAAAAATGTGCATTTTTCAAAATTTCATTTAGGCCCCAAATAAATGTTCACTTTGTCGGGCTTGATTTTAGAAGCCCGGGAAAATTTATTATGGGATTTTTGGTGTCCGTTTAGTATTTCTTTTTATTTTTTCCGAGCGGAAATAAATTAAAAAAAAACGAACCGACCTAACGGGCCGTGTCCGACTAGGACTCTGGCCCGACTAGGCTTTATAAGCCGAGGCCCAGCCCCGGGGAACCCTAGCCGCCCCAGCCCCCAACCCTAGCCGCCGCCCGGTCCCGCCGCCGCCGCCCGCCCACGCCACCGCTACCCGCCGCCCGCGCCGCCGCCCGCCCGCGCCGCCGCGCCGCCCCGCGCCGCCGTCGTCGGACACCGCCGCCGCCGCCGAGGTTCGCCACCGCACCTTGTTTTTCGTGCCTTCGGTTTTTTTTAAAAAAGCCGATCGGTTTTCGTCAGTTTAATAGATACGGTTTTTTTAAATAGATCGGTTTTTCCGGTTTATTTATTTTAGTGAGCGTTCATCGTTTTTCCTTCTCTTGGATTAAATCCGCGATTTTTCTGATCACGATTCCTGATCCGATTTTCGTTTTAGTTTAACTTTTCGCTCGTTTATCGGAATCAGGCGATTCAAGCGCCTTGAGTTTCGTCTCGAAACCCTCTATCTGTTTAACCAACTTAAACAAGGTTTTGCTACTGTAAAATTTTCCCTAGATCCAGATTAGTAGAACGAAGTTGTTTTCTTTCACCGTTTGACTTTCGTTGCTTCGTTCGATTTGATTCTTTTTGACAACCGGAGTTCTTAAGTTGAACCTTCTGGTTAGATCTCTTATTTGAGTTTTACCTGTGCATTAGTTGAGTACTTATTGTATGCTTGTTTGTTTGTCTGCAATAGAGTATCCGGAGTCCGCCGCCTGTTACTTCGAATCGCTAGGTTTCCCGGATCATCAGCAAGGCAAGTAACACTTTGACCATACCTTTTCTACTACCCAGTTTTATTGCATTGGATCAATCCTCACACATTGCATGATTAGGATCTAATTAAATTGTGGGATGGGAAGTAGATGAGGTAGTACCTATTACCTGTTTATTATCAAACCTTGGGACTTACTTCTACGTTTGCTTATTATGCCATGCTATGCTAGTAGACGTGGATTGGGTGAGTGATATCCATGACAGATGTGAGATTGATAATTAATGGTTTATCTAAGGTGGCAACTTAAACATACATCTGGGTGGATTGAGGCACCTGGGTATTCCAGGACTTGCCTGTTTTCTTTTGGACCTCCACCTAGGCTCAAAGGGATCATGAGACTATTCAAACGAGAAACTTCCGTGTGCAGCCACAAGCTATTATGGGCTCTAGCATAGTGACTAAGTTGTGTGAACTCTTACAGTGGTAGACTAGCAGATGTAGGGGATGTAGGTGGTATGGTCTACCCGATCGTAAGGTGCTAGCACTTCTGAAAGACTATGTCTCGGTCATCCGTCTTCCCAAACACCATGTAGTGCGACAAAACAAACGGAGGCGATCGAGTCTTGTGGGGAAAAGTGCGCAAACCTCTGCAGAGTGTAACAAACTAATCATGGTTAGCCGTGTCCCCGGTTATGGACATCTTGAGTATCTAGTACCTGGATTATCATGTGAATCTCGACATGTTACTCTAAATTAATTTTGTTGGGTTATGTTTAATGATGATGCTTAATTGGGATTGAGAATGCTGTCAACCATTCTCAATGTTTAACAACCACCTTGAAAGTAATTAAAATTTTATTCCTTTGAAGTAGGGAAAAATTGGCTTTACGCAAAACTGTAACCATAGAGCTTTCCACCAGCCAAATATGCATATAGTATAGCTGTTTCATTCCATTACTCTCTATGTGTTACCTTGCCAGCATATTCCATGTGCTGACCTGTTTTCGGGCTGCAACGTTAATGTTGCAGACTTTTCAGACGACGATTAAGGAATTTTTAGGTCGTGGTTCTATACTCAGTGATGCTGTTGGAGTTGATGGACTCACTTATCTTCCAAGCCTTCCGCTGTTATCGTTATTAGATGGCCTTAAGCCATATTTATTGTAATAAGTTCTCTTTTGAGACATTCGATGTAATAATTGTGCGATTGCTACTCTGCTATAAATCCTTCGAGTACTGTGTGGTGTCAGCATTACTGATCCAGGGATGACACCGTAGCACAAAGATCAGACTGTTTGAGGTCTGGTCGCTACAAAAGCCCATTTTCTGTTATGATTTTTTGTCATAGAAGTAGGATCCCACCACATCTATGATGATACCGGGTTTTGTCACAATTATCATCATAGAAGTGTCATATGTATGACAGAAAAAATTTTGTTCGGCCCAAAATGTCACGGATGTGTCTTTTTTTGTAGTGTCATGAATTGCCTAGTCAGCCTGTCGTTGAAAAAAATCTTTTTCTTGGGGTCCCATGAGAATCGGGCCCTGATGAAGTCGTGCTCCTGCTGGTCGGTGAACTCAGCCAATGGGTCTGGGATCCCCTGACGTTCACATTCTGCGTCCTCCTTAGCCCACACGGGCCTCTTTCCCGTGTAACCATGACTTCCAAGGCGGTGGTTCCCCATGTTCTTTGCTTGCAGCTGCTTGCCTCTCTCCGACCTGGCCTTGGCAGCTTCTTCATTGCAAGTCTCCTTGAACCTTTCAAAGTCCTCTATCGTAATTTTTGGATTGTCTGCAACAATCTCGGCATAGGTTTCATTCTCTTGAATCGCCCTTTTCACCCTAGTTTTCCAAGCGCTCAATGTGTTGCTAAACTTCCCTAGGGCTTTGTTTTTGATTTTTTTTTTCATGCCCTCATCATCCCATGGGTCGACATCGTCTTTCCGACTGGGGAACTGGAATCTTGCGTGCAACCTAGTTAGAAGCAGCTTCTTCAAATGTTCATTCTTCCGAATTTTTGTGTCGTTGATGTTAGCGGTATCCCGTAGGATGCATCCTAGTTGGTTGCCGTAACACGCTGCCACTTCTCGCGGCTCTATTGGCTCAAACTCGCCAGGTTGCACCGCCGTGACCACCATTCTTCCGGTGCCGAGCTCATTTGGGCGTCGTGTCCTCTTTTCCTTCGGTCCCTCACTGGCTTGGGAGGTCCCACCTTCGTGCTGCAGTTAGGAACATCATTAGCGCCAGTCTCAGTGCCGGTGTCGTTGGTGGCATCAGTGTCGGCGCCGGCGCCACCACCATCGTCATCTGTCATGACAAGGCGGTCCGGACACCCAGCTTGCTGTCCCTCCTGATCCGCCAGAAAGTCAAGGTAGGCGTGTGCTTGACCTAATTGGGAATGAGAACCTCAGGCCTCATCGGTGTCGGTCATGTTTCCTAGGGTTCAATGTCGTAGTGGTTTAATATAAAGTGAATATGAAAAAAAGTGACCTTTGTTTTGCCGGAAATATCGTTTCATTCCCGTCGCGACAAATCTCAAGCACTCGATATGTCCAACTTTCTAGCACAAGTCATGCCGAAATTCACAGAAAATTTCGGCATGACCTTTGCTAGAAAGTGCACATATAGAGGGCCTCAAATTTGCCGGAATGGAAATAAATCAACATTTCCGGCAAAACATAGGTCACTCGCAATCGGGAAATGAATCAACAACCAAAGTCCGGTAGAACTACAGCAGCACAACAATATAGGATGCTCACTATAGCAGCACAACAACCACATGCACATGTACTCTCCTCTAGCATCTGCATGGACAGAGCTCTATATAGTGTGGGTTTTGGGATGCTCACTATCTGCCTGTCGAGGATGAGGGTGTGGTGTCGATGATCTTTGAGCGGCGTCGTCGAGCGGCACGTCGGTGATCTACCTGTGCGTCAAGCATTCACAAGATAAATTATTGTAGACACACAAGATACATTATTGTAGACACACAAGATCAACTGTGGACCTACAATCTGCCTAATAAAATGTTCATTTTCATTTACTCTATAAACAAAGTAAACACTCATTTTCATTTAATCTAGCAACAAAATCCAAAACAAGCATATAAACAACATTCTAACAATAGGCATTTTAACAGCAAGCATTTTTAACAACATGCATTTTAACAGCAAGCATTTGAACACTCTAACAATAGGCATTTTAACAACAATTGAACACTCTAACAACACACATTTGAACACTGTAACAACAGACATTTAACACTCTAACAACATGCATTTTAACAGCATTCAACATTTGGACAACAAGCATTTGAACAAAACAAGCATATGAAAAGGGAGGGAAGAGGGGGTGGCACACCTCGGCCGGGGTTGGGTTCAGGGTCGGGGTCGCCGGGGCAGAGGGGCCGGGTGCACCTAGGTCGCGGTTGCCGGGGCAGATGGGCCGGGGTCCTTCTCCTCCTCGTCGATCTGCAGAGAGACCAAATTTGGTCAGAGAGAGAGAGAGAGGAGGGGCGGCACGGGGGAGGGGTCGGGCCAGGGGTGCACCTAGGGCAGGGGGCAGCACGGGGGGAGGGAGCGTCGGGGTGGCCAGTGGCCTGCGTCAAGGTCTGGTGCGGTGTGCGTCGATGGCGGCGTGGGCAGGTGCGGGCGTCGGCGGTGGTGTGGGCGGGAGTGGGCGTCGGCAGCGTGGGCGGGTGCGGGCGACGGCGGTGGCGTGGGCGGGCGGGCGTCAGCGGCGTGGGCAGTGCGGGCATCGACGATGGCGAGAGAAAGGGGATTCGAGCGAGAGTGAGAGAGAGGAAAGAGAGAGGATCTAGCGGACGGTGCTATAGGCAACTTAGCTATAGCGCGTGTTGGCAAAACGCGCTATAGCTAAGTTAGCTATAGCACTGCCCAAGCCAAAACGCGCTACTGCTATTTATTTTTTATTTTTTTATTTTTCTTAGCTATAGCGTTGCCCAGGCCAAAACGCGCTACTGCTATTTATTTATTTTATTTTTTTATTTTTCTTAGCTATAGCGCTACCGAGGCCAAAACGTGCTACTGCTAATTTTTTTATTTTTTTTATTTTTCTTTTTATTTTTCATATTCCACAAACTTTCTTCCTTTTTATTTAATTCATATTTCTCTTTTTATATTTATTATTCTTTTACTTTTTCTTTTTCATATTCCACAAACTTCCTTCCTTTTTCTTTTTTATTTTTCATTCATTTCAGTTTCCACAATTTATTAGTTCTTTTTTCTTTTTTTCATTTCATTTTGCAAAACTACCTTTCTTTTTCTTTTTCTTCTTCTTTTTCTTTTTCTTTCATTTGCACATTTCTTTTTCTTATCTTTCTTTTGCACTTTCCTTCCTTTAATTTGCTCTGGCGTTAGAGCAATACCACTGTTACCCTCCGGATAATAATTAGTATTATATATATTACATGATTTGACTGCTAACACCGGTATACAAAAAAGACACACACAAACTTTGGGGATTAGTTTGTTAGCTTGGGAGACGACGACGCATTAGACTGATCTTCTTCCCTCTTTTGTTCATTGTCAAATAATTGAGCACATGATCGTGACTTTTCCTTCTCCAGGGATTACGATCTTTTGTAGGTAATGTAGTCTTCATTCTTCTTTTGACGCATGTTTCATCGTCATCAGCATCATCTTCCCTCATCGGATCACCGTACTGGTCATAGTCTTCCTCGTTGGCGACTCCATCCATCCCGGCGATGCTCCTTTTGCTTCTCCTCACGACAACACGGCTGGGATTGATCGGATCAGTTATGAAGAAACATTGTGTCACATGTTTAGCGTGTACCCATGGCTCATTTTTGGCGATGGCGTTGACGGTACCGCTATCATCGTAGTCGGGAATACACATGGTAGTGAAATGTCGGTTTTCTCTGTGTACATTTTTAGTCCATCTGACACGGAGCATCGTCAGACTATGCAATCCAGATTAGTTAAGCTCCCATATATCTTCGACCCTTCCGTAATATCTTTCAATTACATTCTCGGTCATGGCTTCCATCGTCATCCCTGAGTTTTGGTCATCACTGTTTATATCTTTCTCCTTCGTGTAGAACATGTATCCGTTGATATCACATGCTTGATAAGTCGCGAGGTTAGTCGAGGGGCCATGTGCTAAGGCGTATATGAGTGTTCCATTCGGACAACCCTCTTTCGGGGGATTAGCCAGAATTCGCTCTTTGAACCAACGCACGAAAGTGGAGTTGTGCTCCCTAATAACTTCAGCATCCGTCCTGTGCACCCCACGGTCACGGTATTTCTTTGCGATGGTCTCTTTGTGCAGTGTCACGAAATCTTCTAGCACATCTAGGTGTTGTAGCACTACTAAGTTTGCCCTGTCAATGTCGTTTTGTCGGCCCGAGCGTAACACATTCAAATCCCTATGACCGTTGGTGTGACCTTCGCCTTCGAGCCTTCCACAGCCCTGTCAATGTCGTTTTGTCGGCCCGAGCGTAACACATTCAAATCAATATGACCGTTGGTGTGACCTTCGCCTTCGAGCCTTCCACAGTGCTTGTTGACGGGCAAACCAACAACATGGTCTTTGGTCAGATAAATCTCACAGAAAGAGATGCACTCTTTGGTCAGATATCCCTGGGCTATGCTTCCATCTGGACGGGACATGTTACGAATGAATCCTTTGATGACCCCATTCATCCTCTCGAACGGCATCATGCTATGCAGGAATGTCGGCCCTAGGTCGATGATGTCGTCCATGATGTGGACACATAGATGCACCATGACATCAAAGAACGCGGGCGGGAAGTACATCTCTAGCTCATTCAGTATGACAATGATCTCTTCCTGTAGCCTATGGAGTTGCTTCACACTGATCGACTTTTGAGAGATAGCATCAAAAAAGTGGCATAGGTCAGTAAGCGTCTCACGCACATGTGTGTCCATAATCCCTCTAAGTGCAACCGGGAGTAACTGCGTCATCATCACATGACAGTCGTGAGACTTCATCCCACTGAACCTTTTTTTCTTAGTGTCCAAATATCTTCTTATCTTCCCACAGTATCCAGAACTAACTTTCATTCCGGCAAGGTAGTTGAACAATTGATCGACCTCCTTCGGATTTAAGGTGAAGCAAGAGGGGGGGCAATATTGTTCTTCCTTCTTGTTTTCTTTTTTGCCCCTATCTTCCTTCTCCGTGTCTGTCTCGGTCTCCTCTGACTACCTTTTACCGGGCATTTGGAGATCTTTCCTGATTTTCAAAAATTCCAAGTCTTTCTTGCCTTCGGCCCATCCTTGGTCCTCTCCGGCTTGTTCATCAATGTTCCAACCAAACTCTCAAGGATATTTTTTGTGATATGCATTTGATCAAGGCTATGAGGCGTGTCGAGTATGGGCCAGTATTCCAAGTCCCAGAAAACAGATCTCGTCTTCCATACCTTCAGCAGGGGCTCCGGCGCCTTTTTCTTCGTCTTTCCCAGCGAGGGGCACTCTTTCCAGTTCTTCAACAACTCATATATTTCTGCACCGCTACGCTTACGTGGAGGACCTCGATGCTCAGCCTTACCATTGAATAGATCTCCACACTTTCTCCATGGGTCATCCTTCTTGAGCCATCTTCGATGCCCCATCTACACGATTTTCGAAGACCCGCCATCTTTTGATAGCTCCAGAGAAGTTGTATCATCCATGCACCTCGTGCATCCGCAATATCCGTGGCACACCTGGCCGAAGAGATAGCCATAACCGAGATAGTCCTGCACCGTCGTGATCAGCGCGGCTCTCATGTAGAAATACTCTCCTTTGCTTGCATCCCATGTCTTGGCCGGCGTTGTCCATAAGGTCTGTAACTCCTCTTTCAGTAACCCGAGATACAGATTTATATCATTTCCCGGTTGTCTCGGCCCTTGAATAAGCATAGCCATGTGTATGTATTTTTCCTTCATGCACAACTAGGGGGGTTGTACATCCATACAAACACGGGCCATGTGCTATGATTGGTGTTCTGGTTGCCAAATGGATTCATTCCATCACAACTAGCGCCAAGCACGATGTTCCTTGGATCATTATCGAAAAAATCAAATTCAGCATTTAATGCTCTCCACTGGCTAGCATCTATGAGGTGTCTCAGCTTCGGCTCATCTCCGTCATCTGGCTTCACCCTCTCCACGTGCCAGCGCATAAGCTTTGCTTCCTTAGGATCTACGAAATACCGCTTTAGACGCGGAGTGATCGGAAAGTACCATACAACTTTCTGTGGAGCTTTCTTTCCGGCCTTTTTATATCGTGAAGCATTGCACTTTGGACAGATGGTTTTTTCAGCATGCTCGTTCTGATATATGATGCAATCATTGATGCATGCGTGATATCTAATATGTGGCAGATCAAGAGGGCACACGATTTTCTTTGCCTCCTCGACACTAGTAGGACACAGGCTTCCCGTGGGAAGAACCTTCTTTAGGTACTTCAGAAGCTCATCCAGGCTTGTATTTGTCCATTTGTTTTTCGCCTTCATCTTTAGAAGTTCTAGTGTGAAACTCAAGCGGGTCACCTCGGGATTATTGCAACCATCATACAAAGGAGTCATCGAGTCTACCTCCAATTGCGCTAGTTTGGCCTCCTCTCTAGAAGTAGCTTTGTCGCTAGTCATCTTCTTGCGAAGCAGGTCTCGAACATGCGGGTCCCGCATGGCTGAACTTAGTAGCGAGAAAGATGGTGGCGTGTCCGCGTCTTCTCCACCTTGAACTGCCTCTTCGCCATCGACATTTCCGAGGCCATCTTCCTCTTCGGGCACATAATCGGTCATATCTTCGTCTGGTGACCCCATGTCGTTATTTCCTGCCCCGTCGACGTCCTCATCATCATCATCATCATCATCATCATCACTTATCCACTAAGTATGGCCATGCATGAAACCATGCATGAGCAGGTGCGCCTTGAATTTACCACCCTCAAAGGGGTCGAGACTGACTCTTCCTTTGCATTTTTGACACGGACATAAAACATCCTTTAGTCTTTTTTCATATATGTCATCCACAGCGGATTGCTAGTATCTTTCCACCTTCCTTCCATTGACCTTCATGATCACCTGCGCGCGAAGCAAATATTTTAAACACGTATATATGCATGCATGGATCAAATTCATATAAAACTTCGGCATGACCTTCCCAAAATATAGGACATATTGAGTTTGCATGCGAGAAATTCGCCGAAACAGAATTGAATCCACATTTCGGCAAAACATAGGCAACTCATGTCACTGACATATCACACACAATTCGGTATATTCATATCGCACATAGTTTCGGTCCTAATTGCAAATACACATATTTCCATTCTTGCACAACTCTTTTTTTGCTCACCAATTTGTCGAGAGGAATATCGAGCACCTTCTTATAATTAGCTAGTAGCTCTAGATAGAGCTATGAGAGGGAGGAGGGAGGGCATTAATGGAAGGGTGGTGGAGGGGAAAAGAAGAGAAGGGGAGAAGGGGAAAAAGAAAGGAAGAGGAAGGAGGGAGGGCATTAATGGAGGGGGTGGTGGAGGGGCAAAGAAGAGAAGGGGAGAAGGGGCAAAAACAAGTAAGAGAAAGGAGGGAGGACATTGATGGAGGGGGAGAGGAGGGGCAAAGAAGAGGGGGAAGCATTGAAGGACAAGCAAGTGCAAGAGGGAGGGGGGAGAAAGAAAGGGGGAGGAAGAAGAGGGGGGAAGGTGGTAGATATTTTGGCTGGCGACCATAGCAGTAGCGCTGGGCACCAAAGCGCACTACTGCTATATGTGCCAGCCAGAATATCTACTGGTACATAAAACTAGCTATAGCGCTTGCCCAAAAAACACGCTACTGCTAAAAGATTACACATAGAAGACGTAGGAGTAGCGCTTCTTGGTGGCACCGCGCTACTGCTATTTTCTTAACAGTAGCACTTGTTAGGGTACCAACGCTGCTACTATTTTTTGGCCGGGGGGTGTGGTGTGGCGAACTTACCAGTAGCGTGCCTTCTAGAAACCAATGCTGCTGCTAAGTTCTACCATTAGCGCGTTTTTTAACACACGCTGCTGCTAATTATCAGTAGCGTGGGCTCCAAAAAGCACGCTACTGGTAAACTTCTATGTATAAGCATTTTCCTAGTAGTGGCTGCACGTGCTCAATAACATTGGAAGTCGTCTTCGGTTCGCCAGATAACTTCCGAAGCGAAGACTTGGTCTTCGATATTGCCGCCTTCCGCAGTGGATACCATGCACTGCTCAGACGAACCGCTTTCGCCCGTTTTAACGCGGTCTCGCACTACGCTTATCTAAAGCTCAAGATGCCCGGCCCATGTGGCGTCATTACAATAAATGGAAACATGGAACACTCCCTCCGTACTGAGAAGCACACTGCGGCCATTGCGGCCGAAGTACAGGACGACCCTGTCAAGCCACACACCTCATCGGCCATCAAGCCGCCGGACTTCATTAAACAAGACCGGTCAGTTCTGCCTGTTGATAGCTCAGCAATTCCAGACCTGGACTAGTATTTTCGCCTTCGTCGATCGCCACACACGTCCACGAAATTCATACTGCGCGTGCATAATTATGCACTCAAAATACCTTGGGCATCAGCGGAGGCACAATATGGACAGGCCCATAGTATGGTCCGACCCTATATGGCCTTCCCCTTTTCTGTAATTATTTTCTCTCTCTTACCACAGGTGAATTAAAACCTATTCGTCCTACAGACCTACAAGGACTCTTTTTGAGCCCGGTTTCAAATAGCCGAAGACGATTCCTCTCAAGGAATCTCTCTCTCTAAGGCGAAAGCGACGCAGACACGCGACAGGAGGTACAAAGGATTTTGTAGACCAAAACTTTATTCAAGAACCTGTATAGAGATTTTCCCCTTCTTCTCAGACCCCTGGCATGTAAAATGGCCTTGGTCATTATGGTGCCCTCTGTAAGATCACATTTTGACGTCTCAATCAGATTTCAGTGAAAACAATTTTTATTCGGTATCGCCTTTATTCATAGACTTTATAGCATCTCCTTAGTTGTGTCACTCACCTCGGCACAAATTGCCAGGGGCTCTATATGGCCACACATGTGTCGCCACAGAAAAGCCCGAATAGCTTTATAGCACAATTCGGCGTCCCGAGCCTGGCATTGTATGCATCGGCTCCGAATCATGTCTTTGGTCAATAGTTGGGTTTCCCGGCTCCTTGGTTTGCTACCTTACGTTCCGTTTGTTCGGCTAGGGTAGTAAAGGGAGAATTACTGCGATTATGTTTCTAGTTTGTCCGGTCAAGCACCTTAGTAGAGAAAGCTAAAAACTGGCTATCATGATGCGGCGAGAGCTGGTCAGCCACTCGGCAACTGATTAAAATCTTTAGCGATTGTTACCGTATTAAACGAAGGACCGCTTTTCCGGTCACATACGTAACGCGTCTGCATCCAGACAACCGCGCACATACCATGGGCTATCTTCTAGCCCCATCAGCAAACTCCTATGGCTAAGTGAAAGTGGTAAAGCCACATAGTCCGATTGCCTGGTTCGCCGCACTGACACCTACTTCACGGACCAAGACGTTGTGTTAAGTGTGATCATGTGCTATTCTGAACACCCCCATAGTATCTACGTGGGGGCCGAAGCCGACGACTGGAAAACTCTCAGAAATACAAAAACGGCCGCACAGGAGGAAAGAACTTTCAGACAAAGGCACAAATGTATTACAAAGCCTTCATATATAATAAGAAGTCCGGACAATTCTGGTACATTTATTCGAACATAATGTCCTTTGAGCATTGACCCTCTATCAAGCGGGCACCCTCTAGGTCGTCCTATAAATAGCACTCCGGCGTGCGGTGGTTCTTGCCTTCAGGAGGGCCCTCGACAGCCACTTCGGCAGCCTTCATCTTCGCCCAGTGCATCTTGACGTGGGCGAAGGCCATCCATGCACCTTCTATGAACACCGACCGCTTGATTGCATCGATGCGGGGCACTACATCGACGAGTCGCCGCGCCAGGCCGAAAAAGCTGCTCAGAATGTGTTCGGCTAGCCATAGCCGAACTATGGCGTCCTTCATGGCCGCTCCGGACATCTTATGCTGCTCGGCCCATTGCGCCATTTGGTCATTTAGCAATGCTGGGCGCTCCCGCGCCATGAACCGTGACCAAAACAGCTTCTCCATCGCATGTCCCCCCTGAGACTGGAAGAATTGCGTGGCGTCGGCGACACTCTTCAGAAGATCCGCAAAAGCGTCTGGAGAACTCCACAGTCGATTAAGCAAGACATATCTCTGATCGCCAAACTCAGTCTGTAAAAGAAAGGGCTTACCAGCCGCTATCTATCCGGCCTGCTAGATCTCGTCGCGAGCCGCCCTAGATTCGGATCATGCCTCTTTGGCCTCTTGAAGGGCCTTGGCGAGCTCGGTCGCCTTGGCTTTGTTCTCCTCCTCCAGGGACTTGCACTTGCAGGCGGCGTCCTTGAGCTCTCGCTCTACTACAGATACCCGCTCCTCGACCTGGCACCGGGTGGCTTGTTCGGCCTTCAAATCTGCAACCGCTTTATCAGCAGCCGTATTGCTCACTCTCGCCTGCTCCTTGGCCTGGGCAAGTTCACCCGTGAGGGTCTCGACCTCTGATGCATCATCTACAATTTCACACATAACAAAGTCCAAGTTTCAACTTGGCATTCGCACATTCATATAGGCAGAAATGGGATGTTCGCAGCATACCTTGTGCCTCGTTGAGCCGTTTGTTAATAAGGACGATGTCCTCATCGGCCTGCTTCAGTTGCTGTTTCAGTTCGGAAATGTTCGCGGCCTGGGCGGTTCCCGCTAAAAGTGAAGCCTGTTTTTCCAGCCAAATAAGTATGTTATTTCCTGCAGATATATATAGATCCTCTTTTCGCCCATCTTCCTAGGCCGACCAGAGTGTCAGGGGCTACTATCCTTATACAGGCATATTTTCCATATGGAATGTGACTAAAGACATTACATCGCATACCTCGAAGCCTGTTAGCAGGCTCGTAAAGACTTCATGCAGACTGCTTTTAGCAGACTGAATATTCTCAGCCACCGTACCCATCAAGGTACGGTGCTCCTCCGAGACGGACGCACTTCGTAGTCCGTCCCTCAGCACGTTCGTCGCCTCCGGATTCATGGAGGCCGCCGCAAGAATAGGCGCTCCCCCCTCCCTTGAAGGGGCCCACTCACTCGACTTCGGATCCATCTCCAGAGCGGTATTCGGCTGGGGGCAGAACAATCCAGGGCCCCCATCCCCGGTCTTCACAGGGGTCGCATCCCCCGTGTCCTCAACGGCCGAGGTATTACCATCTGGTGTCGTATTGATGGTCCCCTGCACCTCTCGGTGATCCGGAGAAATCCTTTGCGATGACACCTCAATGTCATCCACCCTAGGGGGTGAGGAAACTTGCGGAGGCATCTCGCTCTCCATCATCTCCGGTGGCAAATCCCCTGACGAGGAGGATTGTTGAGGGCGATCGTGGGCTGGACTGAACACATGATTTAATGTTATTCTCACAATTCATAAGGAGTGGATGTATGTAAAGCATCCTCAGGAACTTACGATTCGGCAAGGGGCTTGGTCCGGGGGCGGGGCTTGGCGATATCCTTGATGTCAGAATCCGAGTCATCCGAAAGGGATAACTTTCCCCTTTTGGACGCCCTCGCCTCCGGGTCTGCGGAGGCCGCCCACTTTTTCCCTTTGAGAAGAGGGTTATCTTCTTCTTCCTCGTCGTCGTCCTCGTTTTTGTCTCCCTCATGAGAGGAGGGAACCTCGGTCCTTATGGACATAGTGTCCGAGGTACCTTAGTGGTGGAGGCCACTTTCGACCTCCTTGTTCTTCATCTTCTTGTCCTTTTTTACCGGCACCTGGTATGGCGCCGGTACCAACATCCTCATTAGGAGGGAATCGGCTGAGCCTTCGGGAAGGGGGCTGGACACTTGATCCGCTCCGCCTTCTTTGTCCAGACCTGTTTAAAGGATGGAATGGTTAGTGTATCCCCTGGATTAACAAACCAAGCTATAGGGGGAAGCTTAGCCCTTACCGGGGGGATGGTTGCAGTCAAGACCAATGTCTTCAGACGTCTCCGACCACGAGTTTTGAGATTTAAAGAGCAATTTCCAGATCTCTTTGTGCATCGTGCCGAAGAATTGTCGCATAGTTCGCGTCCCTTCCGGATTAAACTCCCATAAACGGAGAGGTCGTCGCTGGCAGGGAAGGGTTTGGCGGATGAGCATCACCTGAATCACGTAAGTAAGGTGGGTATTGTTCTCTATGATACTTTTGATGCGCTTTTGCAGCATTAGCACCTCATCGGTCAATCCCCGGTCTGGACCCTTGTTGTTCCATGAAGCTAGTCACAGAGGGGGTCCGGACCTAAATGCAGGAGTGGCCACCCACTTGGTGCCACGGGGTTCGGTAATATAAAACCACTCCTGCTGCCATGTCTTGACGGTATCCACAAAGGCCCCTTTAGGCCAGATAGCATGAGGAAGCTTGCTCACCATGGCTCTACCGCAATCTGCATGCTCCCCATCAACCACCTTCGGCTTCACGTTGAAGGTCTTGAGCCATAGGCCGAAGTGTGGGGGGGGGGGTGCGGAGAAATGCCTCACACATGAAGATGAACACCGAGATATGGAGGAAGGAGTTCGGGGCTAGATAGTGAAAATCTAGCCCGTAGTAGAACATGAGGCCGCGAAAAAAGGGTTGAAGGGGAAACCCTAACCCGCTGAGGAAGTGGGGGATGAACACCACCCTTTCGCCAGGATCTGGAGTAGCGATGACTTGCCCCTTTGTCGGAAGCCTATGTGCAATTTCTGCGGTTAAGTACCTCGCCTCCCAGAGTCCCTGGATATCCTTCTTCGTCACGGAAGAGGCCACCCACTTGCCTTGAGAATCGGATCTGGACATGGTCAGAGCGCATGGTGGCAATGGAGAAGGATTGGAACTTGGGTGCTGGAGCTCAGAGATGGGAAGGTTGAGGAAGGAGAAGGCGTGGGGTAAAAGAGGGGTCAGTATCCTTTTATAAAGGCAACTAATATCAAACGACCTCGCACAAGCCTTAAAATTTTCCTATTCCCAAGGGGTCAAGCAGATGGCATGCTTGGATTACCTAAGCCCTCATTGATGAAAATCCCGCAATAAAGGAACATGATCTTTGCTTTGACAAGACGTGTCACAGGGATTTGCGTCTCGAAACGCGAAACGGGAGGCTAAAAAACGGTTCAAAATAATAATAAGGCCGGGGTTCAATGCCTCACCGAAAAAGTTGTCCGAAGACATGGCCTATTTTTTGCTTAACTATTTTTCCTTTGTGGTTAAGGGTTGTGACTATTGTACAGAGCCGAATATAGTTCTCTTAGTCGAGCTACTTTGGAGTATTCATAGGAGGAACCCACCTTGCAATGCCGAAGATAATCTGCGTGCCGGACACATCGTCACTTAAGCCTGGTTCAGGGGCTACTGAGGGAGTCCTGGATTAGGGGGTCCCCGGGAATTCGGGCTATGGGACATGGGTCAGATTGGTGGGCCATGAAGATACAAGATAGAAGGCTTCCTCGTGTCCGGATGGGACTCTCCTTGGCATGGAAGGAAAGCTTGGTGTTCGGATATGAAGATTCCTTTTCTGTAAACCAACTCTGTACAAACCCTAGCCCCCACCAATATCTATATAAACCGGAGGGTTTATTCCATAGAGGCAGTCATAATCATACATGTTAGACTTGTAGGGTTTAGCCATTACGATCTCGAGGTGGATCAACTCTTGTAACCCCTATACCCATCAAAGTCAATCAAGCAGGACGTAGGGTTTGACATCCATCAAGAGGGCCTAAACCTGGGTAAACATCGTGCCCCCTGCCTCCTGTTACCTTCGATCCTTAGACGCATAGTTCGGGACCCCCTACCCGAGATCTGTCGGTTTTGACACCGACAACCACCCCTCCTGCCTTCGGGCCACGGTGGCATAGCGAGTGATGGCCACGATGGCCGGCAGTGGGGTGGCAGCCACGATGGCCACCTCCCGCCTTCGGGCCGCCGCGGCAGAGCGGGCGATGGCGCTGGCTTTCGATGGTGGTGTGGCGGCCACAGCGGTAGATGGTGGGGTGGCAGCAAAGGCGGTCAGCAACAGCTACCGACCGGCAGCGGCGGCGAAGGGTGTCACCAAATATTATACTAATAAAATACGTATTTTGACTAGAGATTTAACTAATAAAATACGAATGCAATGCACCAAAGATTATATTGTTGGATTCGTATTTGTAAATAGTTTCCAATGATATAATTTTCATAACATGCATTAACATTTTGTTGGTTAAATTTAAGGTCAAAATATGGCTCAGCATATAAAGGTGGCTAATAATAGACCAAGACAGAGGTAGTAGCACACGGCCGCTCTCTACGCAGCGACACTATTGCAGGCCGGCTTGTAGACGACCATTCCCTTCGTGTTCAACTGCTCCATGCGTGTGGTTGCTCGTGGTTGAGGCGGCCGCAACGCGCTTTGCTCACGTCTCGTCGTGCACGCTTTGCTCTCCCGTCCCTCCGGGCGCTCTTCCCTCGTCCCTCCATGCGTGATGCCAGTGTTTGGGGCCGGTGCAAGATCACGTACGTTCTTCCTACCAATTTGCATGTGGTTGCGCCAGGCGCGGGCCATCTGCAAAAACTGCCATGCGGATGCGCCGAGAATCCAGGCCGCGCGGCCCCCATTTATTCATGCATCCATTTACCTTCATCTCTCATGCCACACGACACAATAAGCACACCCACTATGACACATACAGAGGACATCAAACGGTTCCAATGGCGCTCCCCGTGGCTCCAATGACGCTCCCAGCGGCCGCCGACGACAACGGGGGGTAGTTCACCACGAACCACGTAGTGGACACCCACGCGAGGGGGAAGGCCCTCTTGGTGGTGTACATGAACGAGCCGGACTCGCGGGAGAGCTCCATCCAAAATATGGAGCAGTTGCTTGCTGAGGACAAGTGTCGGTGTCAAAACCAGTGGATCTCGGGTAGGGGGTCCCGAACTGTTCATCTAGGATCGATGGTAACAGGAGACAGGGGACACAATTTTTACCCATGGTCAGGCCCTCTCTATGGAGGTAATACCCTACTTCCTGCTTGATTGATCTTGATGAATATGAGTATTACAGGAGTTGATCTACCTCGAGATCATAATGGCTAAACCCTAAAAGTCTAGTCAGGCTATGATTATTCGGGGGTATCTACGGACCTAGCCTTCCGGTTTATATAAACACAGGAGGGATCTAGGTTTCCACAAGGTCGGTTACAGAGAAAGGAATATTCATATTTGGTCGCCAAGCTTGCCCTCCACACCGAGGAGAGTCCCATCCGGACACGGGCAGACTCTTCGGTCTTCGTATCTTCATGGCCCATCAGTTCGGCCCATATCCAATAGGCCGGACGCCTAAGGACCCCTTAGTCCAGGATTCCCTCAGTAGCCCCCGAACCAGGCTTTAATGACGAGGTGTTCGGCATACAGATAGTCTTCGGCATTGCAAGGCGGGTTCTTCCTCCTATGACTTTAAAGCGATGTATTCGGCTGTCCATTTAATGTCGCACCCCTCGACTTCCGCACCTTCCTAACTTCACCTTCCATATTTTGAGCGAATACAAGAGGTCGGGCTATTTTTACATATACCACCCTGACCGTACTAGAAGGGTTTCTATTTAAAGAGAATAGATCTCAGATCCCCTCCAAATTCCACGGAAGAAACCCTCAGAGCTTGTAGAGCAGAACCACCCCAGCATGGCTAGCGCTCCCAGCTCTTCCTCTCGTCCCCACAACTCCGAAAAGGGGGATTGGGAGAGATGTTCAGTTTTGCACCATCAGCTGGTGTAGCTGCAAACACAGGGCTTTCTTTCCCCCGTGGATTTGGTCCCTGTATGAGCAGGGATGACGTCCTTCAATGGGGGGGCTCAAGCGGAGAACTTCCCCAATCCGTCCAGGGGAGAACGAGTATGCTTCGTCCCCTTCTTGTTAAGGGGTGTCGAATTTCCAATCCATCCCTTCCTCCGAGGTCTGCTAGAGTATTACGGCCTCCAACTGCACAGTCTCACTCCTGCCTCTATCCTACATATTGCGGGTTATGTCGCTCTATGCGAGCTATTCCTGGGCTGTGAGGCCCATTTCGATTTATGGAGAAGACTGTTCTGCCTCATCCCTCGTAATCAAGGAGGGTCAATTTTTGAAGTGGGAGGAGCCGAAGTGTGGCGCATCGCCGGGACCGGATACCTGTCTTGCACACCGAAGAAAGCTTCCGAAGAGGGGCCTTCCGAATTGTTTTATATCGACGACGTCGCTCTTCCCGACCCCGTCCGTATGGGCCTCCTCGAGTTTTCAAGTGCTCCGTTGAAGAAACACCATAGCTGGTGTCCTCGGAGCCTCGAGGAAGAGGATAGTGCGGAGATTGGCCTGGTGCTGGGCAAGAGTAAGATGCTTGCCCAGTCCGGATTGTCAATAGTCGAGGTAATGGCGATCTCCATAGCATGGGGGGTCCAGCCACTCCAATACAGAGGGCTGCCCATGTGGCATTATAACGCGGAAGACGACGCCTCACGCAATGGTCGGAAGGGCCCAAAGATCTCCGTCGCTCTGGCCAAAATATTGGCCGAACTGTATAAAGGGGAGAAGGAATAGTTCACCCGTCTCCAATATCGAGATGAATTTTCCATGTCTAATCCTCCTAGATGGGTAAGTTGTAACTCCACTATTTTACTCATGTCCTTGAATCATTCTTGACAGGCAGCATCTTATCCGCTTATAACAGGAGTGGCGAAAGGCTGTCGAGGGGTTGCATGACCCTGCCCCTCAGCCGGAGAATCGCAACCGGGACCTTGACCCCAGATATGAAGAAGATCCGGACATATTTGTGGACCTCGAGGGTGGAATATTCTATCATACAAGCTATGACGGTACGGATGTACCCATCATCACCGATTACCCCGGTCTCCTTCCAGCTTCGCATGTAAGTAATTTAAAAGGCACTTTCTTTGAAAGAGATCCCTTACTATGCCTCACCCACCACACTATTCCGTGTTCCAAAGGGGAGGCGCTCAGCGCCGCAACATGCACCAGAAGCATCCCCGAGGAGAGCAGCGCCCACGCCTGGCACATCTTCGAAGAGGAAGGCAAACGATAACACGGCAGAACCCTCATTAAAGAGGTAAGCCTTTTTCTTTTCAAGAATACCCTTTCTGATCGTCACCTCAAATTGTAATGCCATTCACCGCATTCTATCAGGAAAAGTATCCGCCGGACTGTGTCCCGGGATCTGGCCGGACGTGCATGCACTAGTCAGGTTCCGGACCCTACCCAAAGGACGGGGGCTGACACGGGAGTGGCACCAAACTGTCCTTCCACAGAGGATTCAGACGACATGTCCGTCACAAACTCTGAAGTGGAGAGCGCTATGAATCATCGTCATCGGAGGGCCGTTCTTCGTAATCCTAGTTTTTCAAAAGAGGCATTTGACGGCTTCAATTTGGCCGATGCATACATCTGAGCTGCTCGGGATGGTCTTGTTCGAGCCACGGACCAGCATCTGAAAGATATGCGGGTAAGCGTAGATTTAATAATCATACACCAGTAGCCCATGAGACTTAAAGTAGTTGATACAACTACATCTGAGCTGCTCGGGATGGTCTTGTTCGAGCCACGGACCACATCTGAAAGATATGCGGGTAAGCGTAGATTTAATAATCATACACCAGTAGCCCATGAGACTTAAAGTAGTTGATACAACTACATCTGAGCTGCTCGGGATGGTCTTGTTCGAGCCACGGACCAGCATCTGAAAGATATGCGGGTAAGCGTAGATTTAATAATCATACACCAGTAGCCCATGAGACTTAAAGTAGTTGATACAACTACATCTGAGCTGCTCGGGATGGTCTTGTTCGAGCCACGGACCAGCATCTGAAAGATATGCGGGTAAGCGTAGATTTAATAATCATACACCAGTAGCCCACGAGACTTAAAGTAGTTGATACAACTATTTAAGGATCAATGTATAACCAGGTGCTTATGGAGAAGAAAATTCTGTTATCTCAGGAGCTAGAAAAGTGTCGGACTCAGCTAGTTGTTGCTAATGCCGAACTGGAGAAATCCAAGAAGGCATCTCCTGGTAATGTTTCCCTCCATCGAGAAGACATAATGGTATACCAATAATGCTAGCACGAATGCTTACCTCTTAATAGGATCATTAGGTCAAGTGCAAGAAAATCTGGAAGCCGCTCAAAGCGGAGAACAAGGAGCCAAAAAACTGTTAGCCATGGGCGAGCGTGCGCTAGCAAAGGTCGTCGTGGAGAAAAACAAGCTCCAGCATTCAAATACCCAACTGGGTGAGGAACTGAAAGACGTACGGGCCCAGCTGGTAGACTCCGTAAAGGAGAATAAAAGGCCGCGAGGCGACATATTCAGTATGTTGTCGAATTTACCTTCGAATAATTCGGAGGTAGAAAAAATGATATAGTGATGTCTGCAGGTATGCTGACTGGCCGTCCCGAAGAGGAGATGTCCGGATCTTCGAGCGATCTACTACAAGAGCTGTCGTAGGTGCACGAGCAAGCTCAGTAGTCGATGTGAAGTGTTGCCAAGGCCCTATGGCTATCCGCCTCCCCTCCAGGAAAGATGGAGGAGCTTATACAGCTATTCAAGGGAGCGTGGCGGCGCTTTCGACTATGGAAGATATCGGCCTGTCGGGAAGGTGCACGGGAAGCCTGGGCCATGGTGAAAACACGGTATACCAAGCTTGATCCGAATCATATGGCTCGGGTCGGACCTCTAGGGTCAGATGGAAAAGAAATTCCTGTTAATTTTGTATATGACCAAGTAGAAGTAGACGCCAAGTATTCCCAGCAGGATTGTAAATTAGACCGCCTGCTGGACGGCATAGAGGAGGAAGTTTTTGAATCCAGGTGACTATGTGCTTTCCTTGTCATATGTGACTAGTTCAATTATAAAAACAATTGTCATGGCAGACCTTTTCGCTTCGACCTCTGGACCCGAAGGTGCGGAGTGTTTCTGAATACCTTAGCGGTGAAATAGAGCGTGGTATGCATGGGAACCAGGCGTAGGGGTCATAGTTGCTTGAACAGACAATGTGTATCCGGCTAGTTATGTTATATTACATTATGATTGTAAGAAACATCTTCCAAAGAGAATAGTTCCGTTAGGGGTTCCTTTCCCTAGGTGTGCGTGCATTAAAATGCATGTCCGAACTATGATTGATAACAATATAGTATAGGTAGTCATCTGGGGGTTCATTATGGAAGGAATATACAACATCTTTAGTCCGCCGACCGAATATTCCCTTAAGAACGCTAGCTTTCGGCTTCACCCAGTCTAAGGTACACATCCGGATGACCCGACAGTAACAATCACAGAGGTGCTCCCTTTATGCCCTAGTCGAACTAACGGGAACATAGGGCATAAGCACAGGAGCCAGGCAACCCAGCTAAGCCAAAGCTTAAGTCATATCGATGCATATAATGGCGTAGAAAAGGTACATATGAGAAAAAACACACATGTGAAGAGCTTGATGCTCGAAAATAAGTTTCTGTGTGGGAAGCCCCCAGGTATAGTGGACGTACATTCTCTAGGATGTGTACATCACAGGTGCATGGTTTAGCCGTGAGAAAGAGTTTAAGTTCTAGGAAAAAAAGAAAAAACGAAAAGAGAGGAAAAACTAAAGGAGGCAACAGGGAGAAGGAGACAAACACATAGTTCGGCACTAGGCATAGAATCTTCGGAGTCTGGCCGCGTTCCAGGGGTTCGGCTCTACGCGATTGTCTAATGCAGCATTTAGGCGGTATGCTCCTCCCATGAGAACCTCGTCAATTATGAAGGTACCCTCCCACTTGGGCTTGAGTTTGTCCTTTTTCTTCTCCGACAAGCGTAGGACGAGTTCGCCGACATTATAAGTCTTGACCGGTACTTCTCTACTTTGGTATCTGTGGGCCTGTTGTTGATAAAGTGCGGAATGAGCTTTTGCAACATCGCGCTCCTCCTCCAGGGTATCTAGGCTATCCTGCCGGTCAAGCTTGGCCTCTCTCTCTCTCTCTTCGTACATGCGCACTTGAGGTGAGTCATGGATAATATCGCAGGGCAACACAACTTCCGCACCGTACACCATGAAAAAAGGTGTATATCCAGTAGTGCAGTTGGGTGTGGTCCATAGCCCCCAGAGTACGCAGTCAAGCTCCTCAACCCAGTGCTTGTCTGATTCTTTCAAAGACCGCACTAGCCTAGGTTTGATGCCGCTCATAATAAGACCATTAGCCCGTTCGACTTGACCGTTTGTTTGCGGGTGATAGACAAAGGCGTAATCGAGCTTAATGCCCAAATTCACACACCATGTTTTCACCTCATCGACTGTGAAATTGGAGCCATTATCAGTGATGATGCTGTGTGGAACACCATAACGGTGCACCACGCCGGATATGAAGTCTATTATTGGACCCGCCTCGGCCATTTTAACCGGTTTGTCCTCTATACACTTAGTGAATTTATCCACCATGACCAGTACATACTTTTTCTTATGGCTTCCTCCTTTAAGGCGTCCGACCATATCGAGCCCCCAGACCACAAAAGGCCAAGTGATGGGGATCGTTTGTAGAGCGGTGAGGGGCATGTGGCTTTGGTTGGCGAATAGCTGGCATCCAATGCAACGTTGCACAAGATCTTGTGCATCTGCTCGGGCCATCGGCCAGTAAAAACCTGTACGGAAGGCCTTGCTAACAAGGGCCCGAGCTGCAGCGTGGTGACTTCCGAGTCCAGCGTGAATTTTAGCCAAGAGCTGCCGTCCCTCTTCCTCGGAGATACATCTTTGAAGAACTCCGGTAGCGCTTTTCTTGTAGAGCTCTCCTTCATGAACCTTGTAGGCCTTTGAGCGCCAAACAGTGCAGCGAGTGTGGGAGTCCTGGATTAGGGGGTCTCCGGACAGCCGGACTATCTCCCTTGGCCAGATAGTTAGACTATGAAGATACAAGATTGAAGACTTCGTCTCGTGTCCGGATGGGACTCTACTTGGCGTGGAAGGCAAGCTAGGCAATACGTATATGGATATCTCCTCCTTTGTAACCGACCTTGTGTAACCCTAACCCTCTCCGGTGTCTATATAAACC
Source organism: Triticum urartu (assembly GCF_003073215.2). Lineage (NCBI taxonomy): Eukaryota > Viridiplantae > Streptophyta > Magnoliopsida > Poales > Poaceae > Triticum > Triticum urartu. The sequence goes on along the minus strand of NC_053023.1, from coordinate 398,224,866 downwards.
AAAGGGTTTTAGTCCGTAGGACAACAATCACAACATACAATCATACCGTAGGCTAGCTTCTAGGGTTTAGCCTCCACGATCTCGTGGTGAATCTACTCTTGTAACACCCATATCATCAATATTAATCAAGCAGGACGTAGGGTTTTACCTCCATCAAGAGGGCCCGAACCTGGGTAAAACTTCGTGACCCTTGCCTCCTATTACCATCCGGCCTAGACGCACAGTTCGGGACCCCCTACCCGAGATCCGCCGGTTTTGACACCGACATTGGTGCTTTCATTGAGAGTTCCTCTGTGTTGTCGCCGTTAGGCCTGATGGCTCGTACTATCATCGATAGCGATGCGGTCCAGGGTGAGACTTTTCTCCCCGGACAGATCTTCGTATTCGGCTGCTTTGCAGTGCAGGCTAATTCGCTTGGCCATCTGGAGCAGATCGAAAGCTACGCCCCTGGCCATCAGGTCAGATTTGGAAGTTTGAATTACACGGCCAATATCCGTGGGGACTTGATCTTCGATGGATTTGAGCCACAGCCGGGCGCGCTGCACGGTCGCGATGGGTATGACCTAGCTCTGCCACCGGACGGTACTCCAGAGGCCGCGCCCGCATCAGCTCCGACCCTTAGCTCGGAGCCAACTGCGCCAATCGAGGACGGGTGGCTAGACACCGCCTCATGGGTTGTAGTCTCAACAGCGATATAGCCGAACACCAGCATAAATCTCCATGCAGCCCGTGACTCCAAGGTGCCAGACTCTCTTCCGGACCCCGAACCATCCGCGCTCCTGCCAATCGAATCCGAGTGGGCGCCGATCATGGAATTCACCGCCGCGGATATCTTTCAGTACTCGCCCTTCGGCGACGTTCTGAATTCACTAAGGTCTCTCTCTTTGTCAGGAGAGCCCTGGCCGGATTATGGCCAACAGGATTGGGATGAAGACGACGAAGAAATTCGACGCCCACCCACCACCCACTTTGTAGCCACTGTCGATGATTTAACCGACATGCTCGACTTCAACTCTGCAGATATCGATGGTATGGACAACGATGCGAGAGGCGAAGATGAACCACCGCCCATAGGGCGCTGGACGTCCACTTCATCATATGACGTATACATGGTGGACACACCAAAAGAAGATGATGACGAGGAACGGAAGGACGCACCGAAGGCTTGTTCCCTCGAGAAGCAGTCACAGCGGTGGCGCAAGCGCCGCCCCAAATCCCGCCTCGCCAGAAATAACGATCACACAGACCCAGCGTTGGAGCAGGGCAAACCATTGCCGGACCACGACAATACGGAGAATCAAACCGAACAAACCAATTTTGTCAAAGATAATAGTCCGGACAACACAACACCGGACAGGCACCCGGAGCAGCAGAATGCCCGTCAAAGGCTTGTTGCCACCACGAGGAGTCTAAAAAAGCAGAAGCAAAGGCTCAAGGCCGCGCAGGACACACTCCAAATCAGATGGAGTAAAGTACTAAACAATGCAGCGAAGTACGGCGACAATCGCCCCACCAAGAGCTACCCAAAGCGGACGTTGCTACCTGAATTCGATGAGTAGGCCTCAGACCCCTCATGACCAAAAATCAAAATAGCCACCTGGCCGAATAGATGACCTCACGGCCAACATAGAATGGCAAACAATGCCACTCACAAGACAATACGCGATTCACGCGGGGGCTTGCATCAAAAGGACAACGCAACCAGATCCATCTATGGACCACGCAAGCACGCCCCAGCATACGATATAACATCCGAACAACGCGGTACACCCAGATACAGGGGTGCCGCACACCCCCTATGTTTCACCGATGAGGTGCTGGATCATGAATTTCCAGAGGGATTCAAACCTGTAAACATAGAGGCATACGACGGAACAACAGACCCTGGGGTCTGGATCGAGGACTAAATCCTCCACATCCATATGGATCGAGGAAATCATCTCCACGCCATCAAGTACTTACCACTCAAACTCAAAGGGCCAGCCCGTCGCTAGCTCAAAGGCCTCCCCGAAAACTCCATTGGAAGTTGGGCAGAGCTCGAAGACGCTTTTCAGGCAAACTTTCAAGGGACTTATGTCCGACCTCCGGACGCGGATGATTTGAGTCATATAACTCAACAGCCCGGAGAGTCAGCCCAAAAGCTTTGGAACATGTTTCTTACTAAAAAGAACCAAATTGTCGACTGTACAGACGCCGAAGCCTTGGCAGCTTTTAAGCACAGCGTCCGTGAAGAATGGCTTGCCCGACACCTCGGCCAAGAAAAACTAAGAACAATGGCAGCATTAACAAGCCTCATGACCCGCTTTTGCGTGGGTGAGGACAGCTGGCTAGCCCGATGCAGCACCAGCGACCCCAGTACATCTGAAGTTAAAGATGAAAACGGGAAACCACAGCGCAACAGCAATAACAAACGCCGGAACAAATGAGACATCTCGAAGAGCACGATAGTAAACGCCGGATTCAAAAGCTCTCGGCCAGGTCAGAAGCCGCCCTCTAAAGGCGCCAGAGACGAACTGTCCAGCCTAAATAAAATCCTGGACCAAATATGTCAGGTCCACAGCACCCCTGGCAAACCAGCCAATCATACCCACAGAGAATGTTGGGTCTTCAAGCAGTCCGGCAAGCTCAACGCCGTACACAAGGGGGAGGATACACCAAGCGAAGATGAGGATGAGCGTCTCAAGGGAGACGCTGGGAAACAAAAGAAATTTCCACCAGAGGTCAAAACAGTAAACGTGTTACACGTGATCAATGGAAGAAACAAAACGGCACTCCTAGAAAAATACGCCCGAAGGCCTATCACCGCGGAGTCCTGCCACTGGTCGTCTCAACCGATCACTTTCGACCATCGTGATTACTCAGCAAGTATCCGGCGTGCAGGATGGGCTGCCCTGGTATTAGACCCAATAATTGACGGATACCGCTTCGCACGAGTCCTGATGGACGGTGGCAGCAGTCTAAACCTGATATACCAGGATACAATCCGCGAAATGGGGATAGACCCAACAAAAATTCGCCATAGCAATATTACCTTTAAAGGAGTAACGCCAGGACCAGGGGCTCATTGTACGGGCTCCCTGCTACTAAAAGTTATATTCGGCTCCCCCGATAACTTCCGTAGCGAACATCTAACCTTCCACATCGCTCCATTCCAAAGTGGCTATCAAGCACTACTCGGACGGGAAGTTTTCGCTCGCTTTAATGCAATACCACACTACGCTTCCCTCACACTCAAGATGCTCGGTCCACGTGGCATCATTACAGTGAACGGAAATATTAAGCGATTTTTGCGCGCCGAAGAGCATGCGGCTGCCTTGACAGCCACACACTAAAAACGGCCTCACCAACTAAAGCATTTAGCAGGTCGTCACGAGCTCGGACATGGTTAGAAGAGTCCGGTGCAGCTATATGCAATTTATACCGGATCAATGATCACACCCCTATTACAAATACAAGGGGATCAACGTGCACAGACAAGTGGCAATTCTTACTCACCTCAAATTATACATGGTTTATTTAAAAACTATCTTTTTGCACGACAGCTTTTTTACCTAAGCTCCTCTCTTTTAGAGATAATCATCGTGCTACACCCGCCCAGGATACGGCACAACGGAGACACGGACACGGACGTGCAGCAGGGACCCGCTCCAAGGATTCTTTTTAGTTTAAGATCCTGCGTAAACCTTTTTTACTGTCTCTTGTTGATACATATCCACCGAATTCTCAGCACAATTGAGAAGGATGCTGATGTCTTGGCATGTGGCCACATCAGAATAATGCACGTACCTGGACACAAGGGGCTTCTTACAAGCAGCACTATTTCGGCCCGGTTTATACCATAAAGACCGAATACCTTAGGGAGTGTTCGGCATCGCGAGTTCGGCCTTATATGCATCAGCTCCGAATCATTGTCTTTGGTCAAATGTTGGGTTTGCCCGGCTCCTGTGTTTTGGAGCCTTACGTTCCGCTTTACCGGCTAAGTTAGCACCAGGAGAACTACTGCGATTGTGCCCTGGTTCATCCAGACGAGCGCCTAAGTAGAGAAAGCCGAAAACTGACTGTCATGATATAGCGTGAGACTGGTTAACCACTCGATGACCTATCGGAATGTTAGAATTCCTCCGCCTTAACGAAGGGCCGTTTTCCGGCCAGGCATATACGCACCCCGCGATCGGGAGAGTGCGGAGCCACTAGGGGCTATCTAGTAGCCCCACTGTCAAACTCCTATGGCTAAGTGAAAGTGTCAAAGCATTATAGTCCGGTTGCCTCGCTCGCTGCGCTATCACCTCCTTATCAGGACCAAGACGTTGGGTTAAGTGTGAACACGCGCTTTTTTTGCGAGGACCTCCGCATTATATGCGTGGGGGTTGAAGTCGACGGCTGCAATCTTTCAGGTTATACACATGTATACATAAACGGCCGCACAGGAGGCATCATACTACCTTTCAGGCAAAAGTATAAACATAGCCTTATAAAAACTTCATAAAAGCATTATGTTTACAATGAAAATACATATCACTCAAACATAATATTTTTCGAGCACTGGGCCTCTATCAAACGAGCACCCTCGAGAACTTCCTCAAAATAGTGTTCGGCAGCCACACGGCCTATGGCCGAAACCTACGCCGCAACAATGGTAGCGTCCATCTCCGCCTAGTATGCTTTAACACGGGCAAGGGCCATCCGAGAGCCTTCTATGCATGCCGACCTCTTCATTGCATTAATGCGTGGCACTGCATCAAGGAACTGCTGCACTAAGCTGAAATAGCTGTTCGGCTATGGTCTTTCCGGCCATAGCTGATCCACAACATACCTCATGGCGAGTCCGGACAACCTATTCAGTTCGGCCCATTCGGCTAGCTGGTCAGTCAATGAAAGCGGACGCTCTGGAACGTGGAATTGCGTCCAGAACAGCTTGTCCAGTTCACGATCTGTGTGACCTTGGAAGTACTTGGCCTCATCGGCAGCGCTCGCTGTCCAGAACGGGTGTCTTTGTCCGCCGCCGCGGCCTTCTAAAGGTCCGTTGCCTTCACTCGGTTTTCTTTTTCAAGGAACCGGCAACGGTCGGCGGTGTCTTTTAATTCTACGGCCATCTTGGACATCTTCTCCTGGCTCTCGCAATGTGCGGCCATCGGCAGCGCTCGCTGTCCAGAACGGGTGTCTTTGTCCGCCGCCGCGGCCTTCTAAAGGTCCGTTGCCTTCACTCGGTTTTCTTTTTCAAGGAACCGGCAACGGTCGGCGGTGTCTTTTAATTCTACGGCCATCTTGGACATCTTCTCCTGGCTCTCGCAATGTGCGGCCATCGGCAGCGCTCGCTGTCCAGAACGGGTGTCTTTGTCCGCCGCCGCGGCCTTCTAAAGGTCCGTTGCCTTCACTCGGTTTTCTTTTTCAAGGAACCGGCAACGGTCGGCGGTGTCTTTTAATTCTACGGCCATCTTGGACATCTTCTCCTGGCTCTCGCAATGTGCGGCCATCGGCAGCGCTCGCTGTCCAGAACGGGTGTCTTTGTCCGCCGCCGCGGCCTTCTAAAGGTCCGTTGCCTTCACTCGGTTTTCTTTTTCAAGGAACCGGCAACGGTCGGCGGTGTCTTTTAATTCTACGGCCATCTTGGACATCTTCTCCTGGCTCTCGCAATGTGCGGCCTTCTCAGCTTTCAGCTCTTCGGCTGCCTTCAAAGTAGCCGCATTACTAATCCTCGCTTGTTCCTTGGCTTGGGCAAGTTCCGCCCACAAGGCTTCCACGGTGGCAGCTCCATCTGCAGTCACAACATATTAAAGATACTGGCATTATGCTGCTCTAACTATGTGGCATTCACCGGATAATAACACTTACCTTGTGCCTCGTCAAGCCTCTTGTTAGCAAGCTCGATGTCGGCGTCTGCCGCATCCCGTTGCCGTTTTAATTGGGCAAACTCCCTAGTCCGGCTTGCCACCGGATCTCCCACCACCTGCACATGAAGGCAGTTTGGTTATTACCTGGGAATATGATCGTCTGTTCGCCGCCGTTCTCGATGACAACCAGAGTCTCAGGGGCTACTATAACATGTGCAGTACTATCACATATTATCTCACATACCTCAAAGCATGTCAATAGACTCATAAAGGCTTCATGTAATCCCCTTTCAGCGAACGAGATTCTCTCCTTCACCGTACCCATCAGTGTACGGTGCTCTTCTGAGATGGCCGCTCGCCCCACCAACTCCTTCAGAATGTCCGACCACACACCAGACGGTGCCGGACTCTTTCGTATGCTCTTCGGGAGCCGGACACTGGGGACTTTGGGGGTCCACGAGATTATCTTCTGGCCTCACCGGTTCCGGAGAGGCCCTCCGCGACGACACTTCGGGGTCGCCCGCTTCTGGAGCGGAGGAGTCCGGGGGAGGCGTTTCGCTCTCCATCATCTCTGGAAGAATATCTCACGAAGACGAGCTCATTTGAGAGGGGCTGAGTGTAACGCCCCGAGACCGATGTGCCAGTTGTCGTCCAGTTATTCGCCGTCGTTGCCATGTCATTCGCTTGCGTGTTGCATCTTGTCATGTCATCATGCGCATTGCATCATCATGTTTTCAAAACTTGCATCCGTCCGGGTCTCCCCGTTCCTTCCGTTGTCCGTTCTGAGTCCAACCACACTTGCACGCGCCCGCGGCATGTCCGAAATAGTATTTTATAACTGGCCAGAAAATGTTCTCGGAATGGGTTGAAAGTTGGCGTGTGGTCTTGTTATAGTGTAGATAGACCGCCTGTCAAGTTTCATCGCATTCGGAGTTCGTTTGATAGCCCAACCGTTAAACTATAGCGGCAATATAGTCGGTCAAACGTCGGATGTTTTCGGTCTCCGGAAACAGTTGCTGGGCTGCACTCCTCTCCTCTCATCTCAGTCCTACCCATTTTTCACAACCCATCTGCAGCCCACCTAAACCCCCTCCGTTCTGGACCGTCAGATCACGATCGGAGGCTCTAAAAACCCCTCCTAACCCCTCAAACCCTAACCCTGCCTATATAAGGAAACCCTTCCTTCCAAATCTGGTCATTCCTTCCCCTCCACCTTCAATTCTGCGCCCCTAATCATCAGCGCCGCCGACTACCTCCATTTTTGTGCCGGCCGAAGCCCCCTCCGCCATTTGGCGCTTCTCCACTGGTTGGCGCCGCCGAAACCACCGGCCTCCACCTCTCCCAAGCCTCCACGTGTCCTAGCCCCGCGCCCTCCATCGCGAGGCCCGCCGCAGCCCGTGGGAAGCCCGCCCAAGCCCGCACGGCCGAGCCGCTCAGTCGCTGGCCTGCGCTCCTCGCTCCCTCGCTATCGACCTGGATCGAGGGGAGGAGCCCCTCGACCCCGACTTTGCCGTTTCGCTCCTTCCCGCTGACTCGCCGGAGTCGCTGCCGGCGATCAACTCCGGTCAGATCAGCACTGCTGCCTCGCCTCCCCATCGCCCTCTCCTTCTCTTTTTAGTCCTCACTTCTCTCTCTCCCTTCCCCTGCAGAGCCGTCCTGGATGAGTCCCACCTCGTGCAGATCCTCGCGTTTCGTCGTGCCGCTGCATGGAGTTCGCCGGAGCTCGCGACCCCCGCCGTGCTTCGCCCGGATCTGTGCCGCCCTCGCTGTCCTTGCCCACATCCGGTCAGATCCGGTGCCCGGGGGCCAGATCCACCCATTCCCGTCGCCAGCCGGGCCCATCTCCGCCGCCTGCCGCCTTCCCCTCGCCGGAATCCGTCGTTCGCCACCGTGTCGTTCCTCCTCTGCTTCCCGCTCGCTCCTTCGTTGACCGGACGCCCAGGCCCAGCACCACCCCTCTCCACCGGCCTGCTCGACCATGCCCCCTGGGCCGCCTCCACCGACCTGGGCTGAGCCCAGCTAGGTGAGCAGCGCAACGCAGCGGCAAGCCCCAACCGCAGGCCCAGCGCGCCTAAGCCGGCCTGCCCGCTAGGCCGCCGCCAGCTTCCCTCGCAGACCGGGCCAAGGCCCATGGTGAGAACACCCCCCAGCGCGCCTTTGTTTTTTTCCTTTTCTTTTCTTCTGTTGGGCCTGCTCGAGTGTTAGTTTCGGCCTGTGTAGGTTTTTTTCCAGTTCTGCGAATTTATCTTTTATCCAGAGTTTACAGAATTGCAGAAAACCCCCTCATGTTCATGCATTTAATAACTCACTAACCGTGCATCGGATTAAAATGTTTTATATATGAAACTTGCTCAGAATTATGTCTAGTTTAATAATATGTCATTTTCATCCATGTTTAAAATGCTGTTTGGTTAAATTTGATCCTATGCCATGCTAAAATGATTTAATTCATAACTATTCAACCGTAGCTCCGAATTAAATAATCTTTATATGTAAATGGGGTAGAATTTTGCCTAGTTTAACATGGTGGCATCATCTTGCATGTTTAACAACTCTAAATAAAGTTTAGGGCAGAACAGTACCGAACCTAATATATGCACATGAGAAGTTTCCGGATTTGTTGTTCATTGCTTCCGGCCTCATTTAACCTTGACTAGTTAGGTAGTTTTACTTTGCTTCACCCTCTTGCCTTGTTTGACAACATTTAATATTGCTGGGTACATAAACGAGATCGAACAAAATAACTTGAATGTGGTGTTTCGTCAATATGCAACCCGTTGCATATTGAGCTCCACTTAATTTGTAGGATTGTTTGTGCGCTTTGCCATGCCATGCATATTTTAACCGGACATGCATCATACCTGTTTGCGCATCATGCCATATTATGTGTTGGTTGTTTACTATGTTGTGTGCTTCTTTCCGATGTTGCTTCTTCGGGTTGGTTCTATTAACGTCGTGATTGTGAGGACCCGTTCGACTACGTCCGTTTGTCATCTTCATGGACTCGTTCTTCTTCCTTGCGGGATTTCAGGCAAGATGATCATACCCTCGAAATCACTACTATCTTTGCTATGCTAGTTTGCTCGCTCTTTTTCTATGCCTATGCTGCGATACCTACCACTTGCTTATCATGCCTCCCATATTGTTGAACCAAGCCTCTAACCCACCTTGTCCTAGCAAACCGTTGATTGGCTATGTTACCGCTTTGCTCAGCCCCTCTTATAGCGTTGTTAGTTGCAGGTGAAGATTGAAGTTTTGTTCCTTGTTGGAACATGGAGATGTTGTTCCTTGTTGGAACAAGTTTACTTGTTGGGATATCACAATATATCTTATTTAATTAATGCATCTATATACTTGGTAAAGGGTGGAAGGCTCAGCCTTATGCCTGGTGTTTTTTTCCACTCTTGCCGCCCTAGTTTCTGTCATATCGGTGTTATGTTCCCGGATTTTGCGTTCCTTATGCGGTTGGGTTATTATGGGAACCCCTTGACAGTTCGCCTTAAGTAAAGCTCCTCCAGCAATGCCCAACATTGGTTTTACCATTTGCCACCTAGCCTTTTCTTTTCCCTTGGCAGTCGCACTCCTGAGGGTCATCATTATTTTACCCCCCCCCCCCGGGCCAGTGCTCCTCTGAGTGTTGGTCCAACTTGTCAGCCGCCGGTGGCCACCAGGGGCAACTCTGGGCTGGCCTACCAGAAGTTTGGACGATCTGGTGTGCCCTGAGAAAGAGATATGTGCAGCTCCTATCGGGATTTGTCGGCACATTCAGGCGGTGTTGCTGGTTTAGTTTTACCCTGTCGAAATGCCTTGTTGTACCGGGATACCGAGTCTGATCGGAATGTCTCGGGAGGACGTCTATTCCTTCGTTGACTGTGAGAGCTTGTGATGGGCTAAGTTGGGACACCCCTGCAGGGATTTGAACTTTCGAAAGCCGTGCCCACGGTTATGGGCAGATGGGAATTTGTTAATGTCCGGTTGTAGAAAACCTGAAGTTGACCTTAATTAAAATGCATCAACCGCGTGTGTAACCGTGATGGTCTCTTTCCGGCGGAGTCCGGGAAGTGAACACGGTGTTGGAGTTATGCTTGACGTAGGTTGTTTTAGGATCACTTCTTGATCATACTTTTATCGACCGTGCTTTGCCTTCTCTTCTCGCTCTCTTTTGCGAACAGGTTAGCCACCATATATGCTAGCCGCTTGCTGCAGCTCCACCTCATACCTTTTACCTTACCCATAAGCTTAAATAGTCTTGATCGCGAGGGTGCGAGATTGCTGAGTCCCCATGGCTCACAGATACTTCCAAACCAGCTTGCAGGTGCCGATGAGTCCGTGCAGACGACGCAACCAAGCTCAGGAGAAGCTCGATGAAGATCTTGTCCTTTGTGTTGTTTTGCTCTAGTTGATCAGTAGTGGAGCCCAGTTGGGGTCGATCGGGGACCTTGTCGCTTTTGGGGTTCTTCTTTTATTTTGGTTCCATAGCCGGACCTTGATTGTATTTGGTTGATGTAATGCTTTATTCTTGTAATTGTGTGAAGTGGCGATTGTAAGCCAAATATGTATCTCTTTCCATTATGTATTACATGGGTTGTGTGAAGATTACCTCACTTGCGACATTGCTTTCAATGCGGTTATGCCTCTAAGTCGTGCTTCGACACGTGGGAGATATAGCCGCATCGAGGGCATTAGAAGTTGGTAATCAGAGCCTTCCCCGACCTTAGGAGCCCCATTGCTTGATCGTTTTAGCGGCCGAGTTGTGTCTAGAAAAATGTTTTGAGTCATTTAGGAATTATATATCGGAGAGTTTAGCAATTCTTTTTACTCCCCAGTCTCCTCATCGCTCTGGTAAGGCATCCTGACGTAGAGTTTTGACTCTTCTCTTCTCAAATTTCACTAAAAAAAATTTAGGATCACGCGGGTATCTTGGAATCGTTCCGATGGTTTTATGATGAGAACATTGTCTTGGTGCCTCCTGTCAGGGGTTTTGTGGAAGTGTCCCGGGGAGTTGAGCTCTGAGGTGTTGTCGTCATAATTTTATCGTTGCAGTTCTGGAATACCTGAGTTTAGTACGCCGACATCGAAAATCGCTTTTATGCAGTTCTTTGGTGAGATAACCTCGACGCCACCCTGTACTGGGGCGGGAGTTCGGGATTATCGCCATAACTTGTATAACGGATGCTTTTCGAAGGTTGAGGTAGATGGTTTCCGAAGTTTTTCTCGGTTATGTGTTGAAGGATGGATACAGCTGGATGTAGGATTTGCTAGTTTGGGTGAGATATTATGCTTCCCCTGTATCCCCAACACCTGATTGCATAACCGGAAAGGTTCGGGAGTTTCATAGGTGGGAATTCAAGTAGCTCTTAGGATATCTTTCCGACAGATGTATGATATGAAATTGGGGTTCGACGTCTAGTGGTCCGCCTATTCACGGTCGGTTTTACAGTGGTCTCGTTGTGTCTTAAAGAGTCCTTGGCTATGCCGACTCGGGGACGCTTCGTATGTCATGTGCACTGCCTTGTACATGATGGTGCTGTACGATCGAGCCCGTGTAGGCCCCACCACGAAACCTTTGGACGAAATCTCTATCATATGTTTGTTCCAGCTTATTCTGCAAGCCAATCCTTTGTTTTGTTTTGAGTTGTGGTATTCGAGTTGCTTCGATGTCAAGTGTTGATTCCATACCTTCCCCAAATGGTGTTCTCATACTCCGATGTGGATACCAATCCTTCTTGATCATCAAGATTGTCTTATCAATCCTTTTCACCGGTGTGTTTCTCCTTAAGTGGATCCGTTCACTTCAACATTCGCAAGATCAATTATCACTTCTTCTCAACGGTGTTTGTTTCATCCGTCTCTAAGTTGCCTTTGTTTTTTTTTCCCCCCCCCCCCCCCCTTGTTTCTCCTAGGACTCGTATTTCTTTATCGAGTATCCATCTTATTGATGTGAAGTCTCTCCATTTCTTCTCCATCAATGTTCTTACCCGGTGATGCTCATGAAGATTTTAACGAAGTTTCTAGTTCACCATTATTCATTCTTTTCTTCTCCGGTGGAACCCATTCAAGCTTTCGGGGTTGATCATATTATTTTCCATATTTTAATGCTTTCTCATGCCGGTACAATTCTTAATCGTTCACCTCTCGCTATTCTATTGTCTCGGAGTGCTCAAGATATCTCAGAAGGCTCGTTTTTTTCATTCAAGATCAGTTCAATCTATTTCGAGGTTGTTATCTGTTTCAAGTCATTTAATTCAATCGGTGCAATATCTTTCAAGTAATCATTCCAACGGTGTTTATTTTGAGTGGGCCCTAACCCACAGGTCTTTTCCCAGGATCTTACTTGACTCTTCTTATTTCTTGGAGATATCCTCAAATTTCTTTTCAAAGTTTGACGTAAGAATGAATGATCATCAGTCAAATGTATTTCTCCAAGATCTTTCAAATTCTTTTCATCGTTGGCTCAACCTCTTCGTTTTGATTCTTCCGGAGTGTCTAAATAATTCATGGTGGTGTTTCTCGTCGTCATTCTCGGAGATTTGAAGTCCGAAGGAGAGTTTCTCTCAAATCTTGGCTCGTTCTCTCAGAGATTCGTCATTCCAGCTTGTTGCCATCCTCTCATAATTGTTTTGATCGTGAGAATTCTTTTCACCCAGCCGGAGTAATTCAGGAGACTTTCTAGTTTGTTTCTCCGGAGCCCATCATTTCAGAAGATTTATTAATTCTCAGCCTTCAGTTATCATTCTCAAATCCTACCGGTGCATCGTTCAAGAGATCTCTAATCGGCTCGTGATCTCTTCGTTCTCATGGGTCTAAATTCTCTCAAGCATCTTCATTCATTTGCTAAGTCTTCCCGGTGTCTTCCTTATCTTTTCTTTGTTCATTTTTAATTCTTATGGTGGTTCTTCCAAGATTCTTCTTCCTTCGTTTATCATATCAATGCATTCGTGCTTTCCAAATTCTACCGGTGGATCGTTGAAGACCTTCTCAAGTTGAGCTATATCTATCTTCATCCTTACTACGAGAATAAGTAGTATGCCAAATCCGTTGCTTGTCATCGATTTAAATTGGTGAAGGATATGCATAACATAATTCTTACTCTTGTTTCATCCTTATGTTAATCTTTTCTTCCGGAGTTTGTTCACGATGATTAAATTCTTGGGTTCAAGTGCTCATCCTTCTTTCCCGGAGTTCCAGGCTCTAATTATCACGGAGATCCATCTAAATCATTGCAAGGATTCACCTTGTGTTTTCAATTTCTCTTTGTTGCTATTCTTTTCTTACCGGAGTTTCTTCATGGAGGCTATACATGATGGTTCATCAAGGATTTAATTTCCTTCTCGCAGTGTTCTTTAAGATTCTTTTCAGAGGAGCTCAAGCATTCTTCATTTTGCAATCCGGAGTGCATTTCTTTCTACCGTATCTTTGGAAGTGGTATTATGCCATTCTTGATAATTTGAGTTCATGTTTCATAATTCACATGTTATTAAGAATGAGGTATTTTAAATCCATCAATCTCGTCATTGGAGTTACCTTGGGTTATAGTCCACCTAATGTTTTCCCTAAGGATTGTGGCTATTATGGTGCTTATAAATGACCCAAGTTCTTCTTTTATCCTCCCGGTGATATAGCTTTCTCGTCTCCTTGTTCTTATAAATACAATTCTTTTTCCCGTGAGTGGCAGGTTGTCACGTCATAATTTGAGATGTATTCCATAAGACCATATCAAGATTATTCTTTTAGTTGTTGGTTTTCCAACAATTCCGTTCTAGCATGTGTTGTAAGCGTGCTCTCGTTTTCCCCTTCGTTCATTCCATTCTTACTTTTGTTCCGGAGGCATTGTGTTGCTGCTCTTTTCAACCCATCATCTTGTTTCGTCAAAGATCATGTTCTTTTCATGCTTATCCATTTAACCGGAGTGTCGTGCCCCTTTTAAAGTTCTTTATACTTATCTAGTCTTGCATCTCTTTTCAATCGGAGTGCTGCCCAAAGTTGTTCTTCTTTGTTTCCTCTTTGCTAATGGAGTGCTTTCAACTTCATTTATCTCTGTTGTATTCTTTTCTCGATATGGCTCAACATTTCCAAGGTTCTTTGGTTTCACTCATTTTTCAAAGAAGCAACTTAGTTTTACCTCTTCTCTTTCTCTTCCGTATGTCCCTCCGGTGCCATTCTAGATCTCGGGACGAGATCCTCTCATAGTGGTGGAGTGTTGTAACGCCCCGAGACCGATGTGCCAGTTGTCGTCCAGTTATTCGCCGTCGTTGCCATGTCATTCGCTTGCTGTTGCATCTTGTCATGTCATCATGTGCATTGCATCATCATGTTTTCAAAACTTGCATCCGTCCGGGTCTCCCCGTTCCTTCCATTGTCCGTTCTGAGTCCAACCACACTTGCACGCGCCTGCGGCATGTCCGAAATAGTATTTTATAACTGGCTAGAAAATGTTCTTGGAATGGTTTGAAAGTTGGCGTGTGGTCTTGTTATAGTGTAGATAGACCGCCTGTCAAGTTTCATCGCATTCGGAGTTCGTTTGATAGCTCAACCATTAAACTATAGCGGCAATATAGCCGGTCAAACGTCGGATGTTTTCGGTCTCCGGAAACAGTTGCCGGGCTGCACTCCTCTCCTCTCATCTCAGTCCAACCCATTTTTCACAACCCATCTGCAGCCCACCTAAACCCCCTCCGTTCCGGACCGTCAGATCGCGATCGGAGGCTCTAAAAACCCCTCCTAACCCCTCAAACCCTAACCCTGCCTATATAAGGAAACCCCTCCTTCCAAATCTGGTCATTCCTTCCCCTCCACCTTCAATTCTGCGCCCCTAATCATCAGCGCTGTCGACCACCTCCATTTCTGTGCCGGCCGAAGCCCCCTCCACCATTTGGCGCTTCTCCACTAGCTGGCGCCGCCGAAACCACCGGCCTCCACCTCTCCCAAGCCGCCACGTGTCCTAGCCCCGCGCCCTCCACTGCGAGGCCCGCCGCAGCCCGCGGGAAGCCCGCCCAGGCCCGCACGGCCGAGCCGCTCAGTCGCTGGCCCGTGCTCCCCGTTCCCTTGCTATCGACCTGGATCGAGGGGAGGAGTCCCTCGACCCCGACCTCGCCGTTTCGCTCCTTCCCGCCGACTCGCCGGAGTCGCTGCCGGCTGTGACGCCCGGGTATTTGAGCTACAGTAAACCTCTATTAATGATGCCACGTCACGATGGTTACTGTTGCTAATCTCGTGTTAGTTCGAAACCGATTCAAATTCAAATTCAAAATCGAGTCAAACGGTAAATTCTTCAAACGTTAAAACTAAAATGTTCAAAATGGGACAAATAAATCCTAAGTCCAAATGGTGGAGGAACCACATTTTAGTAAAAAGATTTAAAGCACTAAAATGATTTAAACAGTAGCTAAACAACTATTTAAACGACTTTGGTATTTTATAAAATACTAGACTAGTTTTATCAGGGTAAAACTTTTTATAGTAGTGGATTGTTCTGAAACATTATTTTAGGGGCTATACATATATTTGTCTAAAATTAAAATTAATGTGTAACTAAAATAAAACAAAAAAGGATAAATATGAAAAGGTAAAAAAAGGAAAGGAATAAAACAACCCTCCCCCACTGGGCCACTCGGCCCAGCTGCTAGCTAGGCCAAACCCCAGGCCGGCCCCCCCCCCGCCCACTAACCCCCCCCCCCCCCCCCCCCCGAAACCCTAGCGGCCCCTCCCCACTTCCCCCACGATTCCCCCCCCCCACGACCTCTCCCACTCCCCATTCTGGATCGGGTCGGGGCACCCGACGCCCTGGTCGCCTGATGCCCCGGCACGTCCCCGCCGTCCTCCTCGCCTCCCCCTCTCCCGATCTGTGAGCTCCGACGCCGCGCTCAACCCGCCGTACGCCGCCGCCTTGTCCTCGATTCACCGCCGCCCGGAGCCAGCGCAGCCGCCCGAGGACCTCGCCAGACCTCCTCGCCGGTCGGCCTCCTCCACGACGCATCTCCTCCGTGATCCTCCTCGACCCCCGCTGCCTAACCCCTACTACCCCAGTGAGCTCCCTCCTCTCCCCTCTCCCCTGCACGCCCAGCCCCTCCCCCCGTGCTCAGCTCCGTCGCTCGCTGCTGCCCGTGGACGGCCGCAACCGGCCAACCCCGCGGCGCCCCGCTCACGCGTCTCGCTCCGCGCCCCACCTTCAGCCTCCTTCCCGCCGCCGCACAAACCGCGCCTGACCCGCTTCCTGTCGCACGCCGTTGGCATTCGGCCGTGCTCCCGTGCATCCCTCGACGCCGCTGCCGTCGCTGCCTCCTGGTGCTTCTGCCGCCTCCCCGCACCGTCTGTCGTGATCCCGCCCCTGGCCTTATCTCCGGCCGTCGCGCCCACCTGCTGCTCTGCCTAGCCCCGCGCCCGTCTGTCCGCTGTTTGGCCGCATCGGCGGTCGTCCTCATCGGCCCCTCCCGCGGCCTCTACCCGCCGACCAGCACCAGCCGCTCCTGCTATGGCCATGGCCATGCCCCTGGGCGTGCGCCCATGCGGGCTACGCTCGCACCCCAGGAGGCTTCGCCCGAACCCGCGCGCTCGTTAAAGCCCCAGGGGCCTATGACAACGGGCCCCACGCCCACCTGTTTACAAAAAAACAATTTATACTAATAAAAATAATTAATTAATTAGTTAAACAATAAATTATCTTAATTAATTAAGCTTAATTAGGGTGACCACTTAGTTTAGGTAACTAAACGGTTAGAGTAGACTAAAACAGTCAATGGCACCTGGGCCCCACTACCCAGGTTTGACCAGTCAACAGATGACTAGTCAACTGCTGACTGGACATTTGACTGGGTCAACCTAGTCCCCAGGCCCCACATGTCATTGACTATGGCTAGCCCTCAGTGGGTATAAAAGGTATATCCTGTTTTATTTCGAATTAATTTAAATAATTAATTAAATTTCAGAAATTAATAAAATCTTAAGAAAATTATAGAAAATTAACCGTAACTCCGATGGAAAAAGTTTGTACATGAAAGTTGCTCAGAACGACGAGACGAATCCGAACACGCGGCCCGTTCGTCCTCCACACATCCCTAGCATAGCGAACACACAACTTTCCCCTTCCGGTTCATCTGTCCGAAAACGCAAAACACTGGGGATATTTTCCCGGATGTTTTCCCCCTTCACCGGTACCACCTCGTACCGCGTTAGGGCACCCCTAGCACCGATACTTGTCATGTCTTGCATCGCTATGCATCTGTTTGCTTAATATTTATTGTTTCTTCCCCCTCTTCTCTCGCTAGACACCGAGACCGACGCCGCTGCTACCCAGTACGACTACGGTGTTGACGACCCCTCTCTCGTGCCAGAGCAACCAGGCAAGCCCCCCCTTTGATCACCAGATATCGCCTACTCTTCTCTATACTGCTTGCATTAGAGTAGTGTAGCATGTTAATGCTTTCCGTTATTCCTATCCTGATGCATAGCCTATCCTTGCTAATACTGTTGTTACCATTACCTGCTATCCTACTGCTTAGTATAGGATGTTAGTGTTCCATCAGTGGCCCTACACTCTTGTCCGTCTGCCATGCTATACTACTGGGCCGTGATCACTTCGGGAGATGACCACGGGCATATACAATATACTTTACACAGTTACCTTACCTGTGATACTGTTCGGAAATGGGGGCTGAAGGGGCAGGTGGCTCCATCCTGGTAGAGGTGGGCCTGGGTTCCCGACGGCCCCCGACTGTTACTTTGAGGCGGAGCGACAGGGCAGGTTGAGACCACCTAGGAGAGAGGTGGGCCTGGCCCTGGTCGGCGTTCGCAGATACTTAACACGTTTAACGAGATCTTGGTATTTGATCTGAGTCTGGCTACTGGCCTATACGCACTAACCATCTACGCGGGGACAGTTATGGGCACTCGACGTCGTGGTATCAACCGAAGCCT
Source organism: Triticum urartu (assembly GCF_003073215.2). Lineage (NCBI taxonomy): Eukaryota > Viridiplantae > Streptophyta > Magnoliopsida > Poales > Poaceae > Triticum > Triticum urartu. The sequence continues at coordinate 398,207,122 of NC_053023.1, read as the reverse complement.
TCGTGACGTCAGCGACTGAGTGGCGCGCGCCAGATTGGACTGGAACGCCTACTAGGCTACGTCTGCTTCCGGCCGCGTTCACAACGTGCAGGTGTGCAAAGGGCGATGGGCCCAGACCCCTACGCCATAGGATTTAGACCGGCGTGCTGACCTCTTTGTTGTGCCTAGGTAGGGCTGCGACGTGTTGATCTTCCGAGGCCGGGCATGACCCAGGAAAGTGTGTCCGGCCAAATGGGATCGAGTGTGTTGGGTTATGTGGTGCACCCCTGCAGGGAAGTTAATCTATTCGAATAGCCGTGATCTTCGGTAACAGGACGACCTGGAGTTGTACCTTGACCTTATGACAACTAGAACCGGATACTTAATAAAACACACCCTTTCAAGTGCCAGATACAACCGGTGATCGCTCTCTCACAGGGCGACGAGGGGAGGATCATCGGTTAGGATTATGCTATGCGATGCTACTTGGAGGACTTTAGTCTACTCTCTTCTACATGCTGCAAGACGGAGGCTGCCAGAAGCGTAGTCTTTGAAAGGACTAGCTATCCCCCCTTATCCCGGCTTTCTGCAGTTCAGTCCACATATAATAGCCTTATTCCAGTTGATACGAATGCATACATATGTAGTGTAGCTCCTTGCTTGCGAGTACTTTGGATGAGTACTCACGGTTGCTTTCTCCCTCTTTCCCCCTATCCCTTCTACCTGGTTGTCGCAACCTGATGTTGGAGCCCAGGAGTCAGACGCCACCTTCGACGACGACTCCTACTACACCGGAGGTGCCTACTACTACGTGCTACCCGCTGACGACGACCAGGAGTAGTTAGGAGGATCCCAGGCAGGAGGCCTGCGCCTCTTTCGATCTGTATCCCAGTTTGTGCTAGCCTTCTTAAGGCAAACTTGTTTAACTTATGTCTGTACTCAGATATTGTTGCTTCCGCTCACTCGTCTATGATCGAGCTCTTGTATTCGAGCCTTCGAGGCCCGTGGCTTGTAATATGATGCTTGTATGACTTATTTTATTTGTAGAGTTGTGTTGTGATATCTTCCCGTGAGTCCCTGATCTTGATCGTACACGTTTGCGTGTATGATTAGTGTACAGTCAAATCGGGGGCATCACACCGGCGATCAACTCCGGTCAGATCAGCACTGCTGCCTCGCCTCCCCGTCGCCCTCTCCTTCTCTTTTTAGTGCTCACTTCTCTCTCTCCCTTCCCCTGCAGAGCCGTCCTGGACGAGTCCCACCTCGCGCAGATCCTCGCGTTTCGTCGTGCCGCCGCATGGAGTTCACCGGAGCTCGCGACCCCCGCCGTTCTTCGCCCGGATCTGTGCCGCCCTCGCTGTCCTTGCCCACATCCGGTCAGATCCGGTGCCCGGGGGCCGGATCCACCCATTCCCGTCGCCAGCCGGGCCCATCTCCGCCGCCTGCCGCCGTCCCCTCGCCGGAATCCGTCGGTCACCGCCGTGTCGTTCCTCCTCTGCTTCCCGCTCGCTCCTTCGTTGACTGGACGCCCCAGGCCAACACCACCCCTCTCCACCGGCCTGCTCGACCACGCCCCCTGGGCCGCCTCCACCGACCTGGGCTGAGCCCAGCTAGGTGAGCAGCGGAACGCAGCGTCAAGCCCCAACCGCAGGCCCAGCGCGCCTAAGCCGGCCTGCCAGCTAGGCCGCCGCCAGCTTCCCTCGCAGACCGGGCCAAGGCCCATGGTGAGAACACCCCCCAGCGCGCCTTTTTTTTCATTTTCTTTTCTTCTGTTGGGCCTGCTCCAGTGTTACTTTCGGCATGTGTAGGTTTTTTTCCAGTTCTGCGACTTTATCTTTTATCCAGAGTTTACAGATTTTGCAGAAAACCCCCTCATGTTCATGCATTTAATAACTCACTAACCGTGCATCGGATTAAAATGTTTTATATATGAAACTTGCTCAGAATTATGTCTAGTTTAATAATATGTCATTTTCATCCATGTTTAAAATGCTGTTTGGTTAAATTTGATCCTATGCCATGCAAAAATGATTTAATTCATAACTATTCAACCGTATCTCCGAATTAAATAATCTTTATATGTAAATGGGGTAGAATTTTGCCTAGTTTAACATGGTGGCATCATCTTGCATGTTTAACAACTCTAAATAATGTTTAGGGCAGAACAGTACCGAACCTAATATATGCACATGAGAAGTTTCCGGATTTGTTGTTCATTGCTTCCGGCCTCATTTAACCTTGACTAGTTAGGTAGTTTTACTTTGCTTCACCCTCTTGCCTTGTTTGACAACATTTAATATTGCTGGGTACATAAACGAGATCGAACAAAATAACTTGAATGTGGTGTTTCGTCAATATGCAACCCGTTGCATATTGAGCTCCACTTAATTTGTAGGATTGTTTGTGCGCTTTGCCATGCCATGCATATTTTAACCGGACATGCATCATACCTGTTTGCGCATCATGCCATATTATGTGTTGGTTGTTTACTATGTTGTGTGCTTCTTTCCGATGTTGCTTCTTCGGGTTGGTTCTATTAACGTCGTGATTGTGAGGACCCGTTCGACTACGTCCGTTTGTCATCTTCATGGACTCGTTCTTCTTCCTTGCGGGATTTCAGGAAAGATGATCATACCCTCGAAATCACTACTATCTTTGCTATGCTAGTTTGCTCGCTCTTTTTCTATGCCTATGCTGCGATACCTACCACTTGCTTATCATGCCTCCCATATTGTTGAACCAAGCCTCTAACCCACCTTGTCCTAGCAAACCGTTGATTGGCTATGTTACCGCTTTGCTCAGCCCCTCTTATAGCGTTGTTAGTTGCAGGTGAAGATTGAAGTTTTGTTCCTTGTTGGAACATGGAGATGTTGTTCCTTGTTGGAACAAGTTTACTTGTTGGGATATCACAATATATCTTATTTAATTAATGCATCTATATACTTGGTAAAGGGTGGAAGGCTCAGCCTTATGCCTGGTGTTTTGTTCCACTCTTGCCGCCCTAGTTTCTGTCATATCGGTGTTATGTTCCCGGATTTTGCGTTCCTTATGCGGTTGGGTTATTATGGGAACCCCTTGACAGTTCGCCTTAAGTAAAGCTCCTCCAGCAATGCCCAACATTGGTTTTACCATTTGGCACCTAGCCTTTTCTTTTCCCTTGGGAGTCGCGCTCCTGAGGGTCATCATTATTTTACCCCCCTGGGCCAGTGCTCCTCTGAGTGTTGGTCCAACTTGTCAGCCGCCGGTGGCCACCAGGGGCAACTCTGGGCTCGCCTACTGGAAGTTTGGACGATCTGGTGTGCCCTGAGAAAGAGATATGTGAAGCTCCTATCGGGATTTGTCGGCACATTCAGGCGGTGTTGCTGGTTTAGTTTTACCCTGTCGAAATGTCTTGTTGTACCGGGATATCGAGTCTGATCGGAATGTCTCGGGAGGAGGTCTATTCCTTCGTTGACCATGAGAGCTTGTGATGGGCTAAGTTGGGACACCCCTGCAGGGATTTGAACTTTCGAAAGCCGTGCCCGTGGTTATGTGCAGATGGGAATTTGCTAATGTCCGGTTGTAGAAAACCTGAAGTTGACCTTAATTAAAATGCATCAACCGCGTGTGTAACCGTGATGGTCTCTTTCCGGCGGAGTCCGGGAAGTGAACACGGTGTTGGAGTTATGCTTGACGTAGGTTGTTTTAGGATCACTTCTTGATCATACTTTTATCGACCGTGCTTTGCCTTCTCTTCTCGCTCTCTTTTGCGAATAGGTTAGCCACCATATATGCTAGCCGCTTGCTGCAGCTCCACCTCGTACCTTTTACCTTACCCATAAGCTTAAATAGTCTTGATCGCGAGGGTTCGAGATTGCTGAGTCCCCGTGGCTCACAGATACTTCCAAACCAGCTTGCAGGTGCCGATGAGTCCGTGCAGACGACGCAACCAAGCTCAGGAGGAGCTCGATGAAGATCTTGTCCTTTGTGTTGTTTTGATCTAGTTGATCAGTAGTGGAGCCTAGTTGGGGTCGATCGGGGACCTTGTCGCTTTTGGGGTTCTTCTTTTATTTTGGTTCCGTAGCCGGACCTTGATTGTATTTGGTTGATGTAATGCTTTATTCTTGTAATTGTGTGAAGTGGCGATTGTAAGCCAACTATGTATCTCTTTCCCTTATGTATTACATGGGTTGTGTGAAGATTACCTCACTTGCGACATTGCTTTCAATGCGGTTATGCCTCTAAGTCGTGCTTCGACACGTGGGAGATATAGCCGCATCGAGGGCGTTACACTGAGGCCCGAACTGCAAGATAGATGCGGTGGATATTTTCTCAGTGGAAAAAGATAGCATACCCTTACTATTGAAATGTTTTGGATCACTTACGACTCATTGGAGGGCTGATCCCCCCGCGGACTCTGTGTGGCAGAAGCACCCCCCAAGGCAGGACCCTCAGTGGGAGACCTCTTCTGCCGTTTGGAGGCTTCGGCTTCCGGATCCTCGGAGGTAGTCCTTTTCCTCCCCCGATCATCCTCCTTCGTGGAGACGCTCGTTCCCTCGGTTGGAGTGGATAGTGATGGGGGCCCGCGTCCGCCCGTATTATCTCCCTCGGTATCTCCCTTCAAGGGCTCCGGGCAAGGTGCGACCTCGAGCATCTTCTCCAATATCGGATTTTCCAAACCCTCAGGGAGGAGGGCCGAACACCGAATCATCTTTGCCTTTGTTAGCCAGTCCTGGTCAAAAAGTGAACTCTCAAAAATAGCTTCGAATAAAAGACAGCGTGTTCGGCTAGAGGATTTCTTACTTGTTCGGCGACGCGGTTACTGCTCAGGCCCACGCCCTCGGTGATATCCAGACATTCCACTTGAGGTCCGAAGAAAGACTTGTACATCTCCTCGTGCGTCAGGCCGAGGAAACTTTGAACGGCACGTGGCGACTCTGGGTTGAATTCCCACAAGCGTAGGGGCCGGCGTTTGCAAGGCTGGACTTGACGAACCAGCATAACTTGTATTACCACAAGCAAATTAAAATCTCCCTCGAAGAGATCTCGGATGCGGCTTTGCAGTACAGGCACGTCCTTGGCTGGACCCCAACTCAAACCCCTGCTAATCCATGACATCAGTTGTGGTGGGGGGCCCGGGCGGAAAGCGGGGGCAGCCGCCCACTTGGCACTTCTGGGAGCCGTGACGTAAAACCACTCTCGTTGCCATAATTCGGACATCTCTGGAAAGGAACCTTTCGGCCATGGAGCTCCTGCCATCTTGCCTATTGATGCACCTCCGCACGCTGCATGTTGCCCCTCGATCATCTTCGGTTGTACTTCAAAGGTCTTGAGCCACAGGCTGAAGTGAGGGGTCACACGGAGGAAGGCCTCACACATGACAATAAATGTCGTGATGTGGAGAAAGGAGTGTAGAGCTAGATCGTGGAAATCTAGCCCGTAATAGAACATCAAGCACTTGACGAAAGGATCCAGAGTGAGGCCTAGACCTCTGAGGAAGTGGGAGACGAACACAACGTTCTCGTTGGGTTCGGGAGTAGGGACGACCTGCCCTTGAGCAGGCAGCCGATGCAAAACCTCGGCGGTCAGGTATCTGGCCTCCCTCAACTTCTTAATGTCCTCTTCCATCACGGAGGAGGGCATCCATCGGCCTTGAAGGCTGGATCCGGACATGATTGAGGATCTGGAGCACCTAACATGGGCTTTGGGTGTTAGAACTCGAGGCAGAGGAAGGGTTTGATTGAGCATGAGAGAGAAAAAGCAAAAACCCATCCCTTTATAAAGAAGGTGAATATCAAGCGTCCTCTCCGTAGCCGTTTAGGACTTGCCTATAATCTAGGAGTCCTAGACACGGTTGGGTTACCCACGCCCGTAGTGATGAGAATCCCGTAATTGGGGGAACACGATCTCCGCTTCGGCAAGACGTGTCAGGAAACTGCCTCGCGTTATGTGTGGATTTGTTTGAAAGAAACGGTTCGAATAATCACCGGTCTGTGACGTAACGTCATGCTGCCAAAATAAGCCAGCAAATTAGTTCTGCGAAAAAATTATTCTCTCTACGGTGAAATGTGGAACTTATTTTGCAGGGTCGGACACTATCCTCGTATTCAAATTCTTCTATGATATATTCGGAGAAGGAACCCGCCTTGCAATGCCGAAGACAACTGCGCGCCGGACTCATTGTCATTGAAGCCTGTTTCAGGGGCTACTGTGGGAGTCCTGGATTAGGGGGTCTCCGGACAGCCGGACTATCTCCCTTGGCCAGACTGTTAGACTATGAAGATACAATATTGAAAACTTCGTCTCGTGTCCGGATGGGACTCTACTTGGCGTGGAAGGCAAGCTAGGCAATACGTATATGGATATCTCCTATTTTGTAACCGACCTTGTGTAACCCTAACCCTCTCCGGTGTCTATATAAACCGAAGGGTTTTAGTCCGTAGGACAACAATCACAACATACAATCATACCGTAGGCTAGCTTCTAGGGTTTAGCCTCCACGATCTCGTGGTAGATCTACTCTTGCAACACCCATATCATCAATATTAATCAAGCAGGACGTAGGGTTTTACCTCCATCAAGAGGGCCCGAACCTGGGTAAAACTTCATGACCCTTGCCTCCTGTTACCATCCGGCCTAGACGCACAGTTCGGGACCCCCTACCCGAGATCCGCCGGTTTTGACACCGACAGCGAGCCTCATTCTGGTACTCCGGGAGTTCCTTCCTATTAAGGTAGGCCAAGAAGATTTCGGCCCATGGGGCAATGACTGCCGTGATTAGATGGTACGACGGTGTTATTTCGGCGGCTAAGCCCCCGATGATATCGTTGAGTTCGGAGGCTGGGGTTTTGTTCGGATCCGGACTGGTGTTACCGCTCTCCCCTTGCCACACCACGGATGGCTTAAAGAGCCTTTCCAGAAAGATATTAGGTGGGACGGGGTCGTGCTTGGCGCCAATGCGAGCGAGGACATCTACCGGTTGATTGCTTTCTCGAGCCATGTGATGAAACTCAAGCCCCTTGAATCGAGCCAACATTTTTAGGACGGTGTTGCGGTAAGCCTCCATCTTCGGATCTTTCCCATCAAAATCTCCATTTATTTGAGATATTGCGAGGTTTGAGTCCCTGCGCACTTCCAGGCGTTGTATGCCCATAGAGACAGCCATCCGGAGACCATGTAATAAGGCCTCGTATTCGGCTATGTTGTTGGAGTCTGTGTATAATATTTGGAGTACGTATTGGACTACGTCTCCAGTTGGGGACGTTAAAACGACACCCGCTCCTAGTCCTGCTAGCATTTTGGCACCATGGAAATACATAAACCAGTTGGAATATGTGCCGTACTCTTTAGGGAGTTCGACCTCTGTCCATTCGGCGACGAAGTCCGCCAGCACTTGGGATTTGATGGCTCGGCGTGGTTTGTATGTTATGTCGAATAGAAGGAGCTCAATGGCCCATTTGGCTATCCGGGCCGTAGCATCACAGTTGTTTATTATATCATTGAGTGGTACTTCGGAAGCCGCCATGATAGAACATTCTTGGAAGTCGTGTCGTAGCTTCCGGGATGCCATGAAGACCGCGTATGCTATCTTTTGATAATGAGGGTACTGGGATTTGCATGGTGTGAGGATGGTGGATACATAATACACCGGCTTCTGAAGTGGGTATTTGTGTCTGTCCTGCTCTTGTTCCACGACGAGCACGGCGCTCACCACCTTGTGTGTTGCCGATATGTATAGTAACATGGGTTCGCCGACGTTTGGTGCGGCCAGGATTGGGTTGCTCGCCAGAAGGGTTTTTATTTCTTCCAGTCCGACTGTTGCCGCATCCACCCACTCGAAGTTTTGGTGCGCCGGAGGAGGCGATAAAATGGCAATGCTTTTCCCCCGATCTGGAGATAAAGCGGCTTAACGCTGCCACACACCCTCAAGTTTTTGGACCTGTTTAAGGTCTATTCGTGTGGCTAATTGTGACAAGGATCGGATTTTGGCTGGATTTGCTTCAATTCCTCTATTGGAAACGATGAAGCCCAGCAACTTTCCAGCAGGAACGTCAAAAACACACTTTTAAGGATTGAGCTTTATGTCATATGCACGGAGGTTGTCGAATGTAAGACATAAATCGTCTATTAGTGAGTCGACGTGGCTAGTTTTAATGACAATGTCGTCCACATATGCTTCAGCTGTCTTGTCGATCTGTTTCTCCAGGCATGTTTGAATCATGCGTTGGTAGGTGGCCCCTGAGTTTTCGAGCCCGAAGGGCATGGTGTTGAAGCAGAATGGTCCGCATGGGGTAATGAATGCCGTTGCGGCTTGATCGTACTCCTTCATTTTGATTTGATGATATCTAGAATGTGCATTGAAGAAGCATAATGAATCGTGTCCTACGGTGGCATCGATAATCTGGTCGATGCGGGGGAGGGGGAAGGGATCCTTAGGGAAGGCCTTATTGAGGTCTTAATCAACGCACAGGCGCGAGGATTTATCCTTCTTTGGGACCATCACCAAGTTTGCTAGCCAGTCTGGGTGTTTATTTATCTAATGAATCCAGCCTCGATTAGCTTGGCTAGCTCCTCCCTCATCGCTTGACGTTTAGGTTTGGAAAAATGCCGCAGTGTTTGTTTGGCCGGTTTAAATCCCTTCAATATGCTGAGGCTGTGTTCGGCCAATCTGCATGGGATTCTTGGCATATCAGAAGGGTGCCAGGCAAATATTGTTGGGGAACGCAGTAATTTCAAAAAAATTCCTACGCACACGCAAGATCATGGTGATGCATAGCAACGAGAGGGGAGAGTGTAGTCTACGTACCCACGCAGACCGACTGCGGAAGCGTTGACGCAACGTAGAGGAAGTAGTCATACGGCTTCCCGATCCGACCGATCCAAGCACCGTGACTCTAGCACCTCCGAGTTCTTAGCACACGTACAGCTCGATGACGATCCCCGGGCTCCGATCCAGCAAAGCGTCGGGGAGGAGTTCCGTCAGCACGACGGCGTGGTGACGATCTTGATGTTCTACTGTCGCAGGGCTTCGCCTAAGCACCGCTACAATATGATCGAGGTGGAATATGGTGGCAGGAGGTACCGCACACGGCTAAGGAACAATCTCAAGGATCAACTTGTGTGTCTAGAGGTGCCCCCCTACCTCCGTATATAAAGGATCCAAGGGGAGGGGCTGGCCGGCCAAGGGAGGCGCGCCAGGATAGTCCTACTCCCTCTGGGAGTAGGATTCCCCCCCAATCCTAGTTGGAATAGGACTCCTTGAGGGGGGAAAGAGAGAGAGGGGGGCCGGCCACCTCTCCTAGTCCTAATAGGACTAGGGAAGGGGGGGAGGCGCGCGGCCACCTTGGGCTGCCCCTTTCTCCTTTCCACTAAAGCCCACTAAGGCCCATATAGCTCCCGGGGGGTTCCGGTAACCTCCCGGTACTCCGGTAAAATCCCGATTTCACCCGGAACACTTACGATATCCAAACATAGGCTTCCAATATATCAATCTTTATGTCTCGACCATTTCGAGACTCCTCGTCATGTCCATGATCATATCCGGGACTCCGAACAATCCTCGGTATATCAAAATGCATAAACTCATAATAACTGTCATCGTAACATTAAGCGTGCGGACCCTACGGTTCGAGAACAATGTAGACATGACCGAGACACGTCTCCGGTCAATAACCAATAGCAAGACCTGGATGCCCATATTGGCTCCTACATATTCTACGAAGATCTTTATCGGTCAGACCGCATAACAACATACGTTGTTCCCTTTGTCATTGGTATGTTACTTGCCCGAGATTCGATCGTCGGTATCCAATACCTAGTTCAATCTCGTTACCGGCAAGTCTCTTTACTCGTTCTGTAATACATCATTTCACAACTAACATATTAGTTGTAATGCTTGCAAGGCTTATATGATGTGCATTACCGAGAGGGCCCAGAGATACCTCTCCGACAATCGGAGTGACAAATCCTAATCTCGAAATACGCCAACCCAACATGTACCTTTGGAGACACCTGTAATGCTCCTTTATAATCACCCAGTTACGTTGTGACGTTTGGTAGCACCCAAAGTGTTCCTCCGGCAAACGGGAGTTGCATAATCTCATAGTCATAGGAACATGTATAAGTCATGAAGAAAGCAATAGCAACATACTAAATGATCGGGTGCTAAGCTAATGGATTGGGTCATGTCAATCAGATCATTCAACTAATGTTGTGACCTCGTTAATCAAATAACAACACTTTGCTCATGGTTAGGAAACATAACCATCTTTGATTAACGAGCTAGTCAAGTAGAGGCATACTAGTGACACTCTGTTTGTCTATGTATTCACACATGTATTATGTTTCCGGTTAATACAATTCTAGCATGAATAATAAACATTTATCATGGTATAAGGAAATAAATAATAACTTTATTATTGCCTCTAGGGCATATTTCCTTCAGTCTCCCACTTGCACTAGAGTCAATAATCTATATCACATCGCCATGTGATTTAACATCAATAGTTCACATCTTTATGTGATTGGTTCACATCTCCATGTGACTAACACCCAAAGGGTTTACTAGATTCAATAATCTAGTTCACATCGCTATGTGATTAAGACCCAAAAAGTGATCATGTTTTTCTTGTGAGAGAAGCTTAGTCAACGGGTCTGCCACATTCAGATCCGCATGTATTTTGCAAATTTCTATGTCAACAATGCTCTGCATGGAGCTACTCTAGCTAATTGCTCCCACTTTCAATATGTATCCAGATTGAGACTTAGAGTCATCTGGATCAGTGTCAAAACTTGCATCAACGTAACCCTTTACGACGAACCTTTTGTCACCTCCGTAATCGAGAAGCATATCCTTATTCCAGTAAGGATAATTTTGACCGTTGTCCATTGATCTACTCCTAGATCACTATTGTACTCCCTCTCTTAACACAGTGTATGGTATACAATAGATCTGGTACACAGCATGGCATACTTTATAGAACCTATGACTGAGGCATAGGGAATGACTTTCATTCTCTTTCTATCTTCTGCCGTGGTCGGGCTTTGAGTCTTACTCAACTTCACACCTTGTAACACAGGCAAGAAACTTTTTCTTTGACTGTTCCATTTTGAACTACTTCAAAATCTTGTCAAGGTATGTACTCATTGAAAAATTTATCAAGCGTCTTGATCCATCTCTATTGATCTTGATACTCAATATGTAAGCAGCTTTACCAAGGTCTTTCTTTGAAAAACTCCTTTCACACACTCCTTTATGCTTTGCAGAATAATTCTACATTATTTCCGATCAACAATATGTCATACACATATACTTAACAGAAATGATGTAGTGCTCCCATTCACTTTCTTGTAAATACAGGCTTCACCGCAAGTCTGTATAAAACTATATGCTTTGATCAACTTATCAAATCGTATATTCCAACTCCGAGATTCTTGCACCAGTCCATAGATGGATCGCTGGAGCTTGCATATTTAGTTAACACCTTTAGGATCGACAAAACCTTCTAGTTGCATCGTATACAACTCTTCTTTAGTAAATCCATTAAGGAATGCAGTTTTGTTTATCCATTTGCCAGATTTCATAAAATGCAGCAATTGCTAACATGATTCGGACAGACTTAAGCATAGATACGAGTGAGAAAATCTCATCATAGTCAACACCTTGAACTTGTCGAAAACCTTTTGCGACAATTCTAGCTTTGTAGATAGTAACACTACTATCAGCGTCCGTCTTCCTCTTGAAGATCCATTTATTTTCTATGGCTTGCCGATCATCGGGCAAATCCATCAAAGTTCATACTTTGTTCTCATACATGGATCATATCTCAGATTTCATGGCCTCAAACCATTTCGCGGAATCTGGGCTCATCATCGCTTCCTCATAGTTCGCAAGTTCGTCATGGTCTAGTAACATGACTTCTAGAACAGGATTACCGTACCACTCTGGTGCGGATCTCACTCTGGTTTACCTACGAGATTTGGTAGTAACTTGATCTGAAGTTACATGATCATCATCATTAGCTTCCTCACTAATTGGTGTAGTAGTCACAGGAACAGATTTCTGTGATGAACTACTTTCCAATAAGGGAGCAGGTACAGTTACCTCATCAAGTTCTACTTTCCTCCCACTCACTTCTTTCGAGAGAAACTCCTTCTCTAGAAAGGATCCATTCTTAGCAACGAATGTCTTGCCTTCGGATCTGTGATAGAAGGTGTACCCAACTGTCTCCTTTGGGTATCCTATGAAGACATATTTCTCCGATTTGAGTTTGAGCTTATCGAGATGAAACTTTTTCACATAAGCATCGCAACTCCAAACTTTAAGAAACGACAGCTTAGGTTTCTTGCCAAACCATAGTTCACACGGTGTCGTCTCAACGGATTTAGATGGTGCCCTATTTAACGTGAATGCAGCTGTCTCTAATGCATAACCCCAAAACGATAGTGGTAGATCAGTAAGAGACATCATAGATCGCACCATATCTAATAAAGTACGGTTATGACATTCGGACACACCATTATGCTGTGGTGTTCCAGGTGGCATGAGTTTGTGAAACTATTCCACATTATTTTAATTGAAGACCAAACTCGTAACTCAAATATTTTACTTCTGCGATCATATCGTAGAAACTTTCATTTTTGTTACGATGATTCTCCACTTCACTCTGAAATTCTTTGAACTTTTCAAATGTTTCAGACCTTTGTTTCATCAAGTAGATATACTCATATCTGCTCAAATCATCTGTGAAGATCAAAAAATAATGATACCTATCGCGAGCCTCAATATTCATCGGACCACATACATCAGTATGTATGATTTCCAACAAATCTGTTGCTCGCTCAATCGTTCCGAAGACCAGAGTCTTAGTCATCTTGCCCATGAGGCATGGTTCACAAGCATCAACTGATTCATAATCAAGTGATTCCAAAAGCCCATCAGCATGGAGTTTCTTCATGCGCTTTACACCAATATGACCTAAACGGCAGTGCTACAAATAAGTTGCACTATCATTATTAACTTTGCATCTTTTGGTTTCAATATTATGATTATGTGTATCACTACGATCGAGATCCAACGAACTTTTTTCATTGGGTGTGTAACCATATAAGGTTTTATTCATGTAAACAGAACAACAATTTATTCTCTTACTTAAATGAATAACCGTATTACAATAAACATGATCAAATCTTATTCATGCTCAACGTAAACACCAAATAACACTTATTCAGGTTCAAAACTAATCCCGAAAGTATAGGGAGTGTGCGATGATGATCATATCAATCTTGGAACCACTTCCAACACACATCGTCACTTCACCCTTAACTAGTCTCTGTTCATTCTGCAACTCCCGTTTCGAGTTACTACTCTTAGCAACTGAACTAGCATCAAATACTGAGGGGTTGCTATAAACACTAGTAAAGTACACATCAATAACATGTATATCAAATATACTCATGTTCACTTTGCCATCCTTCTTATCCGCCAATCACTTGGGGTAGTTCCGCTTCCAGTGACCAGTCCCTTTGCAGTAGAAGCACTTAGTCTCAGGCTTAGAATCAGACTTGGGCTTCTTCACTTGAGCAGCAACTTGCTTGCCATTCTTCTTGAAGTTCCCCTTCTTCCCTTTGCCCTTTTCTTGAAACTAGTGGTCTTGTCAACCATCAACACTTGATGTTTTTCTTGATTTCTACCTTCGTTGATTTCAGCATCACGAAGAGCTTTGGAGTTGTTTCCGTTATCCCTTGCATATTATAGTTCATCACGAAGTTCTACTAACTTGGTGATGGTGACTAGAGAATTCTGTCAATCACTATCTTATCTGGAAGATTAACTCCCACTTGATTCAAGCGATTGTAGTACCCAGACAATCTGAGCACATGCTCACTAGTTGAGCAATTCTCCTCCATCTTTTAGCTATAGAACTTGTTGGAGACTTCATATCTCTCAACTCGGGTATTTGCTTGAAATATTAACTTCAACTCCTGGAACATCTCATATGGTCCATGACGTTCAAAACGTCTTTGAAGTCCCGATTCTAAGACATTAAGCATGGTGCACTAAACTATCAAGTAGTCATCATACTGAGCTAGCCAAACATTCATAACGTCTGCATCTGCTCCTGCAATAGGTCTGTCACCTAGCGGTGCATCAAGGACATAATTCTTCTATGCAGCAATGAGGATAAACCTCAGATCATGGATCCAATCCGCATCATTGCTACTAACATCTTTCAACACAATTTTCTCTAGGAACATATCAAAATAAAACACAGGGAAGCAACAACGCGAGCTATTGACCTACAACATAATTTGCAAAATACTACCAGGACTAAGTTCATGATAAATTTAAGTTCAATTAATCATATTACTTAAGAACTCCCACTTAGATAGACATCCCTCTAATCCTCTAAGTGATCACGTGATCCAAATCAACTAAACCATGTCCGATCATCACGTGAGATGGAGTAGTTTCATTGGTGAACATCACTATGTTGATCATATCTACTATATGATTCACGCTCGACCTTTCGGTCTCCGTGTTCCGAGGCCATATCTGTATATGCTTGGCTCGTCAAGTATAACCTGAGTATTCCGCGTGTGCAACTGTTTTGCACCCATTGTATTTGAACGTAGAGCCTATCACACCCGATCATCACGTGGTGTCTCAGCACGAAGAACTTTCGCAACGGTGCATACTCAGGGAGAACACTTCTTGATAATTAGTGAGAGATCATCTTAAAATGCTACCGTCAAACTAAGCAAAAATAAGATGTATAAAAGACAAACATCATATGCAATCAAAATATGTGACATGATATGGCCATCATCATCTTGCTTCTTTGATCTCCATCTCCAAAGTATTGTCATGATCTATATCGTCACCGGCATGACACCATGATCTCCATCATCTTGATCTATATCAATGTGTCATCGCGTGGTCGTCTCGCCAACTATTGCTATCGCATAGCGATAAAGTAAAGCAATTATTTGGCGCTTGCATCTTATGCAATAAAGAGACAACCATAAGGCTTTTGCCAGTTGCCGATAACTTCAACAAAACATGATCATCTCATACAACAACTTATATCTCATCACGTTTTGACCATATCACATCACAACATGCCCTGCAAAAACAAGTTAGACATCCTCTACTTTGTTGTTGCAAGTTTTACGTGGCTGCTACGGGCTTAGCAAGAACCGTTCTTACCTACACATCAAAAACCACAACAATAGTTTGTCAAGTTGGTGCTGTTTTAACCTTCGCAAGGACCGGGCGTAGCCATACTCGGTTCAACTAAAGTTGGAGAAACTGTCACCCGCAAGCCACCTATGTGAAAGCACGTCGGGAGAACCGGTCTCGCGTAAGCGTACGCGTAATGTTGGTCCGGGCCGCTTCATCCAACAATACCGCCGAACCAAAGTATGACATGCTGGTAAGCAGTATGACTTATATCGCCCACAACTCACTTGTGTTCTACTCGTGCAAATAACATCAACACATAAAACCTAGGCTCGGATGCCACTGCTGGGGAACGCAGTAATTTCAAAAAATTTCCTACGCACACGCAAAATCATGGTGATGCATAGCAACGAGAGGGGAGAGTGTTGTCTACGTACCCACGCAGACTGACTGCGGAAGCGTTGACGCAACGTAGAGGAAGTAGTCGTACGTCTTCCCGATGCGACCGATCCAAGCACCGTTACTCCGGCACCTCCGAGTTCTTAGCACACGTACAACTCGATGACGATCCCCGGGCTCCGATCCAGCAAAGCGTCGGGGAGGAGTTCCGTCAGCACGACGGCGTGGTGACGATCTTGATGTTCTACTATCGCAGGGCTTCGCCTAAGCACCGCTACAATATGATCGAGGTGGAATATGGTGGCAGGGGGCACCGCACACGGCTAAGGAACGATCTCAAGGATCAACTTGTGTGTCTAGAGGTGCCCCCCTGCCTCCGTATATAAAGGATCCAAGGGGAGGGGCTGGCCGGCCAAGGGAGGCGCGCCAGGAGAGTCCTACTCCCTCTGGGAGTAGGATTCCCCCCCAATCCTAGTTGGAATAGGACTCCTTGAGGGGGGAAAGAGAGAGAGGGGGGCCGACCACCTCTCCTAGTCCTAATAGGACTAGGGAAGGGGGGAGGCGCGCGGCCACCTTGGGCTGCCCCTTTCTCCTTTCCACTAAAGCCCACTAAGGCCCATATAGCTCCCGGGGGGTTCCGGTAACCTCCCGGTACTCCGGTAAAATCCCGATTTCACCCGGAACACTTCCGATATCCAAACATAGGCTTCCAATATATCAATCTTTATGTCTCGACCATTTCGAGACTCCTCGTCATGTCCATGATCATATCCGGGACTCCGAACAATCTTCGGTACATCAAAATGCATAAACTCATAATAACTGTCATCGTAACGTTAAGCGTGCGGACCCTACGGTTCGAGAACAATGTAGACATGACCGAGACACGTCTCCGGTCAATAACCAATAGCGGGACCTGGATGCCCATATTGGCTCCTACATATTCTACGAAGATCTTTATCGGTCAGACCGCATAACAACATACGTTGTTCCCTTTGTCATCGGTATGTTACTTGCCCGAGATTCGATCGTCGGTATCCAATACCTAGTTCAATCTCGTTACCGGCAAGTCTCTTTACACGTTCCGTAATACATCATTTCACAACTAACATATTAGTTGTAATGCTTGCAAGGCTTATGTGATGTGCATTACCGAGAGGGCCCAGAGATACCTCTTCGACAATCGGAGTGACAAATCCTAATCTCGAAATACGCCAACCCAACATGTACCTTTGGAGACACCTGTAATGCTCCTTTATAATCACCCAGTTACGTTGTGACGTTTGGTAGCACCCAAAGTGTTCCTCCGGCAAACGGGAGTTGCATAATCTCATAGTCATAGGAACATGTATAAGTCATGAAGAAAGCAATAGCAACATACTAAACGATCGGGTGCTAAGCTAATGGAATGGGTCATGTCAATCAGATCATTCAACTAATGATGTGACCTCGTTAATCAAATAAAAACACTTTGTTCATGGTTAGGAAACATAACCATATTTGATTAACGAGCTAGTCAAGTAGAGGCATACTAGTGACACTCTGTTTGTCTATGTATTCACACATGTATTATGTTTCTGGTTAATACAATTCTAGCATGAATAATAAACATTTATCATGATATAAGGAAATAAATAATAACTTTATTATTGCCTCTAGGGCATATTTCCTTCAAATATATCCCAATTTTCACACAGAAATTCTCGTAGCGCGGTGTCGACCGTTGGGTGCAGTTGTGCCCCGATAGATGTTGTCTTCTTGGGTTCCATTGGATGGACTTGGAATTTGACTATTTCTTCTGCTGGTTTGAAGGAGGTGGATTTGGGTCGTTTGTCCAAGATTACGTCGTCCTAATCCATCGTGGAGCGTAATGCGGTTAATTCTTTGGCCACGAGGGTTTAGATAATGCCTCGAGGGCCAGTGATGCGGTTTTGTTTTCGGCGCGGAGTGTTATGTCCGGATCACTAGCGAGAGTGATTATGCCATTGGGCCTAGCATCTTGAGCTTCGTATACCCATAGTGGGGTATAGCCTGGAAGCGCGTAAATGTGTCCCGCCCCAATAGGGCGTGATATCCGCTGTTGAAAGGGGCCACTTGGAAGGTTAGTTCTTCGGTACGATAGTTCTCCGGTGTGCCGAACACCACATCGAGTGTGATTTTCCGCGCGCATCGCGCCTCCTGACTAGGAATAATTCCCCGGAAGGTTGTGCTACTTTGCTTGACGCGGCTCCTGTCTATTTCCATTTTACTGAGTGTATCCTCGTAGATGAGATTTAGTCCGATGCCGCCGTCCATGAGAACATTGGTGAGTCGGAAGCCGTCCATGATCGGACTGAGGACCAAGGCGGCTGGTGCCCGAATTGTCTTGAATTTTGGTTCGTCCTCGGCATTGAAAGTTATGGCCATGTCATTCCAAGGGTTTGTTGCTGCAATTTGGCAGACTTCGGCAAGGTCGCGGAGTTCCCTTTGACGCTTATTATTTGAAGCAAAGGTCTCGAAGACCGTCAGTACTCTGGGGTCGTCGTCTTCTAGAGTATATTGCTCTGGGTTATTTTTGGTGAGGATATCCTCACCGCTCTTGGCCACCTGCCGGAGTATCCAACATGCTCTAAGGCTGTGAGTTGATATAATATCCGGTGTTGTGTGTAGCTTGCATGGTCCATCGAGCCATCCCTCCAGAACGGTTCCACGTTCTGTAATGGGCTTATATTTCTTTATTATTGGGCCGGGCGTTCCACTAGGGTGCGTCCTTTTCACCTGAACGAGGGGTTGGGTGGGAACCGGAGGTTCCCAGCCGGCTGCCTGAGTTTTCCAGGCGTTTTCCATTGTGTAGTACTTATATACTATGGTTGCCAAGTCTGCGAATCGTGTTATGTGACGACGGTTGATGGCATTGAGGATTCCTTCATCCGTGCAATTGCTGCGGAACGCTATGATCACGTCTTCGTCGTGGCAATCTTCAATCTTATCTTTGACAAGGAGGAATCTGGCCCAGAAGTGGTGGGCCGTTTCCTTATACTGCTGCCGTATGCCCCTGAGAGTGCTCATGGCTGGGCGGGTGGGTGGATTGAAGTCTGAACCCTGACCCAAATTAGGATCCGAAGTTTGACGAAACTCCGAATTTAGTAGTTGGGGCTCCGGGTTGTCAGCTGATTTTTTGGGCTTGTCGTCCGATTCTATGTTCGGAGGATAGGACCTATCTTTCTGTAGATAATTGTCCGGCTCTTTAAGGTCAGAGATCCGAACGTAGTTCATCCTTACTATAGAGGAAGAGTTGTCGTCTTGCTCCTCTACTACCTCTACTTGATGGGTGATCAGCGGAGTTTTAATTTCTCTCTGGTTGGGTTTAAGCCCAATCCTATCATAGTCCGTAGCGACCCCCAGGGCGGCGATGCGATCTAGGAGCTCGTTTAAAGACAACAGCTCCGCTGGATCCATCTTCTTGGAATACTTAGAGTCAATCTGAAGAGGACTTTTGATGACCCGAGAAATCATCATCGGCTTAATGGCCGAACGGGCGGTCATAATGAAGCCGCCCAGCCGGAGTGTTTGTCTTGGGGCCAGTGCTCCTCCGGAGGTGACACTGTCCTTGAGAACAAGGCGAGCCATTGATCCTATCTTTTGGCGGCACAGTGGAACTCTCAATGAAAGCACCAATGTCGGTGTCAAAACCGGCGGATCTCGGGTAGGGGGTCCCAAACTGTGCGTCTAGGATCGATGGTAACAGGAGACAGGGGACACAATGTTTACCCAGGTTCGGGCCCTCTCTATGGAGGTAATACCCTACTTCCTGCTAGATTGATCTTGATGAATATGAGTATTACAAGAGTTGATCTACCTCGAGATCGTAATGGCTAAACCCTAAAAGTCTAGTCAGGCTGTGATTATTCGGGGGTATCTACGAACCTAGCCTTTCGGTTTATATAAACACAGGAGGGATCTAGGTTTACACAAGGTCGGTTCAGAGAAAGGACTATTCATATTTGGTCACCAAGCTTGCCCTCGACGCCGAGGAGAGTCCCATTCAGACACGGGCAGAGTTTTCGGTCTTCGTATCTTCACGGCCCATCAGTTCGGCCCATATCCAATAGGCCAGACGCTCGAGGACCCCTTAGTCCAGGACTTCGTCAACAAGTACCATTCAACCTCGAGTACACCAGCGGTCATGCTAGGCACGATCAAAAGGTTGTCGTCGCCAAGTTGTGTGTGCGACATGACGTCCTCGTCTACCACTACCTCCTGGCCACAAGGCCTTGCTAGCATTTCTCCAGGTTTATCAACAGCTCCGACTACAGTTTCGCTACGGTGGACACCACCAACGATCTAAAAGTGCTCAAGGTTTCGGGCTTGAAATGCCAGAATCTTGTCATCATCCAGAACCACTACAAGGTCTGGGGCAGCGACAACAACAAACAGAACTCCCTGGTTGACCTCGCCTCGACCATCATCGACCACTACTACATGAAGATGAACGATGAGAGCAAGAAGGACAAGAACGTCTGGCACAATGTTTGGCATCAGAGACTGGATGAACAATGTGTCAAGTACATGGCCAAGGACGCGTACACAAGCTACGAGATGTACATGTGGATCGTTGACATGAGGGAGTGTCTTCTTCCTGCCCCAGATGAGGGTCGAGCCACAAAGTATTGGCGGGAGCATCACAAGAAGTAGATGACTACACGATCGTTTCTCCTAGTTTAGAATGCATGCAATTGTTTATTGAGGTGTGTGCGAATGACCTGTATAATCATTTATGTAATTGGATGTTTATTTCAGTTTTATATGTGTGCGTGTGTGCATGTGCGTTATTCTTATGTAGACAGAGCAAATCACACGGCTTATTAGCAGCAATCGTCTGTGTTATTACTGGTCTTCGCACACATTTCTGATTGCGGACTTGTTTGCCACGTATCACACACATCTTGTTCAGTTGAACCATTTTGTTGTCTTGGCTCATCGCAAACAGTTCATCGAAGTGAACGATATGCCCTCCATCGCACACACCTTGATCTGGCTAACCGTTTCTATTGTGTTGCCTAAGCACACACCATTCGTCCTAGTGAACTGTATGTCGTATATCGCACACACCCTCATCTGGCTGCCCGTTTCTGTTGTTCTGCCTCATCGCAAACAGTTCTTCTGGATTAACCGTTTGCCACGCATCGCACACGCAACTCTAATCTGAATTGTGTTTGATGTCACCTCCATCGCAAACATTTTGCATCTTTTTTGATGGTTTTATTACAGCACCGTTTGTGATTAATGCATCACACAATTTTTTTTGAAGGGTCTCTGATTGGACTGTCGCATTTGGACCAACCTGCAGTAGTGTTCACCGGGTTGCAAGATAGGTCGTACACTTGATACGTCTCCAGCGTATCTATAATTTATGAAGTATACATGCCATGTTTGCGACAACTTTATATGCTTTTGCTATGATTTTATTAGAACTGACCCAGACTGACGCTGTTTTTAGCAGAACTACCGTGGTGTCGTTTTTTGTGCAGAAATATAAGTTCTCAGAATGGGCTAAAAATTTACAGTGATTTTTTATGGACCAATAGAGAACCCCGAAGCACCATGGCTAAGCCAGGAAGTGGAGGAGGAGTCCACAAGCCTGCCAGGCGCACCCCAAGGGAGGCACGCCCTAAGGGCTTGTGGGCCCCTTGGGCACCCCCTGATTTGTTTCCGATGCCAAAAGTTCTTATAAATATAGAAACCTCCGAAAAGAAACCTAGATCGGAAGTTCCGCCGCTGCAAGCCTCTGTAGCCACGAAAAACCAATCGGGAGACCGTTTCGACACCTTGCCGGAGGGGGAAACCAGCACCGGAGGCCATCTTCATCATCCCGACAGCCACCATGATGAGGAGGGAGTATTTCACCCTCGGGGCTGAGGGTATGTACTAGTAGCTATGTGTTTGATCTCTCTCTCTCTCATGTTCTCTATTTGGCACGGTCTTGATGTATCGCGAGCTTTGTTACTATAGTTGGATCATATGGTGTTTCTCCCCCTCTACTTTCTTGTGATGAATTGAGTCTTGCTCTTTGAGGTTTCGTTATGTTGGATTGAATATTGGATTTGAGAAAACTTGATGTATGTCTTGCGATGGGATATCTGTGGTCACAATGGGATGTTCTATTGATTCACTTGATCTATGTTTTGGCACTCAACTCGCGGATTCCAGAGGTAACATTGGGGAAATATATGCATAGGAGTTGATGAATGTTTTCGTCATACGTTGTTCGATAGAAAAGATGAGAAGTCAGAAGAGAGGAGAGTGAGTAGTGATCTAGGTCTTTAGCTTAGTGGTCGTGTCCTACAGTCAGCGTGTGCTCTGATACCATCTCTGTAGCGACCAGACCTCAAACAGTCTGATCTCTGTGCTCCGGTATCATCCCTGGATCAGTAATGCTGACACCACACAGTACTCGGAGGATTTATAGCAGAGTAGCAATCACACACTTATTACATCGAGTGTCTCAAAAGAGAACTTATTACAATAAATATGGCTTAAGGCCATCTAATAACGATAACAGCGGAAGGCTTGGAAGGTAAGTGAGTCCATCAACTCCAACGGCATCACTGAGTATAGAACCACGACCTAAAAACTCCTTAATCGTTGTTTGAAAAGTCTGCAACATTACCGTTGCAGCCCGAAAACGGGTCAGCACATGGAATATGATGGCAAGGTAACACATAGAGAATAATGGAAGGCAACAGCTATACTATATGCATATTTGGCTGGTGGAAAGCTCTATGGTTATAGTTTTTGCGTAAAGCCAAGTTTTCCCTACTTCAAAGGAATAAAATTAAATTACTATCATGGTGGTTGTTAAACATTGAGAATGGTTGACAGCATTCTCAATCCAAATTAAAGTAACATCATTAAAACCCATCAAAATTAATTTAGAGTAACATGTTGAGATTCACATGAAAATCCAGGTACTAGATACTCAAGATGTCCATAACCGGGGACACGGCTAACCATGATTAGTTTGTTACACTCTGCAGAGGTTTGCGCACTTTTCCCCACAAGACTCGATCGCCTCCATTTGGTTTCTCGCACTGCAGGGTGTTTGAGAAGACGGATGACCGAGACATAGTCTTTCAGAAGCGCTAGCACCTTACGATCGGGTAGACCGTACCACCTACATCCCCTACATCTGCTAGTCTGCCACTGTAAGAGTTCGCACAACTTAGTCAACTATGCCAGAGCCCATAATGGCTTGTGGCTGCACACGGAAGTTTCTAGTATGAATAATCTCATGATCCCTTTGAGCCTGGGTGGCGGTCCAAAAGAAAACAGGCAAGTCCTGGAAACCCCAGGTGCCTCAATCCACCCAGATGTGTGTTAGGTTGCCACCTTAGATAAACCATTAATTATCAATCTCACATCTGTCATGGATTTCACTCACCTAATCCACGTCTACTAGCATAGCATGGCATAAAGCAAACGTAGAAGTAACTCCCAAAGGTTTGATAATAAACAGGTAATAGGTACTACCTCATCTACTTCCTATCCCACAATTTAATTAGATCCTAATCATGCAATGTGTGAGGATTGATCTAATGCAATAAAACTGGATTGTAGAAAAGGTATGATCAAAGTGTTACTTGCCTTGCTGATGATCCGTGAAACCTAGAGATTCAAAGTAACAGGCGGCGCACTCCGGGTATTCTATCGCAGACAAACAACAAGCATACAATAAGTACTCATCTAATGCACAGGTAAAACGCAAATAGAAGATCTAACCAGAAAGTTCAACTTAAGAACCCTAGTTGGCAAAAAGAATCAAATCGAACGAAGCAAAAGAAAACAAACGGCAAAACAAAACAACTTCGTTCTAGTAATCTGGATCTAGGGCAAATTTTACAGTAGCAAAAACATGTTTAAGTTGATTATTCGGAAAGAGGGTTTCGAGACGAAACTCCAGGCGCTTGAATCGCCTGATTCCGATAAACGAGCGAAAAGTTATACTAAAATGAAAATCGGACCAGAAATCGCGATCAGAAAATAACCGTGAAAAATCCGACGAAAAAGAAAAACGACGAACAATTTTTTTTAAACAGCACGGAAAACGAGGCGGCGGCGAACCTGGGGCGGCGCGCACTCTGGCGAGTCGGCGGCGGGGCGGCGGCGGCGGCTGGAGGCGGCGGCTAGGGTTAGGGCAGGGGCGGCGGCTTATATAGCCTCGGCCGGCGGTGTCATGGCCGAGTACGGCCCAAAGTCGGTTCCGCGCGTTTTTTTTAATAATTCCGCTCGGAAGAAAAAAAAAGAAATACTAAACGGACTCCAAAAATCACGAAATAAATTTTCCCGGGTTTCTAAAATCAAGCCCGATAAAGTGAACATTTATCTCGGCCCAAACTATAAATTTGAAAAACGCGCATTTTTCCTAAATTCAAATAAAATACCGAAAAACTCCGAAATAAAACTTATTTGATTTTTTTATTAAATCCTCAATATTTCTATATTTTGGGGAAGTCATTTTATTCCCTCTCTCATATTTTTGTAATAGAAATAATTGAGGATAAAATAAATAAAATCAAATGATCCTGTTTACATAATTTGAGAAAACTCAAATATGTAAATAACGAAATCCCCAACTCTCTCCGTGGGTCCTTGAGTTGCTTAGGATTTTCTAGGATCAAAACCAAAAGCAAAATAAAATATGATATGCATAATGATCTAATGTATAACATTCCAAATTGAAAATTTGGGATGTTACAACAATTTACCATTGTATTGGGTGTGTTGGGGACACAAGAGACTCTTTGTTATTTTGTTGCAGGTTTGTTTGAGAGAGACGATCTTCATCCTATGCCTCCCACAGATTGATAAACTTTAGGTCAGCCACTTGAGGGAAAATTACTACTGTCCTACAAAACTCTACGCTTGGAGGCCCAATAAGAGTCTACAAGAAGAAGGTTGCATAGTAGACATAAAGCTCTTTTCTGGCGCCGTTGTCGGGGAGGTGAATGCTTGAAGGTATATCTTTAGATCTTGCAATTCAATCTTTTAGTTTCTTGTTTTATCACTAGTTTAGTCTATAATAGAAAACTATGAAAAAATTGAATTGAGGTTGCCTCATATGCTTCATCTTTTGCATGTCTTTCGTGAAAATGGTGGAAAGGAAAATTGTGCCAAAGCGTTAGAAGAAGAAGTCAATAAAATGTTTGGCACAAAAGCTTTGAATGATGAGCATGATTGCAATGTTGATAGTATGAATTCTTTGAATATCCATGATTCTAACGATATGCAAAGTCCCAAGCTTGGGGATGCTATGCTTGTTGATGAAGATATTTTTAGACCCCTAAGTTCTGATGTGGAAATTTATTATGGTGATAGCATGCCTCCTGTTTATGATGATTGCAATGTTTATGAAAGTGGGTTTGGAAGAGTGTCAACTTTAGATAATAATTGTCCCACTATTTTGGAGGGTGTTGAATCTTATTATAATGATAAAAGTGGATTTGGAGAGGTCGTGACTTTATTTAGTTATGATTCCACTATCTTGGAAGAGGTTTCAATTTATTATGATGAGAACAAAGTTGCTACTTATGATGATTATTTTGATGACACTTATGTTATACAATGTAGTGATGATTATATTTATAAAACTTGTCATAATTATGATTACCCTTTTTCTAAACATTTCTCTTTTAATGTGGAAACAATTTATAGTATTCAAGTTTCATATGATGCTCCCACTACTATTCATGAGCAGAAATTTGCTTATGTGGAGAGTAACAATTTTTCTATGCTTGTGGATCATTAAAAGAATGCTTTATGTGATAGTTATATTGTTGAATTCCTTCATGATGCTACTGAAAATTACTATGAGAGAGGAATATATGCTTTTACATATGTCAATAATATCAAGTTTCCTCTCTGTGCTGAAAATCTTGAATTTTTGCTTGTTTACCATCCTAAGATAGTTTATTCTTGCTCCCATAAATTGTTTGCTCACAAAGTCCCTATTCATAGGAAGTAGGTTAGTATTAATGTGCTAGCATATGCTTCAAGATACTCCCATTATGTTTCAATTCTCATCTTTTTTGTGAGCATCATTGAAATGATCATGCCTAGCTAGGGGCCTTAAACAATAATGCTTGTTGGGAGGCAACCCAATATTTATTTTGTGTTTTTGTTTTTGCTCCTGTTTTCAATAAATACACATTATTACTTCTGTAGTAATTGTGTTTTAGTGTTTTTAATTAGTGTTTGTGCCAAGTAATACCTTTGGGATGGTCTATGGTGATAGTTGATTTGATCTTGTTGGAAAACATAAACTTTTATGCTAAGTGACAAAATTTTAGAAAATTACAGAAACATTCTTTTTCTCTCCATTTTTTACATGAGATTGATATACAAATTTCCTAGGTTGTCCTAATTTTTCATAATTTTTGGAGTTACAGAAGTATAGTAAATTTCCATATTACTACAAACTATTCTGTTTTTGACAGATTCTGTTTTCATTGTGTTGTTTGCTTAGTTTGATGAGTCTATGGGTAGTATCAGAGGGTAAGAACCATGGAGAAGTTAGAATACAGTAGTTATAACACCAATATAAATTTAGAATGAGTTCACAACCATACCTAAGTGGTGAGTTGCTTTATTATACTAACGGAGCTTACGTGTTTTCTGTTGAGTTTTGTGTTGTGAAGTTTTCAAGTTTTGGGTGAAGTTTTGATGGACTAGGGAATAAGCAGTGGCAAGAGCCTAGGCTTGGGGATTAACAAGGCACCCCAAGGTAATATTCGAGGACAACCAAGCATCTAAGCTTGGGGATGCCCCGGATGGCATCCCCTCTTTTGTTTTCAATCTATCGGTAACCTCACTTCGAGCTATATTTTTATTCGTCACATGATATGAGTTTTGCTTGGAGCGTCATTCTCTTTTGTTCATATTTGCTTGCTGATATTTAAAATAATGTTTTGCATATTTTAGTTCAATAAAAAGGTCAAGTATAGCCTTTACCATGCTTATTTTGCATGTCTATATGTTGTTGTTTTGATAACATAAAGTTTTCTATCATTGTTTGAATCCTTCTGGAAAGTCAGAACATGATAAAATCTTGAAATTCTTATGCAACAGTAATAATGAATTTTCTACAGTGTGGTAATTTTTCAGAATTTTAGGAGTTAGGGAGTTATGATTCCCCTTGCATTCTTTACAGATTGTTCTGTTTAGACAGATTCCTGTTATGTTTACATTGTTTGCATGTGTTTGCGTGTTTAATGATTCTATTTGAGGATAGGAGTATTAAATATGTGGAGGCATTTAGTATGCAATGTTAAATAATAATTTTAGTGATTTTCTACAGTGGAGAATAATAAGGTTATGCATTGATTTATACTAACTTATCTCACGAGTTCTTATTGAGTTTTATGTGGATGAAGTTTTTAAGATTTAGGGAAACCGTGATATAAATGGAATTAAGGAGACACAAAATCTCAAGCTGGGGGATGCCCAAGGCATCCCAAGATGATATTCTAAGAAGTCTCAAGCATCTAAGCTTGGGGATGCCCTGGTAGGCATCCCACCTTTCTTCATCAACAATCATCGGTTAGCCTCGGTTGAGACTAAGTTTTTGCTTCTTCACATGATATGTGCTATCCTTGGAATGTCATTTTATTTTGTTTTGCTGTTTTAATAACATCCCAAAATGTGAAATTTTAAATGAGAGAGAGTCTTCACATAGCTACATAATTATTCAACTACTCATTGCTATCCACTTATAGCTTTTGAGAGTCTTACAAATAGTATGGTAATTTGCTTAGGTTATGAATTTAGTCCTAATATGATGGGCATCCAAGAGGGATATAATAAAAACTTTCATATAAAGAGCATTGAATACTATGAGAAGTTTGATTCCTTGCATAGTGTTTTGAGATATAAAGATGGTGATATTAGAGCCATGCTAGTGAGTAATTGTGGATTGGTAGAAATATTTGTGTTGAAGTTTGTGATTCCCGTAGCATGCACGTATGGTGAACCGTTATGTGATGAAGTCAGAGCATGATTTATTTTTTTGACTGTTTTCCTTATGAGTGGCGGTCGGGGACGAGCGATGGTCTTTTCCTACCAATCTACCCCCCTAGGAGCATGCGTCTAGTACTTTGTTTCGATGGCTAATAAGTTTTTGCAATAAGTATGTGAGTTATTTATGACTAATATTGAGTCCATGGATTATATGCACTCTCACCCTTCCACCATTGCTAGCATCTCTAGTACCATGCAACTTTCGCTGGTGCATTAAACCCACCATATACCCTTCCTCAAAAGAGCCACCATACCTACCTCTTATGGCATTTCCATAGCCATTCTGAGATATATTGCCATGCAACTTCCACCGTTTGTTTATTATGACACATACCATCATTTTCATATTGCTTTGCCTGATCATGTAGTTGGCATAGTATTTGTGGCTTGGCCACCGTTCATATTTTTTATACATGTCACGCTTGATCATTGCACATCTCGGTACACCGCCGAAGGCATTCATATAGAGTCATATTTTGCTCTAGTATCGAGTTGTAATTCCTGAGTTGTAATAAATAAAAGTGTGAGGAAAGGATGATGGAAGCTATGATTCCCTCACAAGTTGGGATGAGACTCCGGACTTAAAAGGAGAGGCCAAAGAGCCAAAAATATAAAGAAAGAGGCCAAAGAGCCCAAACAAAAAAACAAAAATGAAATTAGAGAAAAACAGAGAAGGGACAATGTTACTATCCTTTTTCCACACTTGTGCTTCAAAGTAGCACCATGTTCTTCATGATAGAGGGCCTCCTACTTTATCACTTTCATATACTAGTGGGAATTTTTCATTATGGAACTTGGCTTGTATATTACAATGACGGGCTTCCTCAAATTGCCCTAGGTCTTCGTGAGCAAGCAAGTTAGATGCACACCAACTTAGTTTTCATTATGAGCTTTCATACACTTATAGATCCAATGCATCCGCTGCATGGCAATCCCTACTCACTTGCATCGATATCAATTGATGGGCATCTCCATAGCCCATTAATTTTCCTAGTTGATGTGAGACTTTCTCCTTTTTGTCTTCTCATCACAACCTCCACCATACTCTATTCTCCTTATAGTGCTATATCCATGGCTCATGCTCATGTATTGCGTGAAAGTTGAAAAGGCTTGAGAACATTAAAAGTATGAAACAATTGCTTGGCTTGTCATCGGGGTTGTGCATGATGAAATATTTTGTGTGATGAAGATAGATCAAAACCAGACAATATGATTTTGTAGGGATAACTTTCTTTGGCCATGTTATTTTGAGAAGACATGATTGCTTTATTAGTATGCTTGAAGTATTATTTTTATGTCAATATTAAACCTTTGTTTTGAATCTTATGGATCTCTACATTCATGCCACAATAAAGAAGATTACATTGATAAACATGTTAGGTAGCATTCACACTTCATAAATTCTTTCTTTTATCATTTACCTACTCGAGGACGAGCAGGAATTAAGCTTGGGGATGCTGATACGTCTCCAAAGTATCTATAATTTATGAAGTACCCATGCCATGTTTGCAACAACTTTATATGATTTTGGTATGATTAGATTAGAACTAACCCTGTGACGTTGTTTTCAGCAAAACTACCATGGTCTCGTTTTTTGTGCAGAAATAAAAGTTCCCGGAACGGGCTGAAAATTTTATGGTGATTTTTTATGGACCAAAAGAGAAGCCCGAAGCACTAGAGTTGATCCAGAAGTAGACGAGGAGTCCACAAGCCTGCCAGGCGTGCCCTAGGGGGGGCATGCCCTTAGGGCTTGTGGGCCCCTTGGGCACCCCTTGACTTGTTTCCAATGCCAAAAATTCCTACAAATATAGAAACCTCCGAAAAGAACCCTAGATCAGAAGTTCCACTGCCGCAAGCCTCTGTAGCCACCAAAAATCAATCGGGAGCCCGTTCCGGTACCCTAGCGGAGGGGGAACCGTCACTGGAGGTCATCTTCATCATCCCGGCGTCCACCATGATGAGAAGGCAGTAGTTCAGCCTCGGGGCTGGGGATATGTACTAGTAGCTATGTGTTTGATCTCTCTCTCTCTCGTGTTCTTGATGTGACACGATCTTGATGTACCACGAGCTTTGTTACTATAGTTGGATCATATGGTGTTTCTCCCCCTCTACCTTCATGTGATGAATTTAGTCTTGCTCTATGAGGTTTAGTTATATTAGATTGAATATTGGATTTGAGAACACTTGATGTATGTCTTGTGATGGGATATCTGTGGTGACAATGGGATGTTCTATTGATTCACTTGATGTATGTTTTGGCACTCAACTCATAGATTCCCGAGGTGGCATTGGGGTAATCTATGCATAGGGGTTGATGCACGTTTTCGTCCTACATTCTCCGATAGAAGCTTTGGAGTGATTCTTTGTTGCACTTTGAGGGATTTTTATATGATCCAGTTATGTTATCATTGTTGAGAGAATCTGCACTAGTGAAATTATGAAACCTAGGCCTTGTTTTCAAGCATTGCAATATCATTTTTGCTCACTTTTGTTAGTAGTTACCTTGCTATTTTTATATTTTCAGATTACAAAAAACCTATATCTATTATCCATATTACACTTCTATCACCATCTCTTCACCGAATTAGTGTACCTATACAATTTACCATTGTATTGTGTGTGTTGGGGACACAAGATACTCTTTGTTATTTGGTTGTAGGGTTGTTTGAGAGAGACCATCTTCATCCTACGCCTCCCACAGATTGATAAACCTTAGGTCATCGACTTGAGGGAAAATTGCTACTGTCCTACAAAACTCTGCACTTGGAGGCCCAATACGAGTCTACAAGAACAAGGTTGCGTAGTAGACATCAACACCCAGCTTAAATCACTTTATTTAGGCGTTGGTCGCCTGAAGTTTTATTCTGGGCCAGTCGATTTCCAATGGAAAGCAGCACCCCTCGAGGCGGCGGAGCTCCTAGGCTGCTGGTTGGCTGGGGAAGTAGTGCCTCGATGTCTATCGTAGGGGTCCGGGGGCGCAAGTTCGCTGCGGAAGTAGCACTTAGGTGGCTATCTTGGAGTTGCGTGGGTTGAAGGTACTGCCGCCGCACGATCTGGATGACAGCGAGTCTTGGTGGTTTGGCCGAGGGCGGCGCAACCATGGCAGCGCGGTGGGGCGGGGGCGGGGTTTTGGTCGGACCTCTCGCGGCCGTGGACGGCGGAGGCAGGCTGCTCTGCTGGTGGTCACTGGCTCTTCGGGGAAGATTCTCAACAGTGTCAGCCGGGAGGCACAAAACGGCCATCAAGCCATCCAGCATAGATCGGACAATATCAAAATTAAATAAAAACGTGTGACCCCATTTTAGTTTTCAGTCAACATACGTGTGACCACTCTTGTACCTTACTGTTGATCTCTTAGGGTATTTCTTCAAATTAGGGATATGTGTCGTTCTTAACATTATGCATTTTCTGCATCTTCAGCCACACCGTCTTCCTTCTCACCGCAGCTGCTCCAACAAGGGAAGCATACACCAAAAGGGAGCTATAGTCCCCACTCAACAGTTCCCTGCATTGAATGTGCGTGCCCGACATGGACAGCCACAACAACTGCAGGGCCATCGACATGTCAGCACATGATGCTCACTCCTATGGATGGTGGCCATATAGGTTGTACCCTTGTCTTACTTGTGTGCAACATTTATGACTTCATTATTCATCTAAGCATGGAAAATAGGTTATCACATGTCACTGTATATTCATGCGGAACTCTTAAGAGTCTTGTTCAGGAGTTAATGTTGTTCCATAGTTTAGATAGAGACTTGTTCTTTAGGTGACGCTGTTCCATAGTTATCATCCATCAGCCAATGTTATCCCACAGGCTGGTGATTATACCACTTCTAGTATTACCTATGTTGTTCTTTAATACTTTTGTGTGCCATCTAGTTAATCTCAAGTACAAACAATACATATTCTATAGCTTTCATCTATGTTCTCCCTTTAGTTTTTGAGACATGTTGCTACTAGTTAAGCCCAGTCCTACTATTTATGCCGTCTCCTACATTCACTCATTACATAAATCTAACTACTAGTTGTCTTCCATGCATGCCAGATATAATTGCGCACACTGATATATCCACAAGAACCCCACGAAGCAATGTAACGGCCAACAAACTTGACGTCAATGATACCGAATATGATGGAACATGTAAAGGCAGTTCTTCACAAGACTTGCAGAAAGATGATGAATCCTATTCACCCCACAAGGTCCTTCCTCTAAATTGGCCCGTGATATGGGTACAACATGCATATAATGTCCTGGAGTGCATCTACTCTATTGCAATGCCATGTGCTTAGCCTACTGATCATGCATGTAAATATGTCAAGCCTTCCTATTTTTCAGTACCTATTCCATTCATGATAACATGTTTTCAAATTCAAGTATTGTCATTCTACTCTGTCATAATGCCATCTGCTTAGTTTGGAAATCATGCTTCTGAATATCTTATGCATTGTAATTCATCAGTATGTACTCCATCTGTCTACCATACCATGTTTTTTACATTGAAGTTTTGTTCTAGTGGTCTATTGAAATGCCATCTTAGTTTCCCAATCATACACGCATATGTTGCCTTAGTGTTTTCTGTAGGTATTCCGCTATCGTACAGTTTTACATTCAACTAGTGTTTTCTTACTCTGTTCTCCTGTCGTATCCCTAGCTCTTACATCATACTTCCTCCGTCCGGATTACATGTCACAGAAATGGATAAAAATGATGTATCTAGAACTGAAATATGCCTAGACACATCCATTTATTTCCGGATGGAGGGAATACCTGTCAATATGTCATGCATTTCTATTCTTCAGTACCTATTCCATCTCTCTATCGTAGCATGTTTTATAATTGAAGCACCATTCTTCTATATAAGGCATGCAAGGGGAAGACGGCTATGTTAGAATCTGAAGGGTTACAAACAAGGTCATTGCAAAAGATCCAAATGATAGGAGATAGTAAACCAACTCCAGTGTTCATAGATAATGCTCCAGCACAGAGAAACCCAACTCCTACTGATAATAAGCAGATTTCAGTGGCCAAAGAACTAGTTCGCTCCAATCCAACAAAAGTATGTCAACTCCATTCTAAGAAGCGAGTGCGTATCCTCGCATCATGAAATTTTATAGCATTCAGATCATATTTTCTACATGTTTCTTACCCATCTCTCTTTTAGAAAATAAGGTTAAAGGATAGAATACTTTCTAAACTGGGATCGTGTTTGAGGAAAGTGTCTTGCGGGAATTCTCTGTGCTCCAATGCTGATGTAAGTACCTATTGTATATCACTATGTTTTTACATCAGCATATATTTTTTAATCGGCATGAATCCAATCTTTATCTGATCTAAATTTACTTGTAGCAAAATGTATAATTAAAGGCCACAATCTTGATTTTCGTAAGGAAAACAACCTGGTAGTTTTGCATACTGAGTTGCATGAGTGTACTATCTCATATCATGGACATTACTAAATTATAGTGTTGTTCTGGTTGCCCAATCATTCATTGTTCTCAATGTTGTTTTCCTATTACCATACCTGGCTGATGATAGCTATGCCATATTGCGTTAATTTGGTGTAGGCTAGTATGGTCTGGTTGCTCAAATGTTCATTGTGTTAATGTTGATTTCCTATTATTTGACCTGGCCAATGATAGAAATGCTAATGTGTTAATTTGGTGCAGGCTACTGAAGATAAGCAGACAAACTCTGAAAACAGCAAGGCAACCACATTGTTTTTTCCAATAAATCTAGGCCACGTAATATGGTAATAACTATTGATTAATTTGTTCGGTTCCCCTCCTAATTTATGCTATGATGGAGTGGTCGAGACACTCTCCACTATCAATAATGCAAGCCTGCCAAAATTGCCATGTGAATATGTTCAGTTTCCTCTGTCTTGAATCCAACGGAAAAAATGTATGTTTGTGAACCAATTACTGGTTGAAGCAATGATGTAAATCATGGAGGAATTAGAGGTGCGCATTCTGATGGAAATATGCCCTAGAGGCAATAATAAAATGGTTATTATTATATTTCCTAAATCATGATAACGGTTTATTATTCATGCTAGAATTGTATTGACCGAAAACTTAAATACATGTGTGGATATATAAACAAATATCGTGTCCCTAGTGAGACTCTACTAGACTAGCCCGTTTATCAAAGATGGTTAAGGTTTCCTAACCATAGACACGAGTTGTCATTTGATAATGGGATCACATCATTAGGAGAATGATGTGATGGAGAAGACCCAACCATTAGCATAGCATATGATCGTTTAGTTTATTGCTACTGCTTTCTTAATGTCAAATACATGTTTCTTCGACCATGAGATCATGCAACTCCCGTATACCAGAGGAATACCTTGTGTGCTATAAAACGTCACAACGTAACTGGGGGATCATAAAGATGCTCTATAGGTATCTCTGAAGGTGTCTATTGAGTTGGCGTGAATCGAGATTGGGATTTGTCACTCTGTATGACGGAGAGGTATCTCTGGGCCCTCTCGTTAATACACATCACAAGAAGCTTGCAAGAAAAGTGACTAAGGAGTTAGTTACAAGATGATGTATTACGGAACGAGTAAAGAGACTTACTAGTAATGAGATTAAACTAGGTATGAAGATACCGATGATCGAATCTCGGGAAAGTAACATACCAACAGACAAACGGAATTACGAATGTTGTCAATAAAGGTTCAACCGATAAAAGATCTTTGTGGAATATGTAGGAATCAATATGGGCATCTAGGTATCGCTATTGCTTATTGACCAGAGAGGTGTCTCGGTCAGGACTACATAATTCCCGAACCCGGCACACGCTTAACGTTCGTTGACACTAGAGTAGTATTGGGATATTTTATGAGTGGTAACTAAATGTTGTTCAGAGTCCTGGATGAGATCCCAGACATCACGAGGAGTCTCAGAATGGTCGAGAGGTAAAGATTTTATATGTGAAGTCATATTTTGGGTTCCAGAAAAAGGTGCGGTTTTTCGGTATTGTACCGGGAAGCTTCCAGAAGGTTCCGGATTATTCCGGAGGGGTCCGGAAGTCCAAAAGTGGGTCCACCATGACCCAAGGCTAGCATGGGCTGTGGGGAGGCTCCCTAGCCTTATTGGGCTAGGCGCACCAAGTCCTCAAAAGCCCATGTGGCTAGGGAAGGCAAAAAAGGAAGGAGTCCTAGTAGGAATAGGATTGGACTTGTAGTCCAAGTACTCTCCCCCTTAGCTGCGCCCTAGGTCTTGGAGGGGTTGTTTCCCACGCACCTCCACCTATATATAGAGGGGAGGGGCGCCCCAAGAGTATGCACCAAGCCCTTGGCGCCCCTCCCTCTCCCGTTACTCTGTAGTTCCACCGCATCGTCCCGGCGACGCTTAGCGAAGCGCTGTCGGTGCTCCACCACCACCACCACCAGGCCATCATGTTGGTTGTTGTCCCATCTACTTCTCATGTCCCGCTTGTTGTATCAAGAAGGAGGAGACGTCATCGATCCGCACGTGTGCTAAACTCGGAGGTGCCGTCCGTTCGGCACTAGATCGGTTGGATCATGATCAGACCGCGAAGAGTACGACTACATCAACCACATAGATAAACGCTTCCGCTTAGTGATCTACAAGGGTATGTAGATGCTCTCCCCGTCTCATAGCTATGCATCTCCATGGATAGATCTTGCGTGTGCGTAGAATTTTTTTGTTTTCCATGCAACGTTCCCCAACAGTGGCATCATGAGCCAGGTCTATGAATAGATGATATGCATGATTAGAATAAAAAGGAGTTGTGGGTTGTGATGTTCATACTGCTTATCACAAAATGTCTTATTTTTATTTGGCGGTATTGTGGGATGAAGCGGCCCGGACCAACCTTACATGTCCGCGCACATGAGACTGGTTCCACCGACTGACATGCAACTTGTTTTGCATAAAGGAGGTTGGTGGGTCTCTGTTTCTCCTACTTTAGTTGAATCAAATTTGACTATGGCCGGTCCTTGAATAAGGTTAAAACAACAAACTTTATAAATCACCATTGTGGTTATGCGTAGGTAAGAACAGTTCTTGCTAGTTGCGCGTAGCAGCCACGTAAAACTTGCAACAACAAAGTAGAGGACGTCTAACTTGTTTTTGCAGGGCATGTTGTGATGTGATATGGCCAAGATATGATATGATATATGTTTATGTATAAGATGATCATGTTTTTTAATAAGTTCACGAATTGCATGTCGATGAGTACGACAACCGGCAGGAGCCTTAGGGCTGTCTTTAATTATTGCATGACTTGCATGTCAATCACTAAGCGCAATGTAATTGCATACTTTATCGCTATGCGTTAGCAATAGTTGTAGAAGCAATGGTTGGCAAGACGACCCCGACGCTATGATCGAGATCAAAGTGTCGTGCCGGTGACAAACTGACGATGGAGATCATGACGTTGCTTTGTAGATGGAGATCAAAAGCACAATATGATGATGGCCATATCATGTCAAATATTTTGATTGCATGTGATGTTTATCTTTATATGCATCTTATTTTGCTTAGAACGACGGTAGCATTATAAGATGATCCCTTCACTTAATTTCAAGATAAAAGTGTTATCCCTGAGTATGCACCGTTGCTAAAGTTCGTCATTTTGAAGCACCTCATGATGATCGGGTGTGATAGACTCTATGTTCACATACAACGGGTCCAAGCCAGATTTACACAAGCGGAATACTTGGGTTAAACTTGATGAGCCTAGCATGTACAGACATGGTCTCGGAACACTAGAGACCAAAAGGTCAAACATGATTCATATAGTAGATATGATCAACATGAAGATGTTCACCATTGATGACTACCCCAGCTCACGTGATGATCGGACATGGGTTAGTTGATTTGGGTCATGTATCACTTAGATAACTTGAGGGATGTTAATT
The DNA here is from genome assembly GCF_003073215.2 of Triticum urartu. NCBI lineage: Eukaryota > Viridiplantae > Streptophyta > Magnoliopsida > Poales > Poaceae > Triticum > Triticum urartu. The sequence goes on along the minus strand of NC_053023.1, from coordinate 398,170,636 downwards.
TAAGTGGGAGTTCATTAGTAATTTGATTAATTGAACTTAACTTATCATGAACTTAGTCTTAATAGTTTTGCATATCTATGTTGTAGATCAATGGCTCGTGCTACTGTTCCCCTAAATTTTAATGCGTTCCTAGAGAAAGCTAAGTTGAAAGATGATGGTGGCAACTACACGGACTGGATCCGTAACTTGAGGATTATCCTCATTGCTGCATAAAAAAATTATGTCCTTGATGCACCACTAGGTCACATACATGCGGTAGGAGCTGATGCAGATGCTATGAACGTTTCGCATGCTCGATCTGATGACTACTCGATAGTTCAGTGTGCCATGTTTTACGGCTTTGAACCGGGACACAGAGCATATGAGATGTTCTAAGAGGTGAAATTGGTATTTCAGGCTCATGCTGGCGTTGAGAGGTATGAGACCTCTGACAAGTACTTTGCTTGCAAGTTGGAGGAGAATTGCTCAGCCAGTGAGCTTGCGCTCAGAATGTATGGGTACTACAATCACTTGAATCAAGTGGTAGTTAATCTTCTAGATAAGATAGTGATTGATAGATTTCTCTAGTCAGTATCACCAAGCTACTAGAGCTTCGTGATGAACTGTAATATGCAAGGGATGACGAAAAAGATTACCAAGCTCTTCGCGATTGAGGGAGTTCTGGATTAGGGGGTATCCGGACAGCCGGATTATATCCTTTGGCTGGACTGTTGGACTATGAAGATACAAGATTGAAGACTTCGTCTTGTGTCCGGATGGGACTCTACTAGGCGTGGAAGGCAAGCTAGGCAATACGGATATGTATATCTCCTCCTTTGTAACCGACCTTGTGTAACCCTAGCCCACTCCGGTGTCTATATAAACCGGAGGGTTTTAGTCCGTAGGACAACATACAATCATACCATAGGCTAGCTTCTAGGGTTTAGCCTCTCCGATCTCGTGGTAGATCAACTCTTTTAATACTCATATCATCAAGAATAAATCAAGCAGGACGTAGGGTTTTACCTCCATCAAGAGGGCCCGAACCTGGGTAAAACATTGTGTCCCCTGCCTCCTGTTACCATCCGCCTTAGACGCACAGTTCGGGACCCCCTACCCGAGATCTGCCCGTTTTGACACCGACATTGGTGCTTTCATTGAGAGTTCCTCTGTGACGTCGCCGTAAGGAAGGATGCCTCATCTCGTTGTTAAAAACAACATTACCGCCGAGGGAGCTCTGGCTGTCGACCAAACTCTCCGGCTAGGCAGTTTCGTCATGACCGCCTGTTCGGCCGCTGCACCGACAATGACTTCTCGGGTCATCAAAAACAGCCTCCACGTCGGCTCAGAATTCGCCGAGCAGATGGATCCAATGGAGCTCTCTTCCCTAAACGAACTCTTGCATCGCATCGCTGCCTTGGGATTCGCTACGGACTATGATCGGATTGGGGTTAAACCCGATCGAAGGGAGATTAACTCTCCACCGGTCACCCATCATGTTGCGGTGGTGGAGGAGCAATGCGGCAATTCTTCCTCTATCTTGAGGACTATCTATGTCCGAATTCCTGAGGTCTCCAAGCCGGATACCCGTTTATGGGAGGACATCACCCAAACCCTGAACCTAGAGTCAGGCAGCGGGCCAAACTCATCGGGCAACATACCGGAATCCGAACTTCTAAGATCGGAAACCCCTTGGCCCCTGGGTCTCAGATCGGGTAGGGGTCCGGACTCAAATCCACCCACCCACCAAGACATAAACGATCTTTCCCACATCACGCAAGAGCCCCGTGAAACAGTACATCATTATTGGGCCAGATTCCTCCTTGTGATGAACAAGGCTAAGGACTGCCGTGAGGAAGACGCAGTCTCACTTTTCTGCAATAACTGCACGGACCAGGGAATCCTTAATGCCACAAGTCACCGTGACATATCACGCTTCACCGACTTGGCATCCATAGTACGAAAGTACTATGCGATGGAAAGTGCCTGGAAAACCGAAACGAAATTTTGGGATAATCCGGCTCCGAATATGCACCCAGTCTGAGGTAAAAGGGTGCACTATCATAAGACACCCGAGTTCATTACAAAGAAGCAAAAACCCTCTACAGGGCACGGAACCGTATTGGAGGGATGGCTTAACGGACCCTGCAAAATTCATAGCACAGCGGATACAATACCAACGCACAGCCTTAGAGCATGTTGGATACTCCGGCCGATGGCCAGAAGTGGTGAGGATCTTCTTATCCCACATGCCACAGAGCACCATCCCGTGGATAACAATACGGTATTAACAGTCTTTGAGACCTTCGCGTCAAATAATAGGCGCAAGCAAACACTCCACAGCATTGCTGAAATCTACCACGTAGTAGCAATAAATCCATGGAGTGACACGGCTATTACCTTCAATGCCAGTGACGAACCTAAATTCCGAACAGCCAGAGCACCAGCCGCACTGGTCCTCATTCTAATCGTGGACGGCTTTCGACTCACCAAAGTATTCATGGACGGCGGCAGTGGATTAAACCTCACCCTTGAGGAAACTCTTCAAAAAATGGAAATAGACTGGAACCGCATCGAGCAAAGTAGCACAACCTTCAGAGGAATCATACCCAGTCGGGAAGCACGATGCGGTGGGAAAATCACACTAGATGTGGTATTCGGTACGCCAGAGAATTATAGGTCTGAACAAATTACATTTCAAGTGGCCCCGTTCAGCAGTGGATACCACGCCCTCTTAGGACGTGAGGCGTTCACGATCTTCCAAGCCGTACCCCATTATGGGTACATGAAGCTCAAAATGCCCGGGCCCAACGGAATCATCACTCTTGCCAGTGATCCGGACACAACACTCCGCACCGAAAACAAAACAGCCGCACTGGCCCTTGAGGCATTATCCGAAGCCCTCTCAGCCGAGGAATTAACCACGCTACGCTCCAGAGTGGACAGGGACGACGTGATACTCGACAAGAGATCCAAGTCCACCTCTTTTAAACCAGCGGATGAAATAGTCAAATTCCAAGTCCACCCAACGGACCCTACAAAAACAGCCTCCATCGAGGCACAGTTAAACCCCATCGTGGACGCCGCACTACGAGAGTTCCTACGTGAGAATTGGGACATATTTGCCTGGCATCCCTCAGACATGCCAGGAATCCCACGCAGGCTGGATGAGCATAGCCTCAATATCCTAAAGGGATTCAAGCCGGTCAAGCAGGCTCTTCGGCGTTTCTCCAAACCTAAGAGACAGAGCATGGGAGAGGAACTAGCCAAGTTATTGGAGGCCGGATTCATCAGAGAAATAAAACACCCGGACTGGCTAGCAAACCTGGTGATGGTACCAAAGAAGGATAAATCCTGACGCCTTTGTGTCGACAAGGACCTCAAAAAAGCTTGCCCAAAGGATACCTTCCCCCTCCCACGCATTGATCAAATTATTGATGCTACCGCAGGACACGAGTCATTGTGTTTCCTCGACGCATACTCCGGTTACCACCAAATCAAGATGGTGGAGTCTGACCAAGCCGCAACGGCATTCATCGCGCCATACGGTCCCTTGTGTTTCAACACAATGCCTTTTGGGATCAAAAACGCCGGCGCAACATATCAGCGCATGATTCAGACATGTCTGGAGAAACAAATCGGCAGAACAGTAGAGGCATACATAGATGATGTGGTCGTCAAAACCAAACACGTCGACTCTCTGATAGACGACTTGAGGCTCACATTCGACAACCTCCGAACATACGACATCATGCTCAATCCGGAAAAATGCGTTTTCGGCGTACTAGCCGGAAAGCTCCTGGGTTTCATTGTCTCCAGTAGAGGTATTGCAGCTAATCGGGCCAAAATCCGAGCTTTGTCACAGTTGGCTACCCCAACAGACCTCAAACAAATCCGGAAGTTAACTGGATGTGTGGCGGCTCTAAGTCGCTTTATCTCCCGCTTAGGAGAAAAGGCATTACCCCTTTATCGCCTCCTTCGGTGCACCGAACACTTCGAGTGGACGGACGCTGCCACAGCCGGATTGGAAGAAATAAAAGCCATACTGGCAACCAACCCAATCCTGGCCGCGCCAAACATCGGCGATCCAATGCTATTATACATAGCGGCAACTCATCAAGTTGTAAGCGCAGTGCTCGTCGTCGAACAAGAAGCGGACAGACATAAATTCCCCCTTCAAAAGCCGGTATACTATGTATCCACTGTCCTCACTCCATGCAAATCACGGTACCCACATTATCAAAAGATAGCCTATGCGGTATTCATGGCATCCCGGAAACTGCGACACTACTTTCAAGAGTGTTCGATTACAGTAGCCTCGGAGGTTCCACTCAATGATATTATAAACAACTGCGACGCCACGGGCCGGATTGCCAAATGGGCCATTGAGCTCCTCCCGTTCGACATAACATACAAACCTCGGTGAGCCATTAAATCGCAAGTATTGGCCGACTTTGTCGCCGAATGGACGGAAGCCGAACTCCCTAAAGAGTATGGCGCATACTCCAATTGGATCATGCACTTCGACGGCTCCAAAATGCTGGCTAGTCTGGGGGCTGGCGTCGTCCTGACGTCCCCAACCGGAGATGCCGTTCAGTACATACTGTAGATACTGTATACAGACTCTAACAATGCAGCCGAGTACGAAGCCCTGTTACATGGTCTTCGGATGGCAGTTTCCATGGGCATTCAGCGCCTGGAGGTGCGTGGGGATTCGAACCTCACAATATCCCAAATAAATGGAGACTTTGATGCCAAGGATCCGAAGATGGTGGCCTATCGTAACACCGTCCTAACGATGTCAGCTCGGTTTGAGGGGCTCGAATTTCACCATGTGGCTCGGGAAAACAATCAGGCGGCGGATATCCTCGGCCGCATTGGCGCAAAACGCGAGGCAGTCCCCCCAACATCTTTTTAGAGAGGTTGTTTAAGCCATCCGTGGTATGGGAGGGGGACACCGGCAATATTAGTCCGTACCCAACACTCGATACCGAACACTCTGACATAATTGGAGGCTGTGCCACCGAAACAACACCTTCAGCCCACGTAATAATGGCCATCATAGCCCCGTGGACAGAACCATTCTTGGCCTACCTAACTAGGCAGGAACTTCCGGAGGACCAAAATGAGGCACGCCGCATAGTGCGGCGAACTAAGGCCTACAGGGTCCATGAGGGAGAACTGTAAAAAAAAAGCACTACCGATGTTCTTCAAAGGTGCATCTCCGAAGAGGAAGGGCGGAACCTTTTGGCAGAAATTCACGCCGGACTCGGCGGCCACCACGCCGCAGCCCGGGCTGTTGTAAGCAAGGCCTTCCGTACAGGATTCTATTGGCCGACGGCCCGGGCAGACGCACAGGACTTGGTCGAACGCTGCGCCGGTTGCCAGCTTTTTGCAAATCAAAGCCACACGCCACCCACCGCCCTCCAAACAATCCCCGTTACATGGCCCTTCGCGGTCTAGGAGCTTGACATGGTTGTACCCCTTAAAGGGGGAACCCACAAGAAAAAAATACTTACTGGTCATGGTGGATAAATTCACCAAATGGATAGAAGCCAAACCTGTTAAAACAGCCGAATCCGGACTGGTGATAGATTTCATATCCGGGGTCGTACACCGTTATGGCGTCCCCCATAGCATCATCACTGACAACGGCACGTACTTCACGGCCTTTGAGGTTAAACTCTGGTGCAGCAAAATGGGCATCATGCTCGATTATGCTTCAGTCTATCACCCACAAACCAATGGCCAAGTTGAGCGAGAAAACGGTCTTATAATGAGCGGCATTAAACCCTGATTACTGCGGTCATTAACGGAGTCTAACACGCACTGGGTAGAGGAGCTCGACTCCATACTCTGGGGGCTGCAGACCACGCCAAATCGTAGTACCGGATACACACCCTTCTTTATGGTGTACGGCGCAGAGGCAGTCTTGCCCTGTGACATAATTCATGACTCACCTCGAGTGCGCATGTACGAAGAAAGAGAAGCCGAGCCCGATCGGCAGGACAGTCTGTATACCCTGGAGGAGGAGCGCGATGTGGCAAAATCCCGTTCCGCATTTTATCAGCAACAGGCTCGTAGATACCAAAGCAGAGAAGTACGGGCCAAAACTTATAACGTTGGCGAACTAGTTCTATGCCTGCCAGATAAGAAAAAGAACAAGCTTGAGCCCAAATGGGAAGGTCCCTTCATTATTTACCAAGTTCTGACCAGTGGAGCGTACCGTCTGCGGGATGCATCGACTAATCGACTCGAGCCGAACCCATGGAACGAGTCCAGGCTCCGAAGATTCTACGCCTAGCACCGGACTCTATGTTCGTCTCCTTCCTCCGTCCATTTTTTGCATATACATTATCTATCTTGTTTTTGTTTCTTTCTTTCTTTTATTCTTTCTCTAGGCCTTCAAGGGCCAACTTGTGCCTCGCTTGCACATTATAGATGCGCTATCATACCTGGGGGCTTCTTTCACAGAAACTTAATTATTTATCTGGGCCTCATGCCCCGCACATGTGTTATACTTCCGCATGTACCTTTTTCGCCAATATATGCATCGATATGACTTAAGTTTTGGCCAAGCTCGGTTGCCTGGCTCTTGTATTTATACACTACGTTCCTGTTAATTCGGCTAGGGCATAAGGGGAGCACCTCTGCGATTGTTACCGCCGGGTCAGCCGGATGTGTACCTCAGACTGGGTGAAGCCGAAAGCTAGCGTTCTTAAGGGAATATTTGGTCAGTGAATAAAAGATGATTTTTATTTATTTTCCATATGTGCCCCCAGATGTTTTTTCCTGCGTTTCCTATCGTAGTATGGACATGCACTTTAGGGCATGCGTACCCAGGGAATGGAACCCTTAACGGAACTATTCTCCCTGGAAGATGTTTCTTACTACCCATGTAATATAACATAACTAGTTGGGCACTTGTCTGTTCAAGCACTAATGACCCCTACGCCTGGTCTCCACGCATACCCCAGTTCTTATATAACTGAGCGAGTATTAGGATACACTCCGGACTATCGGGACCCGAGGTTGAAGTGAAAAGGTCCGCCATGACAAATGATCTACAATCCGGCTAGAAGGCATTATACATGTCACTTTAATTACATAGTCATGCAGACTGACTAAATTCCTCTTCTATACCATCCAACAGGCGGTCTAGCCTACAATCCTGTTGGGAATACTTTGCGGCTAATTCTACTTGCCCATAAACTGAGCTAATGGGGATCTCTTTTCTGTCGGGCCCCACAGGTTCGACCTCGGCCATGTGATTTGGGTTAGCCTTGGTATACCGCGTCTTCACCATGGCCCAGGCTTCCCTGGCACCTTGACGGCAGACCGATATCTTCCATAATCGGAAGCGCCGCCGTGCTCCCTTGAGCTTCTCCGTAAGCTCCGCAACACCTTCTAGCAGGGAGACGGATGGCCACAAGGCCTGGGCAACACCTTGCATCACCTACCGAACTTGTTCGTGAAGTTGTGAGAGCTCGGGTAGAAGATCACCCGCAGACTCGGGCATTTCCTCCGCGGGACGACCCGTCAGCGTACCTACAGACATAACACTGTTAGCCGGCTTCTTCGCTGAACTCCTTCAAAAGGATTCATTCAAGCACTTACTGAAAATGCCGCGTCGAAGCCGCTTATTATCCTTCTCGGAGTCTGCAAGCTAGGCTCGAACATCTTTCAGTTCCATGCTCAGCTTGGTATTGGCGTCTTGGAGATTGTTTTTCTCCCACCTGACCTCAGTCAGCACGTGTTCGCCGGCCTTTAGCTATCGCACGACATGCTGGTCCTCTGGATTTTCTCCAGATTCATCTGCAACATCCATTGTTAGATCTGTAGCCACGCCGCACACTATTATAACCATCATTCTTTAAAGTAAATGTTATCAGTGGGGGACTTTTTCGGTTCCTTCAATGCGGCAACAGCGGCCCGCAGTTGGGTCTTGCATTCCTCCAGCTCCTGGGACAACCGAGTATTCTTCTCTGTAAGAACCTGCACAATAAATATGATCCTTAAATCAGTTCTGCAAACTGTTTCAAGTCTCAGGGGCTACTGATACATATAATCGTCAGATTTACTTACCCGTACATCCTTTACATACTGATCCGTGGCTCTGGCTAGACCATCTTGACCAGCACGGAGGTATGCCTCTCCAGAATTGAAGGCATCAAATGCCTCTGGTGAGAAACAAGTGTCGCGGAGTACAGCCCGGCGGCGCCTATGATTCATGGCGCTTTCCACTTCTGATTTTGTGGCGGATAATCTATCTGCATCCTCTGTAGGGGGATTATCCAGCGCCTGCCCCATATCGGCTTCCGCCTCTATGTCCGGTCCTGGCACCCGACTGGTGGAAGCGTGATTAGCAATATCGCCGCACATATTCCAGCAAACATTTTTTCTGTTAAAGAAACACGGGCGTCATTACATTTCGAGAAAGACGACAACCACGGAGCGGAGTTTCTGTTATACCTTTGCGCCGGCGTCTCCGTCCTGACCGCCTTCCTTTTTGGCCTGCCCGGCCTCGGTGCCTCTTGTTGGCGAGTTGCTGCGGGTTCGGCAGGGCGCCCCGAATGCCTTCCCTATAAAAACGCCAATTGTATATGGTAGGTGAAGTGTCTAAAATGGGATCCTATTTTTTGGAGTTGGGTTTTTTTGGTTTTTCTTACGTGCGATGCAGGAAGCAGTCTGGGATAGTCGGCCGTAATGGCCACCATGGCATCATCACAGCTTAACTGATAGAACTGCCGGTCTATCAGCTCCACGAATATGACCGGATCTTCTTCGAGTCCGGAGTCGAGGGCCCGGTCAGGGTCCTCTAGTTGTGGAGAGGGGTTGCTGACCCCCTTTATGGCTTTTCGCAGTTCCTGCCGCAAAATGGCAAGGTGAATACTTATGACAAAGAATGCGGGAAGAATGGAAGTAAGGGGATATAACTTACCCAGCTTGGAGGATTGTACATGGAGAACCCATCCCGTGGCTTGATGTGGATGAACTCCTCTTCCTCTCCTTTGAACAATTCGGACAGAATTTTTGCTAAAGCGGCAGCATTGTCCGGACCCTTACGCCCGCAGCAGGTGGCATCATTCGCCCCGTTAAAACACCACAAGGGGTGCCCATGATATTGAAGTGGTTGCACTCCCCGCATTATGCATATTGACATAACCTCGATTACTGTCAATCCTGATTGAGCCAGTGCTTTAATCCGGTTCATCAGGTAAAGGACTTCTCCATTGTCTTCCTCCTGGGGGCTCCGTGGGCGCCAACTTCGGCGTTTCTTCAGAGGAGCATTGCTGAACTCAGGAAGACCCCGCCAAACAGGGTCCGGAAGGGGAACGTCCTCCATATAAAACCATTCCGAAGGCCAGTCTTCGGATGACTTCTTCGGGGTACCGGACAGGTATCTGGTTCCGGCGATGCGCCATATTTCGGCTCGCCCACTTGATAAAGTGACCCCCTCTGTGTGCGAGGGACGAGGCAAAATAGCCTTTTCCACAGCTCGAAATGAGCCTCGCAGCCAGGAACAACACGCAGAGAGCAACATAGCCGGCGATTTGTAAAATGGAGGCAGGGGTGAAATTGTGTAATTGGAGGCCGTAGAACTCCAGGAGCCCGCGGAGGAATGGATGAATTGGAAATCCGAGTCCCCTTAATAAATAAGGAACAAGGCAGACCCGCTCCACCGTAGAAGGACTGGGGAAGCTCTCCGCTTGCTCCCCGCCATTGTAGGTGGCAAGCCCAGCTCGAACGGGCACCATGTATGCTGGAGGAAGAAATCCCTTAGTCTGCAGTTCGATTAATCGACTGTGGGGGACTCAACACCTCTCCCAATCACTGGGCTTAGGGCTACGGGGGCGAGAGGAGGAGCCGCGGAGGTCGGCCATGCTGGAATGGATCTTTTCGAAGTGCGCTCTGATGGATTCTCGCTGGGGGAGGATGGTATGGATCGGATCTGAGAATCCCCATCCTTTTAATAGACAATTTATTTATCCAGCTAGGGGGCAAATGTAAAAACGCCCTGGTGCCTCGTATTCATTCGACGCGTGGGAGATAGCCCTTATTGGGCGCAGAAGCCAAGAGGTCCAAACATTTATGGGACCGGACACTGCTTAACAAACGTTCGAAATCTGGAGAAGAACCCGCCTTGCAATGTCGAAGACAACACTGCGCGCTGGACTCATCGTCATTGAAGCCTGGTTCGGGGGCTACTGAGGGAGTTCTGGATTAGGGGGTATCCGGACAGCCGAATTATATCCTTTGGCCGGACTGTTGGACTATGAAGATACAAGATTGAAGACTTCATCTCGTGTCCGGATGGGACTCTACTTGGCGTGGAAGGCAAGCTAGGCAATACGGATATGTATATCTCCTCCTTTGTAACCGACCTTGTGTAACCCTAGCCCCCTCTGGTGTCTATATAAACCGGAGGGTTTTAGTCCGTAGGACAACATACAATCATACCATAGGCTAGCTTCTAGGGTTTAGCCTCTCCGATCTCGTGGTAGATCAACTCTTGTAATACTCATATCATCAAGAATAAATAAGCAGGACGTAGGGTTTTACCTCCATCAAGAGGGCCCGAACCTGGGTAAAACATCGTGTCCCCTGCCTCATGTTACCATCCGCCTTAGACGCACAGTTCAGGACCCCCTACCCGAGATCCACCGGTTTTGACACCGACAGCGATGCTGAAATCGACGGAGGTAAAAATCAAGAAAGAGCATCAAGTGTTGATGGGCAACAAGACCACCAGTTTTAAGAAAAAGGGTAAGGGAAATAAATTGAACTTCAAGAAGAACTACAACCAAGTTGTCGCTCCCGTTAAGAAGCCCAAAGCTGGACCCAAGCCTGAAACTAAGTGCTTCTACTATAAAGGAAATGGTCACTGGAAGCGGAACTGCCCCAAATACTTAGATAAGAAGGATGGCAAAGTAAACAAAGGTATATTTAATATACATGTTATTGATGTGTACCTTACTGGTGCTCATAGTAGCCCCTGGGTATTTGATACCGGTTCAGTTGCTAAGATTAGTAACTCGAAACAGGAGTTGTAGAATAAAGGGAGACTAGTTAAGGGTGAAGTGACAATGTATGTTGGAAGTGTTTCCAAGATTGATATGATCACCATCACACACTCCCTCTACCTTAGGGATTAGTGTTGAGCCTAAATAAATGTTATTTGGTGTTTGCGTTGAGCATGAACATGATTAGATCGTGTTTATTGCAATACGGTTATTCATTTAAGTCAGAGAATAGTTGTTGTTCTGCTTACATCAATAAAACCTTCTATGGTCATACACCAAATGTGAATGGTTTATTGAATCTCGATCGTAGTGATACACATATTCATAATATTGGTGCCAAAAGATGCAAAGCTGATAATGATAGTGCAACATACTTGTGGAACTGCCGTTTAGCTCATATTGGTGTAAAGCGCATGAAGAAACTCTATGCGGGTGGACTTTTGGAATCACTTGATTATGAATCATTTGATACTTGCGAACCATGCCTCATGGGTAAGATGACTAAAACTGCATTCTTCGGAACAATGGAGAGAGCTAATGACTTATTGGAAATAATGCATACCGATGTATGCGGTCCAATGAGTGTTGAGGCATGCGACTGCTATCGTTATTTTCTGACCTTCACAGATGATTTGAGTAGGTATGGATGTATCTACTTAATGAAACACAAGTCTGGAACATATGAAAAGTTCAAAGAAATTCAGAGAGAAGTGGAGAATCATCGTAACAAGAAAATAAAGTTTCTACGATCTGATCGCGGAGGTGAATATTTGAGTTATGAGTTTGGCCTTCATTTAAGACAATGTGGAATTGTTTCACAACTCGCGCCACCTGGAACACCACAGCATAATGGTGTGTCTGAATGTTGTAACCATAGTTTATTATATATGGTGCATCATATCATGTCTCTTACCGATTTGCCACTATCATTTTGGGGTTATGCATTAGAGACAGGTGAATTCACATTAAATTGGGCACCGTCTAATTCGCTGAGACGACACCGTATGAACTATGGTTTGGCAAGAAACATAAGTTGTCGTTTCTTAAAGTTTGGGGATGCGACGCTTATGTCAAACATTATCATCCTGATGAGCTCAAACCCAAAGAGGGGAAGTACGTCTTCATAGGATACCCTAAACAAACTATTGGGTATACCTTCTACCACATACCCGAAGGCAAGATGTTTGTTGCCCAGAATGGGTCCTTTCTAGAGAAGGAGTTTCTCTCAAAAGAGGTGAGTGGGAGGAAAGTAGAACTTGATGAGGTAGTTGTACCTTCCCTCGAATTGGAAAGTAGCACATCAGAGAAAACCGTTCCCGTGATGCCTACACTGACTAGAGAGGAAGCTAATGATAATGATCATGAAACTTCGAATCAAGTTACTACTGAACTTCGTAGGTTGACCAGAACATGTTCCGCACCAGAGTGGTACGGTAATCTTGCCAGAAATCCTTCTTGCTACCTCTTGAGCACTGCGTTGGTTTTCCCTTGAAGAGGAAAGGGTGATGCAGCAATGTAGAAAAGTATTTCCCTCAGTTTTTGAGAACCAAGGTATCAATCCAGTAGGAGGCTACGCGTGAGTCCCTCACACCTACACAAAACAAATAAATTCTCGCAACCAAGAGTACGTCGGTGGAATTAGGCCCCAAGATGGGATCTCGTGGATACAGAAAGTTACGGCGGTGGAATTAGGGTTTCGGATTCGTATCTGATCATTTGGGGTATGTAGGTATATATAGGAGGAAGGAGTACGTTGGTGGAGCAATAGGGGGCCCACGAGGGTGGAGGGCGTGCCTCGGGAGGTAGGCGCGCCCCCTACCTCGTGGCTTCCCTGTTGGATGCTTGACATAGGGTCCAAGTCTCCTGGATCATGTTCGTTCCGAAAATCACGTTCCCAAAGGTTTCATTCCGTTTGGACTCCGTTTGATATTCTTTTTCTGCGAAACTCTGAAATAGGCAAAAACAGCAATTCTGGGTTGGGCCTCCGGTTAATAGGTTAGTCCCAAAAATAATATAAAAGTGGATAATAAAGCCCAATAATGTCCAAAACATGAGATAATATAGCATGGAGCAATCAAAAATGATAGATACGTTGGAGACGTATCAAGCATCCCCAAGCTTAATTCTTGCTCGTCCTCGAGTAGGGAAATGAGAAAAATAGAATTTTTGATGTGGAATGCTACTAGGAATTATTTCAATGTAATTCTTCTAAATTGTGGCATGAATATTCAGATCCGAAAGATTCAAGATAAAAGTTTAATATTGACATAGAAATAATAATACTTCAAGCATACTAACTAAGCAATTATGTCTTCTCAAAATAACATGGCCAAAGAAAGTTATCCCTACAAAATCATATAGTCTGGCTATGCTCCATCTTCACCACACAAAGTATTCAAATCATGCACAACCCCGATGACAAGCCAAGCAATTGTTTCATACTTTTAATGTTCTCAAACTTTTTCAATCTTCATGCAATACTATGGACATAGCACTATAGGTGGAATAGAATGGTGGTTGTGGAGAAGACAAAAGGGAGAAGATAGTCTCACATCAACTAGACATATCAACGGGCTATGGAGATGCCCATCAATAGATATCAATGCGAGTGAGTAGGGATTGCCATGCAACGGATGCACTAGAGCTATAAGTATATGAAAGCTCAAAAAGAAACTAAGTGGGTGTGCATCCAACTTGCTTGCTCATGAAGACCTAGGACATTTTGAGGAAGCCCATCATTGGAATATACAAGCCAAGTTCTATAATGAAAAATTCCCACTAGTATATGATAACATAGGAGACTCTCTATCATGAAGATCATGGTGCTACTTTGAAGCACAAGTGTGGTAAAAGGATAGTAGCATTGTCCCTCCTCTATTTTTCTCTCATTTTTTATTTGGGCTTCTTTGGCCTCTTTTTTCGTTCGGAGTCTCATCCCGACTTGTGGGGGAATCATAGTCTCCATCATCCTTTCCTCACTGAGACAATGCTCTAATAATGATGATCATCACACTTCTATTTTCTTACAACTCAAGAATTACAACTCGATACTTAGAACAAGATATGACTCTATATGAATGCCTCCGGCGGCGTACCGGGATATGCAATGACTCATGAGTGACATGTATGAAAGAATTATGAACGGTGGCTTTGCCACAAATACAATGTCAACTACATGATCATGCAAAGCAATATGACAATGATGAAGTGTGTCATAATAAACGGAATGGTGGAAAGTCGCATGTCAATATATCTCGGAATGGCTATGGAAATGCCATGATAGGTAGGTATGGTGGCTGTTTTGAGGAAGGTATATGGTGGGTGTATGATACCGACGAAAGGTGCGCGGTATTAGAGAGGCTAGCAATGGTGGAAGGGTGAGAGTGCGTATAATCCATGGACTCAACATTAGTCATAAAGAACTCACATATTTATTGCAAAAATCTATTAATTATCGAAGAAAAGTATTACGCGCATGCTCCTATGGGGATAAATTGGTAGGAAGAGACCATCGCTCGTCCCCGACCACCACTCATAAGGAGGATAATCAATAAATACATCATACTCTGACTTCTTAACATAACAGTTCACCATACGTGCATGCTACGGGAATCACAAACTTAAACACAAGAATTTCTCAAATTCACAACTACTCAACTAGCACGACTCTAATATCACCATTTCCATATCTCAAAACAATTATCAAGCATCAAACTTCTCTTAGTATTCAAAACACTCATAAGAAAGTTTCTACTAATCTTGAATACCTAGCATATTAGGATTATTTAAGCAAATTACCATTCTATTTAAGACTCTCAAAATAATCTAAGTGAAGCATGAGAGATCAATAGTTTCTATAAAACAAATCCACCACCGTGCTCTAAAAGATATAAGTGAAGTACTAGAGCAAAACTATATAACTCAAAAGATATAAGTGAAGCACATAGATTATTCTAATAATTTCCGAATCATGTGTGTCTCTCTCAAAAGGTGTGTACATAAAATATGATTGTGGTAAACTAAAAAGCAAATACTAAAATCATACAAGACGCTCCAAGCAAAACACATATCATTTGGTGAATAAAAATATAGCTCCAAGTAAAGTTACCGATGGAAGTAGACGAAAGAGGGGATGCCTTCCGGGGCATCCCCAAGCTTTGGCTTTTTGGTGTCCTTAGATTATCTTGGGGATGCCATGGGCATCCCCAAGCTTAGGCTCTTGCCACTCCTTGTTCCATAATCCATCAAATCCTTACCCAAAACTTGAAAACTTCACAACACAAAACTTAAAGTAGAAAATCTCGTGAGCTCCGTTAGTGAAAGAAAACAAATGACCACTTCAAGGTACTGTAATGAACTCATTATTTATTTATATTTGTGTTAAACCTATTGTATTCCAACTTCTCTATGGTTTATAAACTATTTTACTAGCCATAGATTCATCAAAATAAGCAAACAACACACAAAAAACAGAATCTGTCAAAAATAGAACAGTCTGTAGTAATCTGTAGCTAGTGCAAGATCTAGAACCCCAAAAATTCTAAAATAAATTTCTGGACGTGAGGAATTTATCTATTAATCATCTGCAAAAATAATTCACTAAATAGCACTTTCCAAATAAAAACGACCACAGTTCTCGTGAGCGCTAAAGTTTCTGTTTTTTACGGCAAGATTAACAAGACTTTCCCCAAGTCTTCCCAACGGTTCTACTTGGCACAATCACTAATTAAACACAAAAAACACAACCAAACACAAAGGCTAGATAAATTATTTATTGCTAAACAGGAGAAAAAAAATCAAAGAATAAAAATAAAATTGTTTTGCCTCCCAACAAGCGCTATCGTTTAATGCCCTAGCTAGGCATAAAAAGCAAGGATAAATCTAGGTGTTGCCATAATAGTAAGATAGATCATTAAAACTCATTTCATATTCTCTATGTTCGGCAGCAGGTTTTCTTTGAGGCAAGCAAAAATAATCAAAAGGGCTAAATTTAATGGGACAAAAATCCCCAAGATCAACTTTGGGAGGTATAGGTTCCTCCTTTGGCCCTTCGTATTGCACAACCAATTCATCATTGTAAGCATTCTTTTGACAGAACTTTGTGAGCCTATACTCTAGAAAATATCATAGTTCATTATTTCGAATGGCCAAATCATCATTAAGTTCAGAAATTCTATCAACTAAAACATTGGTAGGAACCCTTTTTCTAAGATTTTCATTGAAATCAACATAGTCTAGAGATTGAAAACGCATTATTTCTTCTTGATCAAAAATGATAGCCTCTATGGGAGGACGGCAAGCGTCCACCCTATAATGCGCAAGGATTTCTTTGGCCTCTTTTATTATGAATCTAAACTCATGAGCCAAAAATATAGTAGCGGCACACTTAACAGAAGAATGCTCAATATTAGAAAATTCTAGGAAAATCCTTTGTATGCAAGGGTGCATGTGCATGAATTGCCTTTCAAGTTCATCTACAAGCATGGCAATAGCGTCCGCAAGACTACTAGTTCTATGAAGGATAGAACTACCCATAGAAGGTAAAGCACTAGCACAAGTAAAGAAATCTTGGATGACTCCTTTTCCAATAATATTACCACTACCAATAAGGAATTTTTTTTGTATGTAAGATAGGGGGTTCTTCAGCAGGAGCATCAGAATTTTTCATGATATTATTATTTTCCATATGGACAATAATTTCCCCAATTTCAGACATAACGACAGAAGGTGCAAAGGGCAAAAAGAGGCAAATAGAGAAAGAGAGGGAGGATAGAGAGAGAGGGCGAATAAAACGGCAAGGGTGAAGTGGGAGAGAGGAAAACGAGAGGCAAATGGCAAATAATGTAATGCGGGAGATAAGGGTTTGTGATGGGTACTTGGTATGTTGACTTTTGCGTAGACCTCCCCGGCAACGGCGCCAGAAATCCTTCTTTCTACCTCTTGAGCACTGTGTTGGTTTTCCCTTGAAGAGGAAAGGGTGATGCAGCAAAGTAGAGAAGTATTTCCCTCAGTTTTTGAGAACCAAGGTATCAATCCAGTAGGAGGCTACGGGCGAGTCCCTCGCACCTACACAAAACAAATAAATTCTCGCAACCAACACGATAAGGGGTTGTCAATCCCTACACGGTCACTTACGAGAGTGAGATCTGATAGATATGATAAGATAATATTTTTTGTATTTTTATGATAAAGATTCAAAGTAAAATAAAAGGCAATGAAAATAGTAGCGTAAGTATTTCCCTCAGTTTTTGAGAAACAATATATCAATCCAGTAGGAGGCTACGCGCGAGTCCCTCGTACCTACACAAAAACAATAGCTCAACTCAACCAACGCGCTTAGGGGTTGTCAATCCCTTCACGGTCACTTACGAAAGTGAGATCTGATAGAGATGATAAATAATATTTTTGGTATTTTTGGTATAGAGATGAAAAGTGAAAAGTAAAAGGCAAAGTAAAAGCAAAGCAATAATAAAGTGATGGAGATTAATATGATGAGAAAGAGACCCAGGGGCCATAGGTTTCACTAGTGGCTTCTCTCAAGAGCATAAGTATTTTACGGTGGGTGAACGAATTACTGTTGATTAATTGACAGAATTGAGCATAGTTATGAGAATATCTAGGTATGATCATGTATATAGGCATCACGTCCAAGACAAGTAGACCAACTCCTGCCTGCATCTACTACTATTACTCCACACATCGATCGCTATCCAGCATGCATCTAGAGTATTAAGTTCATAAGAACAGAGTAACACCTTAAGAAAGATGACATGATGTAGAGGGATAAATTCATGCAATATGATAAAAAAACATCTTGTTATCCTCGACGGAAACAATACAATACGTGCCTTCCTGCCCCTACTGTCACTGGGAAAGGACACCGCAAGATTGAACCCAAAGCTAAGCACTTCTCCCATTGCAAGGAAGATCAATCTAGTAGGCCAAACCAAACTGATAATTCGAAGAGACTTGCAAAGATAACCAAACATACATAAAAGAATTCAGAGAAGATTCAAATATTGTTCATAGATAAACTTGATCATAAACCCACAATTCATCGGTCTCAACAAACACACCGCAAAAGAAGATTACATCGAATAGATCTCCACGAGAGAGGGGGAGAACTTTGTATTGAGATCCAAAAAGAGAGAAGAAGCCATCTAGCTAATAACTATGGACCCGAAGGTCTGAGGTAAACTACTCACACTTCATCGGAGAGGCTATGGTGTTGATGTAGAAGCCCTCCGTGATCGATGCCCCCTCCGGCGGAGCTCCGGAACAGGCCCCAAGATGGGATCTCATGGATACAGAAAGTTACGGCGGTGGAATTAGGGTTTTGGCTTCATATCTGATCGTTTGGGGGTACGTAGGTATATATAGGAGGAAGGAGTACATTGGTGGAGCAATAGGGGGCCAACGAGGGTGGAGGGCGCGCCTTGGGGGGGGGGGGGTAGGCGCGCCCCTTAACTCGTGGCTTCCCTGTTGGTTGCTTGATGTAGGGTCCAAGTCTCCTGGATCATGTTCGTTCCGAAAATCACGTCCCCGAAGGTTTCATTCCGTTTGGACTCCGTTTGATATTCTTTTTCTACGAAACTCTGAAATAGGCAAAAACAGCAATTCTGGGCTGTGCCTCCGGTTAATAGGTTAGTCCCAAAAATAATATAAAAGTGGATAATAAATCCCAATAATGTCCAAAACAGGAGATAATATAGCATGGAGCAATCAAAAATTATAGATACGTTGGAGACGTATCAATTGTTGATTGGAAACGATATAGAATTTCTGGATAGCGTAGAAGGATACTTGAATAATAATTTTTCAATGAAAAACCTCGGTGAAGCTACTTACATATTGAGCATCAAGATCTATAGGGATAGATCGATATGCTTAATAGGACTTTCATAAAGCACATACCTTGGCAAAGTTCTGAAGAAGTTCAAAACGGACCAGTCAAAGAAAGGGTTCTGGCCTGTGTTGCAAGGTGTGAAGTTGAGTAAGACTCATAGCCCGACCATAGCAGAAGATAGAGAGAGAATGAAAGTCATTCCCTATGCCTCAGCCATAGGTTCTATTATGTATGCCATATTGTGTACCAGACCTGATGTGTGCCTTGCCATGAGTTTGGCAAGGGGGTACAATAGTAATCCAGGAGTGGATCACTGGACAGCGATCAAAATTACCATTAGAGGACTAAGGAAATGTTTCTCGGTTATGGAGGTGATAAAGATTTCATCGTAAAAGGTTTTGTCGATGCAAGCTTAGACACCGATCCAGATGACTCTGAGTCTCAATCTGAATACGTATTGAACGTGGGAGCAATTGGCTAGAGTAGCTCCATGCAGAGCATTGTAGACATAGAAATTTGCACAATACATACGGATCTAAATGTGGCTGACACGTTGACTAAACCTCTCTCGTAAGCAAAACATGATCACACCTTAGTACTCTTTGGGTGTTAATCACATGGTGATGTGAACTAGATTATTGACTCTAGTAAACTCTTTGGGTGTTAGTCACATGGCGATGTGAACTATGGGTGTCAATCACATGGTGATGTGAACTAGATTATTGACTCTAGTGCAAGTGGGAGACCGATGGAAATATGCCCTAGAGGTAATAATAAAATGGTTATTATTATATTTCCTAAATCATGATAAAGGTTTATTATTCATGCTAGAATTGTATTGACCGAAAACTTAAATACATTTGTGGATATATAAACAAATACCGTGTCCCTAGTGAGCCTCTACTAGACTAGCTCGTTGATCAAAGATGGTTAAGGTTTCCTAACCATAGACATGAGTTGTCATTTGATAACGGGAACACATCATTAGGAGAATGATGTGATGGACAAGACCCAACCGTTAGCATAGCATATGATCATTCAGTTTATTGCTACTGCTTTCCTAATGTCAAACTATAGGATCGAAAGTAGGTCTAGAGGGGAGTGATTAGACTACTTGACCCCAAAAAATCTAGCCTTTTCCCAATTTTAAGTCTTGGCAGATTTTAGCAACTTAGCACAAGTCAAGCAATCAACCTACACATGCAATTCTAAGAGTGTGGCAGTAGAATGTAAAACATTGCATATGAAGGTAAAGGGAAGGGTTTGGAGAAGGCAAACGCAATGTAGACACAAAATATTTTGGCGTGGTTCCGATAGTTGGTGCTATCGTACGTCCATGTTGGTGGAGACTTCAACCCATGAAGGGTAACGGTTGGGCAAGTCCATGGAGCGCTCCACCCACGAAGGGTCCACGAAGAAGCAACCTTGTCTATCCCACAATGGCCATCGCCCACGAAGGACTTGCCTCACTTGGGTAGATCTTCATGAAGTAGGCGATCTCCCTGCCCTTACAAACTCCTTGGTTCAACTCCACAATCTTGTCGGAGGCTCCCAAGTGACACCTAACCAATCTAGGAGACACCACTCTCCAAAAGGTAATAGATGGTGTGATGATGATGAACTCCTTACTCTTGTGCTTCAAATGATAGTCTCCCCAACACTCAACTCTCTCTCATAGATTTTGCTACGGTGGAAAGATGATTTGAGTGGAAAGCAACTTGGGAAAGCCTAGAGATCAAGATTCTTGTGGTTGGATTGGAATGTCTTGGTCTCAACACATGAGTAGGTGGTTCTCTCTCAGAAAATGAGTAGTGGAAGTGTAGGCACGTTCTGATGGCTCTCTCTTGAATGGAGAAGGGTGGAGGGGTATATATAGCCTCGACACAAAATCCAATCATTACACACATTTGACCCAACTCGGTCAGACCGAATAGAAGAACTTGGTGAGAACGATTTAGTTTAAAATGTGAACGTTAGGAATATTGGTGGGGACCGACATGATCAACTCGGTGGGACTGATGTGCTAGGGTTAGGGCAAAACCTCATCTCGGTGAGACCGATTGCATGAACTTGGTGAGACCGATTTCAGCAATGAGCAAACATAGAGTTGGTCAAGCAAACTCGGTTGGACCGATTGCACATTTCGGTGGGAATGAAATATTTACAACAGGTAGAAGAGAGTTTGCAAGGCCATCTCGGTGAGATCAAGATCCCGATTGGTGATACCGAATTGTCTAAGGTTTCGGGCAGTGGCTAGGTCAAATGAACTCAGTGGTGCTGGATAGATCAAATTGGTGGGGCCGAGTTTGACTTTAGGTTTTAGACAAATGTGGAAATGAGAAAGTAGCTGAGGGTTTTGGAGAAATATCACTAATCACTTTGAGCAAGTAGACCATTAAGCAACACCTCATCCCCTTTTAATAGTATTGGCTTTCCTATGGACTCAATGTGATCTTGAATCACTAAAATGAAAATGAAGAGTCTTGAGTTTTTACCAATCTTTGTCCTTAGCATTTTGAGGGGTCCACATCTCTAGTCCATGCCATGCCAATCAATGAACTTTCTGAAATATGTAACTTGAATGGATATTAGTTCACTGAGCTATATGTTGTTATGAATTACCAAAACCACCAGGGGATAAGTTGCACTTTCCATCTCCCCCTTTTTGGTAATTGATGAGCAAGAGCTCCCCCTAAATTTGTGCATTATTTAAAATTTGCTTTTGAATGCAAATGCACAATTGATTAGGATCATGGGTCACTCTTCCATGTCACATACATCTTGGTGGAGCACTCAAAATGATAAGATATAAAGAACATGCACTCATCACCAAGGATAAACATGATTGATCATACACAAGTGTCGGGTGGTAGGTGCGACATATGCCAACGGGTGGCTTATCTGTGTGGGAACCAGTAAGACGTCACCGGTGCCTGGAAGCGGGATGAGGCGTAGACACGCACGCTGGCGGCTCTTACCCAGCTTCGGGGCTCTCCGAAGAGATAACACCCCTACTGCTGCTCTGCGGGGTCTCCGCATGCTCGCTAGATGAATCAAGTAGCTACACAACGCTCCTTGAGCTGTTTGGGGGAGGAGGAGGAAGAAAGGGCACGGCTAGCCTGCTTCTTCTCTTTGTATCGTCTCTAGAACTAGCAGGGGGTCGAACCCTTTGCATGGGTGCCCCGGGGGGTTTATATAGGCCTACCCCCCGGGGGTACAATGGTAATCCGGCTGGGCACGGGCCCAGCCGTCTGTGACTGCACTCGCCGGCTTCTGCGCCGACTGCTGGGGCCCGCCGGCTGGTGGGTCCCGCCGGCTGTCAACTCCTCGGTCACTGTGGCTCCATCTTGCTGACGTGAGCTTCATCGTGGCAAGCGCGGCTACAGTACCGCCGCCTGCCGGGTGATCGCTGTAGCCTTACCGCGTCTTGTCTCCTTAATGGGGCGTCCTCTTCGAGGGAAGCGGCGGGCCGGCCAGTGGAGCCGGCTCCGTCTTGGGCCGGCTGGCAGGAAGCGCGGCCGCCTTCGGCCGTCTCCCTGCTCTAAGGGGCCCACCGCCTGTGGGCCACGCTGGCGGCCCGTCGTGGGTGACGCCAGGGTCAACACGGCAACAGTGCTGCGCCGGACGGGTCATGCCTACCTCGTACGGCGCACTGTGCCACGCATGCTCCGGGATTCGGGGGTGGCAGGCTCTTTTGTAGCCATGCCCCGTCGCACCGCCGTTAGGTGGGTGCAAACTTTGTGGGTACGGTCTTGGCTACTTTATGGGGAGCCGGCTTGAAGGAGTCGGCTTTCTCGTAGCCGGCTTCTTGGAGTCGGCCCTCTCATAAAGGTTGAAGTCGGACCGCCTTCCCAAAGCCGGCCTAGATACCAGCCGGCGGGGGGAAGGCGGCCCCGTGTCTTGGATTTTTGAGAGCCGGGCGGGCTCGTAATTTTTGCAGAAGTGCCAGGGGAAGCCGGCTAGGCTACCCATGGCCATTTACTCCGACAACAAGTATCATATAGCATCATGCAAGCACACATTAAAGTATAGTATGATCAAACACATGATCACAAGAGTATCTCACAAACAAGCACAAATATTGTAGCATAGGAATCAAACAAGCAAACGATCAAAGCAAATGATCAAAGTAGCAAGAGAGGCAATAAAAGGCAAAAAGCTCTCTCTATCTCTCTCTCTCTAGAAGCCTAATGATCTATACACTTTCTCCCCCTTTGGCAACAAGTTACCAAAAAGCTTGAAAATGCATAGTGCTATGCGGCACTCTAGGCACGATCTACGGGAGCTCCTGAAGGGGTCTTCTGGTTGGTTGCTCCGGTGTACGTAGATGGCATGGAGAGGACATCATCTGCAAATGCTTCTGAGGATGACTCAGGAGTTGGAGGAGTTGAAACTGGTGGAACAATAGTGGTAGTTGCGGCAAGTGCTGAAAGTGTAGTCCTGGTGTCACTGACAGCTGGCACAACTACAGACCTTTGTACCCTTGGCACTCTCTAAAAAGTGTTTGTGGTAGGTATGTCACTCCTGTCGTCAAGTTCTTCCTGGAGCTTCTCCACAGTAGTCTGGATCTCTGTGACCTTCACATCTAGATCATGGAATTTAGTCTCATTGATCCTCTCAAAACTCTCTTAATTCCGAGTCAGGGTGGACAAGCCCTTTTCAATCCTCATGGTAGCCTCAAGCAGATAACCGAGTTGATCTTGCTTGGTCTTGAGCATCACTTGTGAAGCATCTACTGCACTAGTTGCATTTGCTGCTTTTGTAGCCTTTGCTCGCTCTCTCTCTCTTCTCCTGGGCTTCAGCACATGTTGGATGAGAAGCATCCATGACAATCTCATTGTCCTCAAATTTTGGCCTCAGAGGAAGATGCTCTTTATCAAGAAGATATGTCACTGTTCCCATCTTGAAGTTGATCAACATCTGTATATGAGGGGCATATCCACATGATCTCTTCTGATCAGCTACAGTTCTCTTCACTGTCTCAACAATCAAAGTCATCACTTTGAACTTCTATGGTACATCAAACATATGGAGCAAGTTGATGGAGTGACCACATATCATTCTATGATCTCCTGACTTGGGCAACAGAGTGTGCCTTAGAATGGTGTTGATGGTGGTTAATCCTGACAGCACATAATATATGGACCCAAGCTTGTGAGTCTCCAAGGCATCATCTGGAATAGTCTTGTACATATTTTTTTTGAAACTATCTACTGTGGAGCAAAGCCCAACAGTCTTTTATTCCAATCTCAAACAGAAACAATTATAGTTATGTATATATACAAAAAGGAGAAAAAACCTACCCATACTTACCTCTAATCTAAGGTAGTGAGTTAACCCAAGCCAGAAGAGAGGCCCTGGTTGAACTAGCTAGCCTATGAGAAAGTAGAGTTACATCATGTACAAATTTACATTTCCACATAGCAAAATAAGCCCTCTCTCCTCTAAAAGTTCTTCCATTGCACAGAATCTAAATATTCCAAGCTGCTGTAAGCATGACTTCAAAGAAGAAGGGGTGTCTGAATGATTTTATTGCATGAGTAATACAATGCTGCAAATCATCCCCACCTATCCAGTCAATCCCCAGGTAGATCCATACTCTTTTGCTGAAGGTACAGTTGATGAATAGGTGTACCTTGTCTTCATAAAATTGAGCAGCACAAATGACACACAGGTTGTCATCTTCAGGCAATCTCCAATGTCTTCTGACAAACATATCTTTGGTGTTTAGGCGATCAAAGAATAACAACCATCCAAAGACTTTAATTTTCATGGTGTGTTTGCTCCTCTAAAGCCATTTGCTTGTCTAGATTGTAGGCATGTGTGTATGCATTATGTTGTAAAAACTTTTTGCAGAGTAGGCACCAGATTTCGCCACCCATGTCCAGACATCAGCAGATTTTGGATCCCTTTGAAGATTCAAAATCCAATCCTCAAGAATCCTTAGCTCCTTAGCGGCTTCTTGAGATATAGGCAAGTAGAACAAAGAGAAGAGTTTTAAGGAGCTAATGATTTCAGCAGCAGAAGCTTTATCATCCTTTACAAAAGAGAACAACCTTGGGAGTCGTCTGAACAGAGGCACTGTGGACCCACCCACTTGCCAAGCATCCAACCAGAACATTACAGAGTCTCCCAAGTTGACCTGAGCTGATGCAACTTCTCTATATGTGTCAGAAAGCTTAAAAACATCTATCCACCAGAAAGACCCTGTCATCATAGTAGCTTGAGGTACCACTCCATCATAATATGAATTCCAAATCAAGGAGACCCAGGGGATGTCCACTTTATTATAAAAGTTGTGCAAATTCTTAATAAGAAGCCCCTGGTTTTGGATATTAAGATTGATTATCCCAAGCCCACCTTTGTCCTTGGGCCTACAGACCAAATTCCATGCAGCAAGGGATTGTTTTGGAGTTTCACTATTGCCTCTCCAAAGACACTGTCTAAAGATCCTTTCAAGTTTCTTAATAATACCTGGAGGAATATTCAAAGAACACAGAAAATAAATTGGCATGGAGGTCAATACTGAAGCAAGGAGTTGAAGTCTGGAGCCTTGATTAAGCATGGAAGATACAAGAAAGTCTTATTTCAACTCTGTCGACCATAGGCATAAAATCTATAATCCTAGGTCTTGTGGTACCCATTGGCAGGCCCAAATAGGTAAAAGGAGTGGTGCCAATCTTGCAACTCAGGACTGTAGCCAATCTTGTGGCTAGATCATTATCCATATTCAAAGGGATCAAGGAGGACTTGGTAAAATTCAGTTCCAGACCAGTGGACTCTTGGAAGGTCAGTAGCATGTTTTTCGTTGCCACCAACTGTTCCTCAATAGCAGGCAGAATGACGATTGTATCATCAGCATATTGGATAATGGGAAAGTCTGGATTTTGAGAGGGTATAGGCAAAGTAATGACCCCTCGAGCTAGGATCTCATTAACCATTGTTTGTAGCAAATCCACAGCCAAAACAAAAAGCAGAGGTGAGAGGGGTTCACCTTGTCTTACTCCACACTTACATTTGAACTGCTTGCCAAGGACACCATTTAACAAAATAGAAGAGCTGCCAGAAGATAGAATTTCTTTTATCCATGAGATCCACTTCTCATCAAAACCTTTGAATCTTAGCATTTGCAAGATAACCTCATGTTCAATCGTGTCAAAAGCTCTGGCAAAATCAAGCTTGAGAATAGCAGTAGGGTTTTTGGACTGTTTACACTGGTGGAAATATACAAAAGTCCATGCCAAACAATCCTGTATTGAACGGCTCTTAAGAAATACATATTGGTTTTTGTGGATGCATTTGAGAATACACTTTGCAAACAATTAGCCAGGAGCTTGGTCAAGAATTTGAGGCAGGTGTTTGTGAGGGATATGGGCCTAAAATCATTACGGCTTTCAGGGGAGAGCATTTTGGGTATGAGAGTAATTAGATACCCATTTATGTTCTCCAAGGCTAGATTTCCCTCATAAAAATCCTTGATCATTCTCAGAAAATCGGGCTCAATGATGGACCAACACCACTTGCAAAAAAACCATTGAAACCATCAGGCCCAGGTGCCATGTCCACTGGTAGCTGTTTTAAAACCTTACTTATTTCACTAGCAGAAAAGGGGCGGGAGAGCTCATCTAGGTCAGGCACAGGCTGTATTAAGTGAGGCAGATCAAAGCCCATGGAAATGCCCTGGGTCTGGCCCATTCTACCTTTGAAAGAGGTCCATGGAATTCCCGCCATTTGCTGGTGATCAGACACCGGAGCTCCTCCCTCAACTATTAGGCTAGCGATAGAATTTTTCATCATCCTCTCAGAAACCATCGCATGAAAAAACTTTGAGTTTTCTTCCCCCGCCTTGATATATCGGATGGTACAATGCTGTTTCCAATAAATGTAATGCACCCTCAAAAGCTCCTCATGATGTAGCTTGACTATCTTCCTGAAATTAAACTCAGGTGTGGTGAGGGGCCTTATTTCTTCAAGCTGATCAAAATATAGGATAACCTTGTTACATTCCAGTGTTAGCCGTTTGATATAAGATAGATTTTTACTCCATCGCTTGAGATCCTGCCGTAGATGCCTAAATTTCTTTGAGATGACCCCAGTTGCTGACAAGTCAGCAAAACCAGGTGCTCCCCAGGACTGTGTGACACACTCAAAGAAGCCAGGCATATCCACCCAAAAAATTTCAAAACGAAACACTCTTGCAACTGGTATGGTTGTGTCTATTGAGACGACACAAGGCACATGGTCAGATGAGGTTTTGGCAAGAGGGAGTACCACTGTATTCGGATAATAAGAAATCCAGTCTGATGTTGTGAAGAACCATTCTAACTGTTCCAATAGAGGATTTTCCTGCATGTTGGAGCAAGTAAAGTGTCTTCCTTTCAAAGGTAATTCCAAAGGCCATAGGTGTCCAATGATCTCATTAAAAAGGAAGATGTCATTGACATCCCCACCTGGCAAGTTTATGTTGTTAGGGGAGCGAATGAAATTAAAATCACCTAGAAAAAGCCAATGTTCATCGAGGGGTATATGAAGATGGTACAACCAATGAACAAAATCATCCCTACGCTCTCCTTCACATGGCCCATAGACAGAAACCAGAGTCCACATTTCATAATTATGTACTGAGGTAAAGGAGATAACAGTGCCAAAACTCTGAATTTGGATCAACTGACCACTGAAGATGGAAGAATTCCAGACCACTAATATCCCTCCCGAGGCACCAGAAGATGATGCAAATGCAAAACTGTCAAACCTGCATCGACAGAATTTACGAATGGCTCGGATGTCAAAATCAGAGCATTTGGTTTCCTTGAGACAGATGATAGAGCATTGACTCTCCTCGATTTTCCCTCGTACATCACGTCATCTCGCCTTAGAATTAAGACCCCTCACATTCCAGCACAATACTTTCCTATTACAATAATATGAACTATTCATGATGCATAATTAACAAAAGATAAACAGACCAAACTGCATAACAACTCAGACACCCAAAAGCTTCAAGGTTCACGGCCAACCAACAGATAGCAGACCAAGGTTCAGAAAGTGAAGGATAGTAACAGCATGGAACAAAAGCGCAATGTAGGCGCAAGTAACTAAACATGAGAGACATCATCATTTGTCTGAGTCTTCAAAACTAGAAGTCTTGGGAGATGCCATAAGCTTCTCCACTGTAAGCTTGTTAGGAGCAATGCCCAATGATGCGCCCGGATCTTGCATGGCCTTGATTAGTGTTGGAGGCGGCACTTGGGGGTTCTGGTTCTCCTCTGTCAGTGGATTCACATCAGACATGATCTTACTCTTCTTTGCGCGGGGACGATGAAGACGAGAGGGCTTGACAGGCACAGCTGACGAAGGTTTGAAACTATTCACTTTTGCACAGCTACGAGTAACCCTCCTGGTGCTGAAGTCTGGTGTTGGCACGACAAGCATAGAGTTCGAACGACCACGACCACGGGTCCGCTTTCCCAGCACTGGGGGAGGTGTAGCAGAAAACTCAAAAGATTGAGACTCTCCAGCAGCATCAGACATAACCTGGTTCTGTCCCAATAGCAACTGAGACCGAGAGGGAAAATCTGAAGGCAGCTCCTCGATAACCACTGAAGATTTGGGCACAGAACGTGCAATAGTGCCAGAACTATAGAGCAGACAAATAAACATGGATTCTAGCAATACGGCCAGAACCTGCGAGGGAAAACAGAGGGTAGGAGCACTGGTGCGGCCATAGGTGTAGGGATGCGAGATATAAGAATGTCAGGCATCGGAGACTTAAAAGATCTCTCCCAGATCATCTCCTGAGGCAGCATTGACCCATAAACCACTCTGACAATGCCCAACTGTATCGGATCCAGTGGTGCAGCAAGATTATTGTGGAGCATAGGCTGATCAACCTCTTGATCAAGATCCATATCTTAGCTGGAGTCCAAAGATGGATTGAGAACCATCGAATTATGGTCCTGGGCCGGCATAACTGGTTCTTCCTGTTGCTCTGATTGGTGAACAGGTTCGTTCCATGGCTCCCATCCAGCCCCATCTTGCATATCATTACCCCACGCATTATCACTGACTGGGCCATTGTTCATTGGGTGATTTGGGGTTCAGCATTCCAACCCAAGCCAGGGTAAGGCGGCATCGCCCAAAACGGTTGTGGTGGATTGATGCCAGGCATTGGGTGTGCATTCTCGTCCAGCGGCATAGGATCTTCGTCCGCAGGAACCATTGCTTCGGCAAATTTAGCAGTGAGGATATAACAACCAGCTGTCCATGAAACGATAGAGCCTCCCCAATTTGCAAATTCTCCAAAAACCACACTTTGTGGGACCAATGCATTGTCAGGGAAGGAGACACGCACCAGAGATCGAACTTTGCGGCAATTTGTACTGTTCCAATAGTGGAACTGACCAAAAGTGCCAACTATATCTGCCAGACATTGAGTATTGCGGTAATCCAACAAAACACCAATGAACATTAACCAACCAGTGCGATGGCCATGGATGGCCCGAAAACCTTCACCTTCATTGTGTGGGATAAACCGAACAAAAAACTCATTGCCATATTCATCTAAACCAAGGGGGAAGGGTGGGTGCTGTGTAAACGAACCCCTGACTACTGGATCCTCCATCTCAAAGATACCAACACCTTGAAACCCTGTCTGAGCAGAAATTACAGGAACATGTAGAGTTTGGATAAGGAATTGAAGAACCTGCTCTCGGCGAACTCCCACAAGGTGAGCTGGTGGGATTGGCTCGATGATGGCGACTATGTACTGCTCATGCATGCAGGGAGGTGGGCAGACGATCCTGGGCAGACGATCAGCACCTCCATCAATGATGTCATAGCCCGCTAGCAGGAAGCGATGGGGGTCGATGGCCAAAGCTGCCATTGCCGAAGCAGCTGGTGAGCTCGAAGAAGACGCGGTGGTCGCGGGCGAGCTTGTGGAAGGACCAGGGCTAGGCGGCGGCGACAGCTGAGTAGATTGGTTTGAAGTTGGAGCATGGCTAAACTAAGGGGATTGGGGTTTTCCTGCGTGCTCTGATTGATTAGAAGCCGAAGAGGCAAGGGAGGATTCTGGCTTGGTGCGTGTCCCAAAGTCAGGCGATGGGACTTTAGGTACCCAGACTGATGAGATGGGAGGCTGGCTAGTATAATTCTTTTTAATGTGCCCCAAACGAAAACAATTATGGCATCTCACCCTCGTGCAAGTCACTGACTGGTGGCCCATGCCTAAGCATTTTTTGGCAGTCCCAATAACTTGCAGCCCAATTTTCCACCAATTCATCAAAACTTTGCAGGTCCTTGATATTTTTTTCAGGTGGAGGAATCGGAGAAGCCAGGGTAGTTGGGGTGGCCGGGCTAGCAATTTGTGTGGCCATTGGGCTGCCATTTTCATCATCTGAAAGGATAATGGGCTGGAAAACATAGCCCAACAAAGGAGCAGGTGGACTGGGGTAGAGTAGTGGCAGTGGACTCTATGAGAAGGCCGGCCCAACAAAAGATTTGAATCCCCTAGGAGATCCGGGATTGCCGCTGATAGAGGCAAAGATCCAAACTAAACGACCGAGATAGGATCTACCACCGGAGATGCCATTGCTGGTGGCGAGGCCGAGCGGCTCTCATGATCATGAAAAGCATATCCCGCTTTGGAGACAGTATGAATATCATCAGAGGTGGCCAGATAACGATTGCCCTTGCATGCCTCATAATTAATAAACATGGCAAAACATAAGCTCTTGCTAGATCTAAGGGAAGATGACTTAAGAGCTGGTTTCGAAGGCTGTTTTTGCATGGATAAAATTCCTAGGTCAGCCCAGCGTTTAGATGGACTGACCAAGGTCCACTCCTCATCACATTCTTTTATCCATAGCCGAAACTCCTTCTCCCAATCAGGGCTGCCATGACCCCAGAGATGGAAGTAACATTTAAATTGTGGGCAAACAAAGCTTCTTTGGTGCGAGATAAAAAACCCACTTCTTTGCAAGAAACATTGAAGGAGAAAACATGATCATGTAGTTGAGATACAAGTGATGAACTAGGGTTTGAGAGGAGATGGTGCTGGTGAAGATGTTGATGGAAATTGACACCCTCTCGATGAGAGGATCGTTGGTGATGACGATGGCTTCGATTTCCTCCTCCCGGAGGGATGTTTCCTTGGCAGAACGGCTCCACCGGATCCCTAGATTGGTTCTTCCCAGGATCCGCCTCGACACGGCGGCGCTTCATCTCGAAAGCTTCCTTCTGTTTTTTTAGTTCAAAACACACCATATAGCCAAAGATGGGAACTGGAGGCCTGCTAGGGGGGCCACAAGGATGGGGGTGCGCCCTCCGACCTTGCGGATGGCTGGTGGCCCTCCTCTGGTTCTTTCTTCGCCCAATATTTTTTATATATTCCAAAAACATGCTCCATGAAGTCTCAGGACTTTTGGAGTTGTGCAGAATAGGTCTCTAATATTTGCTCATTTTCCAGTCTAGAATTCCAGCTGCCGGCATTCTCCCTCTTCATGTAAACCTTATAAAATAAGAGAGAATAGGCATAAGTATTGTGATATAATGTGTAATGACAACCCATAACACAATAAATATCAATATAAAATCATGATGCAAAATGGACGTGTCAACTTCCCCAAGCTTAGACCGAGCTTGTCCTCAAGCGAAAGCCGATATCGATAAATATGTCCACATGTTTAGAGATAGAGGTGTCGATAAAATAAAATACAGACATGAGGGCATCATGATCATCTTTAAAACAACAACATATAATTTCTTATGCTAAAGTAACAATCCATTCACAAAATAAAGTATGAATCACAAACTTCACAGAAAACTAACAAACTATGATCTCAGTCATTGAAGCAATTTCAATTTATCATAACATCGGAAAGAGTCAATATAAGAGCTTTTCAGCAAGTCCACGTACTCAACTATCATTTAGTGTTTCACAATTTCTAACACTCACGCGATACTTATGGGTTCAAAGCTTCAATCAGACATAGAGAAAGATAGGGGCTTATAGTTTCGCCTCCCAACCATTTACCTCAAGGGTAATGTCAACAATAATACTTTATGAAAACCTACATCCGAGGGAATATATATATCCGGATCTCTCCAACATCTAGCACTTGCCAAAGGAAAAAGTATAAAAAAGGAAAGGTGACGATCAGCATGACTCTTGTATATGGGTAGGAGATAAAAGTAAAAGATACGCCCTTCGCAGAGGGAAGCAAAGGTTGTCATGCGCTTTTATGGTTGGATGCACAAATCTTAATGCAAAAGAATGTCACTTTATATTGCCACTTGTGATAAAGACCTTTATTATGCAGTCCGTCACTTTTATTTCTTCCATATCACAAGTTCGTATAAAGCTTATTTTCTCCACATTAATAGAACATACATATTTTGAGAGCAATTTTTATTGCTTTCACCGATGACAACTTACTTGAAGGATCTTACTCAATCCATAGGTAGGCATGGTGGACTCTCATGGCAAAAACTGGGTTTAGGGATGTTTGGAAGCACAAGTAGTATCTCTACTTGGTGCAAAGAATTTGGCTAGCATGAGAGGGAAAGGAAATCTCAACAAGTTGGATGATCCATGACAACATAACTTTTATTCGGATATAATAAAACATAACCTATTATGTTGTCTTCCTTGTCCAACATCAACTTTTTAGCATGTCATATTTTAATGAGTGCTCACAATTACAAAATATGTCCAAGATATTATATTTATATGTGAAGCCACTCTTTCTTTATTACATCCTATTAATTGCAACAATGACCAAAACTATGTTTGTTAACTCTCAATAACTTTTATTCATCATACTCTTTATATGTGAAGTCATTACTCTCCATAAGATCAATATATGATCCCTTTATTTATTTTTATTCTTTCTTTTATTTAATTCCCTCAAGATCATAGCAAGAAAGCAAAGCCCTTTACTCTAAACTACTCTTTATTATATATCTCAAGGACTCGATTACATAAAGGGAACATAAAGAAAAACTCAAGGCTAGATCATACTAAAACTTTATTCTACTAGATAAAGATATAACCAAAAGGATCGGACTAACAAAAGTGATAAAGATAGAGGTATGATGGTGATACGATACTGGGGCACCTCCCCCAAGCTTGGTAGTTGCCATGGGGAGTGCCCATACCCATGTATTTAGATTTCTTTCTTCGGAGGTGATGATGTGATATTCTTGGCGATGATGCCCCTTAAGATGCGATTCTCCTCCTCGAGCTTATTCTTTTGCTGATTAAGATTCATCATTTCCTTGCGAAGTTTACCCATGATGGCTAGAGCTACAATAACCCAAGGATGTTTCATAGCTGCGGAAGAAAAACTAACACTCTTTTTCATATTTTCATAAGAGATAAATCGAGCATTAGGAGGGATGACCGAATTTGGAGTTGCTGCGCTCTAAAGTTCATCCATCATGAATCCATCTTGAAGACAAGAGGTAACTTCTTGATCCTCCTCCATGGCATCAACTATTTTCAAGTCAGCCTCCATCTCTTCCTCCGTTGCTTGCCCAAACTGGTTAGCGTCGTTGTATGCTCTTGGGCCTGGTGCCGGGTGAGATACCCGACTCTCCCCGACTGACTCTTGCGAAGACATCTTGCTCCAAATCTGCTGCAGGAACAACTCAAAATGAAAACAGAGGATTTTATTGTGGTACTGTGGTCAAAACATTCGAGAGATTATATAATGAATTTTTACCGACCAAAAGGAGTATCATGCAAGAAAACGGAGTCCGGATGGCACACGAGGTGGCCACTATGAAGGGGGGCGCGCTCAGGGGGTAGTGCGCGCCCTCCACCCTTGTGGACGCCTCGTGTCTCTTTCGGACTACTTTTAATTTTCCTATTTTTTTAATATTCCAAAACGGAGAAAACTATCATTGGAAACGTTTTGGAGTCGGTTTACTTACCGTACCACATACATATTCCTTTTCGGAGTATGAAACATTCTGGAAAGTGTCCCTTATGTACTCCTCCGTGGTTATGGTGTCAATTATATTGGTCTCAACATTTATGGGAGTACTTGAGAGATAATGTTTGACTCTTTGACCGTTTACCACCTTTGGATTTGTTCCTTTGGCGTTGTTGATTTTTACGGCACCAAAATGATAGACCTCCTCGATGATGTAAGGTTCTTCCCATATAGAGAGAAGATTTCCTACAAAAAATCTTAAACGAGAGTTGTATAGCAAAACATGATCACCTACATTAAACTCACGCTTTTGTACCCTTTTGTCATGCCATCTTTTAACTTTTTTTAAACAACTTGGCATTCTCGTTCTCCATTCGTCAAGTGAGCTAATGTCAAATAACCTCTTCTCGTCGGCAAGTTTGAAATCATAGTTGAGCTCTTTAATAGCCCAATATGCCTTATGTTCTAGTTCGAGAGGCAAGTGACATGCTTTTCAATAAACCATTTTATATGGAGACATTACCCATAGGATTCTTATAAGCAGTTCTATTAGCCCACAATGCATCATCAAGTTTCTTAGACCAATTCTTTCTATATCTATTAGTAGTCTTTTGCAAAATTAATTTAATCTCTCTCTTGCTCAATTCTACTTGACCACTAGACAAAGGATGATATGGAGATGCAATTCTATGATTAACATCATACTTAGCAAGCATTGTACAGAAAGCACCATGAATAACATGTGAACCACCATCAGTCATTAAATATCTAGGGACTCCAAACCTCGTGAAAATAACTTCTTTAAGAATCTTAATAGAGGTGTTATGATTAGCACTACTAGTTGGAATAGCTTCTACCCACTTGGTAATGTAATCAATAGCAACTAAAATATGTGTATACCCACTAGAGGAAGGAAAAGGTACCATATAATCAAAGCCCCAAACATCAAATGGTTCAATAACAAGTGAATAATTCATATGCATTTCCTGGCGTATACTAATATTACCAATTCTCTGGCATTCATCACAAGATAAGACAAACTTACGGGCATCCTTAAAGAGAGTGGGTCAATAGAAACCGGATTGCAATACCTTATGTGCAGTTCTATCTCCAACGTGGTGTCCTTCGTAAGACTCGGAGTGGCACTTGCGTAGGATCTGTCCCTATTCATGCTCAGGTACACAAAGTCTAATAACACCATCTACTCCTTCTTTATAAAGGTGTGGGTCATCCCAAAAGTAAGGTCTTAAATCATAGAAAAACTTTTTCTTTTGCTGGTATGTGAAACTATGTGGGATAAATTTAGCAACAATGTAATTAGCATAATCAGCATACCATGAAGTGTTATGAGAAGCATTTATGACATTTAGTTGTTCATCAGGAAAGCTATCATCAATAGGTAGTGGGTCATCAAGAATATTTTCTAACCTAGACAAGTTACCAGCAACGGGGTTCTCAGCTCACTTTCTATCAATAATATGCAAATGAAAATCCTGTAGCAAGAGAACCCATCTAATAAGTCTAGGTTTAGCATATTTATTTTCCATTAGATATTTAATAGCATCATGATCAATGTAAAGAGTTACTTTGGAATCAACAATATAAGGTCTGAACTTATCACATGCAAATACAACTGCCAAAAATTCCTTTTCAGTAGTAGCATAATTTCTCTGGGCACTATCTAGAGGTTTACTATCATACTGAATAACATTTAATTTCTTATCTACTCTTTGTCCTAGAACAGTACCAACAGCATAATCACTAGCATCACACATAATTCAAAAGGTAAATTGCAATCAGGTGGTTGAATGATAGGAGCAGAAATCAAGGCTTTCTTAAGTATTTCAAATGCTTCTACACAATCATCATCAAAAACAAAAGGAACATCTTTTGCAAGAGATTAGTGAGAGGCCTAGAAATTTTAGAGAAGTCTTTAATAAACCTCCTATAGAAACCAGCATGACCAAGGAAACTTCTTATACCTTTGATATCTTTAGGACATGACATTTTTTTCAATAGCATCTACTTTAGCTCTATCAACTTCAATCCCTCTTTTAGAAATTTTATGCCCCAAGACAATACCTTCATTAACCATAAAGTGGCACTTCTCCCAATTCAAGACGAGATTAGTTTCTTCACATCTCTGCAAAACTCGATCAAGCTTTCTTAAGAATCATCAAAAGAAGTTCCGTAAACGGAGAAATGATCCATGAAAAGCTCAACAATCTTTTCAAAAAAGTCAGAGAATATACCAGTCATACATCTTTGAAAGGTAGCCGGTGCATTGCATAATCCAAAAGGAATACGTCTATAAGCAAAGGTGCGAAAAGGGAAAGTAAAAGTGGTTTTCACTTGATCATCTTTTGACACAGGTATTTGAGAGAAACCAGAATAACCATCTAGAAACAAAAAATGTGTATGCTTGGATAACCTTTGTAGCATTTGATCAATAAAAGGTAGAGGGTAATGATATTTTCTAGTAGCTTTATTTAATTTGCGGAAATCAATTACCATTCTATAACATGTAACAATTCTTTGAGGAATCAATTCATTCTTATCATTAGGAACAACTGTAATGCCTCCCTTCTTGGGGACACAATGGACAGGGCTTACCCATTGACTATCAGCAACATGATAAATTATACCTGCCTCCAGAAGCTTTAGTATTTCATTTCTTACCACTTCCTTCATCTTAGGATTTAACCGACGGTTATGATCAGCAACTGGTTTAGCATCTTTCTCCAATTTAATTTTGTGCTGACATAGAGTGGGACTAATGCCCTTAAGATCATCAAGAGTATATCCAATAGCGGCACGGTGCTTCTTCAGAGTTTTGAATAATTTATTTTCTTCATGCTCTGAAAGGTTAGCACTAATAATAACAGGATATATCTTCTTCTCATCAAGAGAAGCATATTTCAGAGTATCAGGTAATTGTTTAAGCTCAAACACGGGATCACCTTTAGGTGGAGGAGGATCCCCAAGGATTACAATAGGCAAATTGTGTTTCAAAATAGGTCCTTGGTTAAAGAATACTCCATCTATTTCCCTTCTTTCATTCATAAACATATCATTTCCATGGTCTAGAAAATATTGTTCTGAGGTATCATTAGGAGGCACGGAAATAGAAGCAAGAAAAATAATTTCATCCTTACTAGGCAATTCTTTATCATGGGGTTGTCTACGAAATTTGAAGAAATTAAAATCATGAGACATATCCCCCAAATCAACAGTAACAATATCTTTCTCGCAGTCTATCTTAGCATTAACAATATTCAAGAAGGGTCTACCAAATATAATGGGACAAAAATTATCTTGAGGGGAGGCAAGAACAACAAAATTAGTAGGATATTTTATCTTCCCACACAAGACTTCAACATCTCTAAGAATCCCAATTGGTGATATAGTATCTCTA